>NC_138206.1:1195000-1535000 GCF_964194415.1 Vipera berus
AAGGGGCCACAGTTCCCCCATGCTGGCTGAGGAATTCTGGGAGTTGAAGTCCTCGAGTCATGAAGGGGCCACAGTTCCCCCATGCTGGCTCAGGAATTCTGGGAGTTGAAGTCCATGAGTCATGAAGGGGCCACAGTTCCCCCATGCTGGCTCAGGAATTCTGGGAGTTGAAGTCCTCGAGTCATGAAGGGGCCACAGTTCCCCCATGCTGGCTCAGGAATTCTGGGAGTTGAAGTCCACGAGTCATGAAGGGGCCATAGTTCCCCCATGCTGGCTCAGGAATTCTGGGAGTTGAAGTCCACGAGTCATGAAGGGGCCATAGTTCCCCCATGCTGGCTGAGGAATTCTGGGAGTTGAAGTCCACGAGTCATGAAGGGGCCATAGTTCCCCCATGCTGGCTCAGGAATTCTGGGAGTTGAAGTCCAAGAGTCATGAAGGGGCCATAGTTCCCCCATGCTGGCTGAGGAATTCTGGGAGTTGAAGTCCACGAGTCATGAAGGGGCCATAGTTCCCCCATGCTGGCTGAGGAATTCTGGGAGTTGAAGTCCTCGAGTCATGAAGGGGCCATAGTTCCCCCATGCTGGCTGAGGAATTCTGGGAGTTGAAGTCCTCGAGTCATGAAGGGGCCATAGTTCCCCCATGCTGGCTGAGGAATTCTGGGAGTTGACGTCCTCGAGTCATGAAGGGGCCACAGTTCCCCCATGCTGGCTGAGGATTTCTGGGAGTTGAAGTCCTCGAGTCATGAAGGGGCCATAGATTCCCCCATGCTGGCTGAGGAATTCTGGGAGTTGAAGTCCACCAGTCATGAAGGGGCCAAGGGTGCTGAGCTAGAAGACCTCCAAGGCCCCTTCCAAATGTTAATTCTGCTATTCTTTTTTCTTTCCTTTCTTTCTTCCTTCCTTCCCCTTCTCCCTCCCTCTCTTCTCCATTACTGGAAGTTTTCAAGAAGAGACGGGACATCCATTTGTCTGAAATGATATAGGGTCTCCTGCTTGAGCAGGGGGCTGGACTAGATGACCCCCAAGGCCCCTTCCAGCCCTATGCAGATTGACTGACTCTTTAACCCGCAGGCTCCCTTCCAACTCTACGATTCTGCGAACGGAAAGACGTCCACAGCCTGCCTCGCTTCCTTTAAGTAACTTTCCCCAACTCTGGGCAAGGATGATGGATCGGTGGGCCCTCCACCCTTCCTCAGCCGCACGAGCCAGGGCTGCTCCCGCCCGGGAAGGACCCACGCAAACGGCACAGGGGAGCTGAAAATGATAAATTCCCCTCATTGCTCCAGCCTCTGCATCCCGCTTGCTCCTCTCATCCTCCATCCTGCCTCCTTAATCCGATTAGGAGCCGGACCTCCAGGCAAGCTGAATCAATGGGTAGACGCCACGCGAGGAGGCCATTGGAGGCAGCTCGGCTTGCTGGCGAGCCATCGATCAAAGCGGGCTGGCGGTTCTGGCGGGTGGAGGAGGCTGCAGGAGGGGACCTTGGTGCCTCCTTGAAGAAGTGGCCTTTCTGGGCATCTCTGCATGTGCCCAGAGGCTTCGGCGAAGGGCAGCGAGCGGCTGTGCCACTGCAGTGGGCTGTGGGAAAGACCTTGGGAGACGGAGAAGAGGCTGTGGGGGGGGAGGGGAGGAAAGAGGGCCAGACTCTAGAAAGAGCGCAGAGGAGAGCAGCAAGGATGATGAAGGGGCTGGAGGCTCAAGTGTGCGAACTGGGTTGTGGGAACTGGGCACGTCTAGCCCAAGAAGGACCAGGGGTGACACAAATGCAGCCTTCCAGTATCTCGGGGGCTGCCCCAAAGAAGAGGGAGTCAAGCTAGTCTCCAAAGCATCTGAAGGCAGGAGAAGAAGCAACGGATGGAAACTCATCAAGGAGAAAGGCAACTTCATTTCCTGGCCATGGGAACGATTAACCAGTGGGATAACTTGCCACCAGAAGTTGTGGCTACTCCAACACTGGAGGTTTCCAAGACTGGATTTCCACTTGTCTGAAATGGCATAGGGTTTCCTGCCTGAGCAGCGGGTTGGACTAGATGACCTCCAAAGTCCCTTCCAACTTTATTATTATTATTATAGTTTAAAGACCCCAAAGACCAGCTTCATCCTGGGTAAGCCAGAACCATTGTTAATCCTTCCCCGTTTTATGTTCCAGAGGCTGACTTTCTTAAGAAATCACAGGAAAAGGTGTTCAGTTCGAAGTTACAATGGCACTGATAAATGTGTCTTTTGACCATTTTGCACCCTTCTGACCATTGCAGCATTCCCTGTGGTCACGTGGTCAAAATCCAGACACTTGGCCACTTATTCAAATTTACGACGGTCACAGCGTCCCAAGGGTCCCGTGGAATGGTAGAGGGTTGTTGGAGTAGATGACCTTAAGGGTCCCTTCCAACTCTCTTCTTCTGAGACAGCACAGCCCACAGCCGTGCCTGAAACGCAATCACATGGGGGTGGGTGGGTGGGTGGGTGAGTGTGTGTGTATGTGTCAGTTACAGCTTTGAGGATGGATCATCAAGTAGCTTTCTGGAAGCCCATCCTAACTCTGAATGGCCGCTAAGCGGCTGGTTGTAAGTTGAGGGCTGCCTGTAAAGACGATGATGAGAGAACTCTTATTTGCAGACCCAGGTTTTAAAAAGGCAGTCCTCGACTTACGGCCACAAATGACCCCTGAATTTCTGCCAGACAGTTCTTAAGTGAGTTCTGCCCCATTTTACGACCTTTCTTGCCACAGTTGTTAAGTGAATCACTGCAGTTGTGAAATTAGTCGAACTGTTGTTAAAAGTCAATCTGGCTTCCTAAGTCGAGGACTGAAGTGTAGCTCACTGGGTCGTGTTTCCTGTCTGGCCTAGGTGGGGGGCCGGGGGGAGGCCTGAGAGCCACCACCTGCCTCAGCTTGTCAGCCGCTCCTGGCCAGGGGTCTTTGTCCCCTTCCCCAGTTTTGCGCCCTCTCTCTCGGCCCAGGAAAGGCGGGATTCACGGTGATAATTCCTAAAAACACAAATCAACTGACTCCACAGCCCAGGGTGGACTAGAAGACCTCCAAGGTCCCTTCCAGTCCGGTCATTCTGTATTTCCGGAAGAGGAGCATATTACAGGAAGTCCTCGACAGCTGAGGAATTCTGGAAAATGAAGTCCACAAACTGTAAAGTTGCCAAGTTGGAGACCCCCCCCCCTGTGTTAGGGGAAAATTCCCCCCCAAATTTTGTGTACATCAGCAAAACTAACGTTTCAGATCATTCACAGGCAGTCCTCAATTTAGTTCGCTTAGCGACCATTCGAAGTTACGACGGTGCAGGAAAAAAAAGACTAATGACCGTTCTTCGCACTTTTAACGGCCGTTAAATCCAGACGCCTGACAAAATGACTCAGATTTATTGACAACTGCAGGGTTTCGGGGTGAGGCGGTCCCCTTTCGCGACCTTCTGAGCAGCAGAGTCGAAAGGGGGAAGCCGGATTCACTTCACAACCATGTAAGTGCAGTGATTCACTTAACAACGCTGGCAAGGAAGGTCGTAAAATGGGGCAAAACTCACGTAAAGGACTCTCCTGCAGAAATTTGGGGCTCAGTTGCGATCGTTAAGGCGAGGACCGCCTGTTATTTCCAGAAGAGGACGCGACTGGAGGATAAGAAAGGAGCGATCCAGGGACCCAAAAGCCCCCCCCCCCACTTTTACTTTTGAGGACCAAAAGGACGAGGGACACAAGGAGACGCAAACTGCATTTATTCCAATACAACTGCAATAATTTAAATCTCCCCCTATGGCCGTGGGGGGCTGGAAACAACCTCCACGCCGCCCCCCCTGCCCCCCCAAGAGCATCTGGGGCAGAAATTAGGCACTCAACCAATCGCCCCAGTACCTGAGACATGATAAGGACCCCGGATTGAAGCTTCCCACGGACTCTACGGGGCCGTCCTAAAACGACGCCCCTCTTCCTGGGACACCCTTCCTTTTGACCCTCTCCGGTTGCATTGGACTACAACTCCCACGCACCCAGGCAGTCCCCGGAGGGCGGCGAGCTGCCCTTCCTGCTGCCCTCTAGGAAAAAACCGCCCTCTCCCCCCCACCCCCGCAGACACATCCGTCTCTTAGGATCGCTTTATTGCCAACTCTTGTTCCGCCAGGCGCTGCCCTGGGGCGCCGGGTTCTGGCGCCTAGGAGGGGTAGGAGGCTTCGTCGGGCATCAGGGGGGCCTGGATGTCCAGCTTCCGGCTCTTGCTGTCCTCCAGGATCTCCAGGCGCAGCGTGGGCCCCTTCCGCTGGCCTTCGGCGGGCAGGGGGCTGTCCTGGCTTCTGGCCTTGAGCAGCTGCTTGTCGGAGTCGTCCACCGCGATTCTCAAGGTGCAGCCGTGGGGCAGGAGGTCCTGTTCGTAGGCCGCGGCCAGCTGGTTCACCACCCGGCGCTCCACCTGGCCAAGAGGGAAATCGGGCACTGCAGGCGGCAACTTGCGGGGCCGACCAAGGCCGGACTGGCTGCGTTTTCCAGAGGAACATCAGCCAGCCGGAACCTGAATCTCAAGATTTCAAGGGGGAAAAACAAAAGCAGCCAAGCGACAGGGACCCTCGGCCGGGGGCTTCTGGGCAGAGTTTACAGAAGGGAGGGGGGCAGTGGAACCCAGCAGGGTAGGAAATTAGCAGAATGTCCTTGTGTTTCATTGCAAACGGGTTTAAAAAGGTGCTTTCTTTGGCTTATTAAGTCCCTGCAGCAGCTGGGAAAGCTAGAAAACCAGCTAGGTTCTAGTCCTCATTGGCACATGAAAGCCGGCTGGGTGACTTTGGGCCAATCACCAGGAGGCGGTGAGTTCTAGTCCTGCCTTAGACATTGAAGCCAGCTGGGTGACTTTGGGCCAATCACCAGGAGACGGTGAGTTCTAGTCCTGCCTTAGACATTGAAGCCAGCTGGGTGACTTTGGGCCAATCATCAGAACATGGTGAGTTCTAGTCCCACCTTAAGCATGAAAGCCAGCTGGCTGACTTTGGGCCAATCACCCGGATACGGTGAGTTCTAGTCGTGCCTCAGGCATGAAAGCCAGCTGGCTGACTTTGGGCCAATCACCAGGAGACGGTGAGTTGTAGTCCCACCTTAGGCACGAAAGCCGACTGGGTGACTTTGGGCCAATCACCAGGAGGTGGTGAGTTCTAGTCCCGCCTTAAGCACGAAAGCCAGCTGGCTGACTTTGGGCCAATCACCAGGAGGCAGGGAGTTCTAGTTCTGCCTTAGCAGAAAAAATTGGTTGGGTGACTTTGGGCCAACCCCTCTTCCTTCTCAGCCCAACCCACCTCGCAGGATTGTTACTGTGGGGGAAAATAGGAAGAGGAAGGAGCATTACGTATGTCTGTTGCCTTGAGAGTTATTGTTATTTTTTTTTAAAAAAAGGATGTAAATAAATAAATATTTATTTCTGGTGCAGAACCTTTGGGAAAAAGTGAGCAATGAGCTAAATGCAAAAAAATAAGGGGGAAAAAAAGGAAGAAGCAACGGGTGTGTGTGTGGGGGGGGTCTTGCCCCCTCAGCTCCAGGGTGGGGGGGGGGGCGGAGAGAAAAGAAAGGCAGCCTGAGCTCACCTCGTGCTTGATGGACCGGGCTCCGTAGTGCAGGTTGTAGCCGTCAGCCAGCACGTCCGTCACCTCCCGGTCCCACACCAGAGTGATGTTGTGCCTCGCTTTGGCCTGCAGGGGGAGGAAGGAGCAGCAGTGAGGGAGTCTTCCAACAGGGGGCTCTTTCTGGATGGGGAGGGGAGGATTCTGCTCCCCCTGCCTCTCGCATAAGACACCCCTGAGCCGTGTCTATCTGGCGGGGGGTGTGTGTGTGTGTCTGTGTCTGTGTGCGTGTGGGACAGGGAGAGGCGGAGGCCCAGCTAAGCAATCCTCATCCCTTTCATCGGAGGGAACTTGGTGCTGCAAAGGAGAAGTTTTTCCTTTTTTTAATTTTTATTGTTGTGAGCCGCCCTGAGTCCTTAGGGAGAAGGGCGGCATATAAATTTAAGTAAATAAATAAATAAATAAAGTGCCCAGTTTTCCTTCTCCTTGACTTCTGAAACCCCGCCAAAATATTGGGAACCCAGGGGCGATCAGAAGCTGTTAAGTGCACGCTCTCTCTCTCTCTTTTTGCACAGATGTGCAAAATCCATCAGGTCACAGAAATGTCCAATGGTCCCAAAGGGGCTTTCCCCCCCCCCCAGGAGGCAACGGGACATTCTGGGTGTTTTTCTTTTGAAGACGTTTTGCTTCTCCTCCAAGAAGCTTCCTCAGGTTCTGACCGGATGGAGGGGAACGGAAGGATTTATACTCCTTGCAGAGAGCTGGTCGTTTGCATCCTTTTTAGAGGGTCCTTGAGGCCATTCCCCACCGTCCAGCTGAAGAAGCTTCTCTGAGGAGGAGCGAGAGGTCTTCAAGAGAAAAACGAGGAAGTCCAGTTGCCTCCTGAAAAAGCATCTTTGGGACTACCGTGGCCAGGAGGGAAGGCCAGGAGAAACGCCCCCCCCCTCATCTCAGGGGGTGGGGGAGGACAGTGTTGCACAAAGTAGGCGCAATGGCAGAGAAGACCCTCTTCCTGGACTCCCCACCCACCCACCCACCCAGTTGGAGTTCCCTAACTTGTGAGATGTGCAAACGTCCCTTCCCCGTCCGAGAGGGTGGGGCGGGCTGATGCTTAGGAAGAGCACAGGGTGGTCCTTGACATACGACCGCAACGAGCCCAACATTTCTGCGGCTAAGCAAGGTTGTTAAAAGTGAGCCACGTCCGATTTCACGAGACTTCCTGCCACGGCTGTTAAGCAGATGGCGGCAGTTGTGGAGCAAATGGTGTGGCCGCTAAGCAAATCCATCTCCTTCCACCCCCGTCCCCCCATTGTTTTTGCTTTTGAAAGCCAGCCGGGAAGGTGGCGAGGTGACACGACAACCGCGCCACCATCATAAATATGAGTCATTTGCCAATCACATCGCCACAGGGTGGTGGCAGTGTGTGTGTGTGTTTGTGAAAAAACATAAATCCCTTTTTTTCGCTGACGTTCTAGCTTTGGTCGGTCACTAAATGAACAGTTGTAAGTCGAGGACTCCGTGTGCGGAAGAGGGAGCAGAGGGGAGTTGGGCCAGGGCAAGGCTGGCAGGGCTCACCCGCTTGGCCCAGAAACTCAGCTCCTTGTTGACCAGCTGGATCAGCTCCGACTGGCAAAAGGGGAGGAAGTAGACGATCTCGTTGATCCGGCCCAGGAACTCGTCCCGTCGAAAGTGAGCCTGGGGTGGGAGGGGGGAGGAGGGAAAGAAGAGTGTTGAAGGTGGGTGGGTGGGCTGGCACAGACCCATCCGCTGCACCGGCTCCAAGGGGGCGCCTTTGCAAATCGCCGCGGAGGGGGATCAAACGGCTCTGGGGACAGGTGGCCTACGAATTAAATAAATCAAAGCCGATAGCAGAATGATTCAGTTGGAAGGGACCTTAGAGGTCTTCTAGTCCAGAGGGTCCCCAATGCCCCCCCCCGGTCCGTGGACCAGTGCCGGGCCGTGGCATGCCAGCTACTGGTCCGCACAAACAAGCAAAGCCCCATCGCAAGATGCAGGCAGCACACAAAACCACACACCCTCCGATCTGCGGAAAAACCTCTCTCCACGGAGCCGGTCCCTGGTGCCCAAAAGGTTGGGGCCTCGGTTTCTAGTCCAACCCCCCTGCTTGAGGAGACCCTTGCAAACTTACAGAATCACAGAGTCGGAAGGAACCCTGGAGGTCATCTAGTCCAACCCCCTGCCCAGGTAGGAAAACCCCCATATCATTTCAGACAAATGGCTGTCCAGTCTCTTCCTAAAAACTCCCAGGGTTGGAGCACTCACAACCTCTGGAGGCAAGCAGTTCCACGGGTTAATGGCTCTATCAAGATGCCCCCCCCACCCCAGTTACTGCCTTGCTCTTGGCGAAACAGACCAGGGCCCCTTGCGAAGTTATGGGTGGGGGGGTTCTAAGAAGAGATTGGACAGCCATTTCTCCAGAACAGCACAGGTGGTCCTCGACTTAGTGACCATTTGAAGTTACGGCACTGGAAAAAGTGACGTGACTGTACTTATGACCGTTGCAGCATCCCCCCCCGGTCACGTGATCAAAATTCGGCCACCGGGCAACTGGCTCGTATTTACGACGGTCGCCGTGTCCCGGGGTCACGTGATCCCCTTTTGTGGCCCTTCCGATAAGCAAAGTCAATGCAGAAGCCAAATTCACTAACTTAATAACTGCAGTGATTCACGTAGTAACTGTGGCAAGGAGTCGTAAAACGGGGCAAAATTCACTTCAGAAACGTTTTGCTCAGCAACAGAAACGCTGGGTCGTTAAGTCGAGGACTACCTGCATAGGGCAAGGCTGGGCCTCCGTGGCCCCTTTACGGCCTGTGGACTTCGACTCCCAGAATTCCTGAGCCGGCCAGGAATTGAAGTCCACAGGTCATAAAGGGGCCACGGATGCTCAGCCCTGCTATCAAGTCTCCTGCTTGAGCAGGGGGTTGGACTAAATGACCTCTAAGGTCCCTTCCAACTCTGTTATTCTGCTAAGTCCTGCATTTCCCCCCAGAGGGGTGGGAAAAGGTTTCCTGGCATAAATCCAACCATCCTAAGGCCAAGATACCAGCCTGGGATGCGGGCTTAGCTAGAGAGAAACACACACACACACACACACACACACACACACACACACACACACACACACGGGCTCCCATTTCTGCAACTTGGGCCCAGGGCTGTAAACAGCACCATCTGTACCTTGAGGATGGGGCGGATCACATTCTCCTTGAACTGCTTGGAGATGGTTATCTTGTCCCTCACCTGGACGTCATCTGGAAGACAAAAGCAGAGCTGATGGGTACCCAAAACACAGCGCTTAAGAAGTGGGGACGGGGGGGGGGGCTTCCTGGGGGTGGGGAAAAGGGCTGGCTAGCATCTGTCCGTCCAAATCCACCCATCCATCCGTTCATCTGTCCATCTATCCATGCATCTATCAAAACAGCTAACACAATCCTGGGTTGCGTAAACAGAGGCGTAGAATGAAGATCACGCAAAGTATTAGCTTTATAAAACCCCAGTGAGGCCACACCTGGAGTACTGCAGCCGGTTTTGGCTACCGTATCACAAAAAAGATGTTGAGACTGGAAAAAAATCAGAGAAGAGCAACTAGGATGATTAAAGGCCTGGAGACTAAAATATACAAAGAACAGCCGCGGGAGTTGGGTTTGGCTAAAGAAAAGAAGAAAGAGAAGCAGCCTGGAATTAAGGAGAAACTTCCTGACAGGGAGGACAATTAACCAGTGGAACAGCTGGCCACCAGAAATCGTGGGTGCTCCATCACCGGAGGGGTTTTAAGAAGAGACTGGACAGTCACCCATCTGAGATGGTATAGGTTCTCTTGTTTGAGCAGGGGGCTGGACTAGAAGACCTCCAAGGTCCCTTTCTATTCCATTCCATTCTATTCTACATTCTGTTCTGTTCTATTCTAATTTTATTATTATTCTATTTTAGTCTACATTCTGTTCTACATTCTGTTCTATTCTATTTCTATTCTATTATTCTATTCTAATTATTCTGTTCTATTTTATTCTATTCTATTCTATTTTAATTCCATTCCATTCTCCTATTCTATTCTATTCTATTCTATTCTATTCTATTCTATTCTATTCTATTCTATTCCAATTCTAATTCCATTCCATTCTCTATTCTATTCTATTCTATTCTATTCTATTCTATTCTATTCTATTCTATTCTATTCTATTCTATTCTATTCTATTCTATTCTATTCTATTCTATTCTATTCCAATTCTAATTCCATTCCATTCTCTATTCTATTCTATTCTATTCTATTCTATTCTATTCTATTCTATTCTATTCTATTCTATTCTATTCTATTCTATTCTATTCTATTCTATTCTATTCTGTTCCATTCCGTTCCAATCCATCCCATCCCATCCTATCCCATTCCATTCCTCTGTCCATCCACCCGTTCATCCATGCGTCCATCCATGCCAGCTCTCCCAAGGGGGCTGCTAGACCCATTCTGTTGCTTGAGAACAGAAGCCAAGGCTGATCAGGCAATCCTGCGGCCAGGTTAAGGATGACAGACCTGCACTACAATTAGTCCTCGACTTACAACAGTTCGCTTACTGACCGTTCGAAATACAACAGCCCTGAAAAAAAGAGATTTATAACCATTTTTCACACTTACGACTGTGGAAGCATCTCCGTGAGCAAAATTCAGACGCTCGGCCAGACTCGTATTTATGACGGTCGCAGCGTCCTGGGTTGTGTGTGTGTGTGTGTGTGTGTCACGTGATCCCCGTTTGCAAGCTTCTGACAAGTCAATGGGGGTGGCCAGATTCATTTAACGACCCTGTCACCCACTTAACAACTGCAGCGATTCGTTTAACAACCGCGGCAAGGAAGGTGGTCAAATGGGGCCAGGTTGACTTATACACATGTCTCGCTTAGCAACCGAAGTTTTGGGCTCCATTCTGGTCGTTAAGTCGAGGGCCCCCTGTGAGGAAGGAGAAGCCGCCCAGCCAAGGGAACTCTCTGGAGGGAAGGGAGACGGCGGACCGCACAGGATCGCCCTGCCAAGAGGCACCCACCCAGCTTTTCGGCGATCCTCTTCCGGCTGAGCTCCGCGGCGTCCTCCCTCAGCTCCAAAGCGTGCTGGGCAATCTCATCGCTGGCCACGTTGGAGGTCATGATGAAGATGGCGTCCTTGCAGTCAATGGTCTTCCCCTTCCCGTCGGTCAGCCGGCCCTTCCCGGGAGACAGGAAGCGGAGGTAGGCCTCGTCAGGCCGAAGAGAAGCCCCCGGGCCCTTGGACACGGGCAGAGAAGAACCCCCCCTCCCTCCCAGCATGGATGAAGATGGGTCGTGAGGCCTGTTCCCAAGGCCGGACAAGGAGCCGCAGATGGGAAGCCATCCCAAAGAGAAGCACCTTGGAATTAAGGAGGAAATTCCTGACGGGGAGGACAATTAACCAGTGGAACTCTCGGCCTCCAGAAGTTGCAGGAGGCTTTCAGGAAGAGACAGGACAGCCGTTCGTCTGAAATGGTATAGTGTCTCCTGCCTAAGCAGGGGGTTGGACTAGATGACCTCCAAGGCCCCTTCCCACTCTGGGATTCTAATTCTAAACCTCTGCAAAAAAAGTCAAACAAACTTAAGACAGCATCCAGGACCGCCCGGTCTTCTCCCCCCCCCACCTCCTTGTGGCACTGATGGTGTTCCCTAGTTGGGTCATGAAACGTCCGCAAAGGGAAGCCCAGCCCAGAGGGGCCCAAGGACCCCAATGGGGGGAGGTCTGCTCGGAGCCCTTGAAACAGGCTCGGCGCTCGCTTGGAGGGAATGTCACACAACACCCTCAACTCACTCATCACCCCAGAGCTTGTAGCACAGCTAGTCCTCCACTTATGACCACCATTGAATCAGTAACCCACTTCCGGCTTCCCTACTGACTTTGCTTGTCAGACGGTCGCAAAAGGGGATCGCGTGGAACCCACCGGGACACTGTGACTGTCATAAACGCGAGTCAGTTGCCAAGCGTCTGAATATTGATCACGTGACCCCGGGGGGGGCCCTGCAACATTCATGTGAAAAGTCCCTCTTTTCAGACAAGTTGTAACTTCGGACGGTCGCTAAATGAACGGCTGTGAGTTGCCCCCACGTCGTTTCTCGGAGGACGGCTCTTCCGCCAGGACCGCTCTCGGTGGGCCCAGCTTCAGAGAGGACAGGGGCGAGTGCAACGACTTGTGAGCGTTCATTTAGTGACCATTCGGTTACAACGGCAGCGAAAAAAGTGACTCAGCTCCGTTTTTCACACTTACGACCGTCCCAGCGTCCCCCAGGGTCACGTGATCAAAATCCAGACGTGTGGCAGCCGTCTCGTATTTACGACGGGTTGTAGCGTCCCGGGGTGTGTGTGTGTGTGTGTGTGTGTGTCTTTCACGTCATCCCCTTTTGCGACCTTCGGACTAGCAAAGTCAACAGGGGAAGCCGGATTCACTTAACGACCGGGAGACTCGCTTAAGAACTGCGGTGATTGGCTTAAGGACTGTGGCAAGAGAGGTCGCAAAATGGGGCCAAACTCACTTGGGACGGGAATTTGGGGCTGAGCTGCGGTCCTGAGCCTCAAGGATCACCTGATTTTTTTGCTCCGGGTGAGGGAAAGACACCCCCACCTCCAGGGACCGTCTGGGCTTGGGGGGTCTGACCGGGGGTGCAGAGGGCCCCCCACCCAGACAGGCCCTGGACTCTGGGGCAAGGCAGGGCTACGAGGCTGGCCCCCGCAGGGGTGCCCGGCTCTCCCCTCCGAGAATGCTAAATTCAGGGTCTTTTAAAAATACGGATGGTTCGTAAGGGGGGGGGAGGAGGAGGAGGAAGAGGAGCAAGGAGGACACAGAATGGGGGGGGGAAGGGAGGCCTCCTCCCCCTCCCCTCTCTAAGTGTCGCCAGGAGCGCTCCTGTCCAGCCGAACGAACGACAGGCATTTGTGTCAGAGCTGGGGATTAACATTTCGGTTATTGCTCTGTCAGACCGGCAGTTCAGGAATTGATTTCGCATTTAGCGGCTGCCACCGTGATCTATGCAAGAAAAATACCAGGGTTATTAATCCTGGGGAAAAACAAAACACAAACCCCCAAACGAACAGAACTCTGAAAAGGCGCCACCGAGGAGGCCGCCATTTTTACTTACGGTCGAGGAGGGAGAGGGTTGGGAGACCCCCCCCCCGTGGAGGCTGGTGGGTTCAGGGGGCGGGGTGGGGGTGCCTCCCCTGACCCAGCTGGGTGCAGAAGCCACCTGGCACCGACACAGCTGGGCGTGCCAGCCTCGTCAGAAATGCGAGTCATGACGGCCGTAAAGTGGGTCACCCACGTGGCTGACCCGATTTTATGAGCTTTTTTGGAGGAGTGGGGGGTGTTAGGGTATGGAGAGGGGATCTACCCTCCTGGTTCCCGATGGGTCTACTGGAAGCTTCTATGGGCTCAGCTTAACAGAACAACAGAAAATCAGGGTTGGAAGGGACCTTGGAGGTCTTCTAGTCCAACCCCTCCAACAAATGGTTGTCCAGCGTCTCCTTGAAGACCTCCACAACTTCTGGAGGCAAGAAGTTCCACGGATTCATCCTTTTCACTTTCAGGAAATTCCTCCTCAATTCTAGGCTGCTTCTCTCCTTGATTAGTTTCTATCCGTTGCTTCTTCTCCTGCCTTCGGGCGCTTCGGAGGAGAGGTGTCCAGCCTTGACAACTTTAAGATTTGTGTGCTTCAACTCCCAGAATTTCTCAGCCAGGCATGCTGGATTGAGGAATTCTGGGAGCTGAAGTCCACAAGTCTTAAAATTGCCAGAGTTGGAGAGTCCAGAATGAATGAATGGACCTGGAACCCAGAATGAAGGAGTGAGTGAATGAATGAATGAATGAATGGACCTGGAACCCAGAATGAAGGAGTGAGTGAGTGAATGAATGGATACACCTAGAACCCAGAACAAATGAATGAATAATTGACCTGGAACCCAGAATGAAGGAGTGAGTGAGTGAATGAATGAATGAATGGACCTGGAACCCAGAATGAAGGAGTGAGTGAATGAATGAATGAATGAATGGACCTGGAACCCAGAATG
Organism: Vipera berus; assembly: GCF_964194415.1. Lineage (NCBI taxonomy): Eukaryota > Metazoa > Chordata > Lepidosauria > Squamata > Viperidae > Vipera > Vipera berus. The sequence goes on from NC_138206.1 coordinate 1,208,608, forward strand.
AAGGAGTGAGTGAATGAATGAATGGATGGATGGATGGACCTGGAACCCAGAACAAATGAATGAATAATTGACCTGGAACCCAGAATGAAGGAGTGAGTGAGTGAATGAATGAATGAATGAATGGACCTGGAACCCAGAATGAAGGAGTGAGTGAGTGAATGAATGGATAGACCTAGAACCCAGAACAAATGAATGAATAATTGACCTGGAACCCAGAATGAAGGAGTGAGTGAATGAATGAATGAATGAATGAATGGACCTGGAACCCAGAATGAAGGAGTGAGTGAATGAATGAATGAATGAATGGACCTGGAACCCAGAATGAAGGAGTGAGTGAATGAATGAATGGATGGATGAATGGACCTGGAACCCAGAACAAATGAATGAATAATTGACCTGGAACCCAGAATGAAGGAGTGAGTGAATGAATGAATGAATGGACCTGGAACCCAGAACAAATGAATGAATCTATGAATGACCCGGGAGCCTGAACGAACGAGTGACCTGGAACCCAGAACAATCCCAAGGAGACCGCTCTTACTTCATCGAAGAGCTGCAGCATGATGGTTAGGACATCTGGGTGGGCCTTGTCCACCTCATCAAAGAGGACCACGGCGTTGGGGCACTGCTTCAACTTCTTCGTGAGCTGCCCCCCTTCGTCATGACCAATGTAGCCTGGGGGAGAACCGATGAACTTGGCCACCTGCAAGAGACCCGCCCCCCCCAGAGTTACATCATCCAGCCTTCTGGGCTTCCAACGGAAGGATGCTGCTCCTGAGGCCCAAGCTGAAGAGAGGCTGGCCATATTGGGAACAGAACCAGCCCAGCCCTGATAGCAACAGCTCTTAAGACTTACATACTGCTTCACAGCCCTCTCTAAGCCGTTTACAGAGTCAGCTAGTTGCCCCCCAACCATCTGGGTCCTCATTTTACCCGCCTCGGAAGGATGGAAGGCCGAGTCAACCTTGAACTTCGTCAGGATCGAACTGCCGAATTCCTGGCAGCCGGCAAAAGCAGCCTGCAGTTCTGCATTCTGACCACTGCGCCACCATGGCTGAATTATACGTGACCCCAGTTACACATATTTGTTCTTGGGAGGTGATGTTGAGAAGCCTTATCTCCGAGGCTCAATCTACACACAAGGTTTTTGGTATCTGGATAGGGTTGGAGGGGGACCGAGGAAGAAAAATGCTACCTAGAAGACGGGAAGAGCTCCTTCACCTACAGCAGGGGGAGGCCACCTGGGCTCTTTTATGACTCGTGGACTTCAACTCCCAGAATTCCTGAGCCAGCATGGCTCAGCTTGGAAACCTCTCCCTTTCCCCTCAGCATGGCTGGCTCAGGAATTCTGGGAGTTGAAGTCCACCAGTCATGAAGGGGCCAAAGTTCCCCCATGCTGGCTCAGGAATTCTGGGAGTTGAAGTCCACGAGTCATGAAGGAGCCAAGGTTTCCTTCATGCTGGCTCAGGAATTCTGGGAGTTGAAGTCTACGAGTCATAAAAGAGCCAAGGTTGCCTACCCCTGACCTACAGCTTCATATCCACCCCCTTCTAGCACGGATGACGGTCCCTGGTTGGGTCGTGAAAGGCCTGCGCGGAAACTCCTCCTCCTCCTCCTCCTCTCCTTCCCCCTCCCCTTTGGTGATGTTCCCTAGTCGGGTCATGAAAGGTCTTCAAGCAAACGGCCAAGCTCGGACACCATGGCTGAACCCAGAGCTACAAGTATCCTAACGAGACTGACCCATAGCAAGAACTTTTAGAGGAACGAAGCCAACCCCTGGGGGAGAGCTCACCCCTGGGACGGTCAAAGTGAGGGTGAGGGTCTTTGGGGTCTGCAAAGGAGGGCAACTGATCGAGGGGGGTGCCAGGCTGGGGAGGCCTGGCAGAAACGGTCCCCCTCTTCCTCACCTCGTGTCTCTCTTGAAACTCCGACATGTCCAAGCGAATGAAACCCTGCTGAGGAAAGAGGCAAAGGAGGGTTACGAGAGGTTGTCAGAACGGCTCAAGCCACTTGTTAAAGGGGGAAGCACTCCCTACACAGCTTGGGGTGTGTGTGTGTGTGTGTGTGTGTGTGTGTGTGTGTGTGTGCCCGTCCACAAGGAGGCTGGTCAAGGCCCCTGGGCTCCTTGAAGAATCCACGACTCACACCCTCCTACACAAAATAGGCACCATGGCCTTAAGACGTGGCTGACGCCGTACGCAAAACTCACTTCCCCGAATATCTAAAAAGGTTAAATCGTGGCAACTGGGCCCACGTTTATTAACACTGAGGTGTTTCGTCGACTCGCCCAGGTAACCTCTTCCGTCAAACTGAAAGCTTTGGGCAGGCAGAGAGTCACAAATCGTGGGAGTTTTCACCGCTTTTCATTTTGGGGAGAAACCCCACCCCCCTCCAGTCGGGTATGGCAAGAGTTAGTCACATTCCGACAACTTTTTGATTCTCCGTTTACCCAAGAGTTCCATTCTGACTGAAGAAGTTACTTGGAGGAGTGAACGAAACATCTGAGTTTTAATAAACTTTGCTCCAGTTGCCACGATTTAACCTTTTTAGATACCTCTGGCCCGGAAGATTGAAGTCTCAGTTCCCTGAAGTGCTCCTAAAGCCAGGTGCGCTGAAGTAAGAGGGAAGCTGAGCTGGCTCAGGTATCAAACTGCCTTATCCTATCCTAGAACCAGGCTGTCTCCGATCACAGGCTTCGCTGGGCGCCTGTCTCCTTTAGTGGCCGTTGCGATGGGGACGGGAAAGTAATTCAGCAACTTAATCCTTGCGTTTATGACCTTGGCAGGCCTGTAAAGCGAAGGAAAGTCAGAAGATAATAAACGAGGTCACCATCCATCCGGCTTGTCAGAAGGTTGCAAAAAGGGACCCCATACGAGTCAGTTGCCAAGCACTGGAATCTGGGCCTTGTGACCCATGGGGCAACAGCCGTACAGGTCGCTTTTATCAGGGCTGTTGGAAGTCAAGGACTACCTATACTCCTGAAACCTAGGGGGGGGGTGCCTGCCTCTGACTGAGATGGCCCACCTGGGTTTCATTTGAAACACTCCATCCAGTTTTGGTCACCACGATGTAAAAAAGGTGTTGAGATTCTAGAAAAAGTGCAGAGAAGAGCAACAAAGAAGATCAGGGGACTGGAGGCTAAGACATATAAGGAACGGTTGCAGGAATTGGGGATGTGTAGTTTAATGAAGAGAAGGACGAGGGGTGACATGATAGCAGTCTCCCAGTATCTCAGGGGCTGCCCCAAAGAGGGAGTCAAGCTCTTCTCCAAAGCGCCCGAAGGCAGGATGAGAAGCAACGGATGGAAACTGATCAAGGAGAGAATCAACCTGGAACTAAGGAGAAACTTCCGGACAGTGAGAACAATTAACCAGTGGAACCGCCTGCCTCCAGAGGTTGTGAATGCTCCAACGCTGAAAGTTTTTAAGAAGAGACTGGACAGCCGTTTGTCTGAAATGGTATAGGGTTTCCTGCCTGAGCAGGGGGTTGGACTAGATGACCTACAAGGTCCCCTTCCAACATTATTATTATTATTATTATTATTATTATTATTATTATTATTATTATTATTATTATTATTATTATTATTATTATTATTATTATTAATTATTATTGTCGTCATCATCATCATTATTATTGATGGTATCTTGAGAATTAGGTGTTTCTACCTGTTGCCAGACTGAAAATCCAGGCATTCTTAGAGGGAAAATGAGCTTTGCTTCCTATTCCAGTGGAAGGAACTCTTCCCGCCAAGCAAAGTGGCATTTTTCCCATGAGTAATAACCTACTACGCATCCCACAGAAGCATTATTTCACTTCGACAGACGTCAGCGGCTTTAATTTAGCATTTTGTTGGCTTGTGTTTTATTCTGCTCGTAATTTAAATTCTTTGCTTGTGGGGGACGCGATATATTTCTTGGTATATTTGCAAACATTCAAATAGCTTTAATACTCTGCTATGCTATTTCACAAGTCGGTTTCGAATTTCCTATTTCTTCTAATTGCCCTAAAAAAGGGAAGAGAGGGACCTTAAGGACAACTCCTGACAGGGTTTCCCGAGAAATGCAACGGAATTTCCGTTTTCGGCGATAAAACTCTTTGTCTTTCACATTACTGTAGTCCTCAACTTACGACAGTTCATTCAGAGCGGTTCAAAGTTACAACGGCATTGAAAAATACGACAATGGCTATTTTTCACAGTTACGGCCTTTGTGGCATCCCTGTGATACAAATTCAGACAGTTGGCAACTGACTCCTATTTACGACCGTCAAAAGCGTCCTGAGGTCACGGGATCCCCTTTTGCTGACAAGCAAAGTCAACGGGGAAGCCAGATTCACTTAACAACCGGGTTGCTAACTTAACGACTGTCGTGAGCGTCCATGACAATCCTTCGAGGACAGCCCCTGGTGTAACAGGCTGCTGCGTTCCTTCAAGTGGGAGGTTAGCCCGGCAAACGTCCGCACTGCCAGGCTCTCTCTGGCCAAGCAGGGGGACACCTGGCGCAGCCGCCTAAATGGGTGACAGACGCAGAGGCAGGAGGCCGGATTCTGGCTTTTTAAGATGGTCAAAGTACTCACCTTTCCCCCTATTTTATCTTTTTATTTGTTTAAATTACCTGCTGCCCATCGGGCCATCCAAGGCCACTTGCATCTGAGGGCAGCGGTGGCAAGTCGGCAGGTCTCAGAATGATTTCCGGATTGGTCTGGTGGTTAAGGCGCTAGGCTAGAAACAGGAGGCGGTGAGTTCTAGTCCCGCCTTAGGCATGAAAGACAACTGGGTGACTTTGGCCAATCAACAGGAGACTGGGAGTTCTAGTCCCGCCTTAGGCATGAAAGACGACTGGACGACTTTGGACTAATCACCAGGAGACTGGGAGCTCTAGTCCCATCTTAGGCATGAAAGATGACTAGATGACTTTAGACTAATCACCAGGAGGCTGGGAGTTTTAGTCCTGCCCTAGGCACGAAAGACGGCTGGGTGACTTTGGGCCAATCACCAGGAGGCTGGGAGTTCTAGCCCTGCCCTAGGCACGAAAGACGGCTGGGTGACTTTGGGCCAATCACCAGGAGAGCGGGAGTCCTAGTACTCTAGTCCTCTAGCCTTAGCCATGAAAGCTGGCTGGGTAACGTTAGGCCAGTTTCCTCAGCCAGCATGGAATTCTGGGAGTTGAAGTCCACAAGCCTGAGTGGCCCAGGTTGAGAAACTCCGATTCTACAGCTGTTCTCAGCCTGCACAGAATCCTCACCTGGAGATCTTACCTTTTTGACGTCCTTGTGCAGGTACTTTGCAGTTTGCTTGGCCAGTTCCGTTTTACCTGAGCAGGAGGCAAGACCAGGAGACGTTAGGAGCAGAAAGGCTTCCATAAACACTACAAAATACAGGCAATCCTCGCCTTCACAACCACAATCGGGACTAACATTTCCACTGATAAGCAAGGCAGTGGTTACGTTACGTCATGCACCAGATTTTATGACCTTTTTCTGGCACGGTTGTTAAGTGAATCACAGGGTTCTTAAGCAAACCCGGCTTTCCCCCTTGGGAGCTAGCTGAGAAGGTCGCAAATGGTTCAGGCCAGGAATGCTGGTTTAAGACGCAGCTTTCCCTACGGTGCTGATCTTGAGACAAGGAGCAGTCAATGCTAGGAAACACAATCTCCTTTGTTTATTGGGTTTATATACAACTCTGGTCATAAAAGTCTAGGCGCGAGACAATTAATAATTCAAAATGTATATTGCAAAACAAATCTATTTTGATGTGCACCAACACACAAGAGTTGAGAGAGCTGTTCCTGGCCAGGTGTGTCTCTGTCCCCAAGGTAAAAAGCACCTGGGAGATTTATTTAACATTTATTGATCAGGAGGTGTTTTTTTTTCCTATGGTGGTTATTTGACTCTAAGCAGCCTATAAACAACCATGTGCAAACAGGTAATAATATAACAATTCAGGAAAAACAACAACACCCAGAAGTTATCAATCTATCTACCAGCTCCAGAGGGGAACATCCAGAGCAGAGAATTCCTTTTCTTTTATTATTTCTATAGCCGCCCACTTTAACCAAGTAACTCTGGGAGGTTTACAATTCTAAAACTATAAAGATTAAAAACAATAAAATGATGAGCTCTTGATGCTTCTTTGCTGCTCTTGGTTTTTTTCAGCACCGTCAGAAGCCATCCCACCTTTTAGGTTGGTTTTCCCACCTCGATAACTTTCAAGATTTGTGGAGCTCAAATCCTAGAGTGCAGGCTAGAGAATTCTTAGTGACAAGGTCAGCCATGCTGGCTGGGGAATTCTGGAGTTGAAGTTGGTTAAATAGCCAAGGCCAGGGGTCTGCAAACTGGGACCTTTTATGACTCGTGGACTTCAACTCCCAGAATTCCTGAGCCAGCATGGGGGAACTATGGACCCTTCATGACTTGTGGACTTCAACACCCAGAATTCCTGAGCCAGCATGGGGGAACTGTGGCCCCCTTCATGACTTGTGGACTTCAACTCCCAGAATTCCTGAGCCAGCCTGGGGGAATCTATGGCCCCTTCATGACTTGTGGACTTCAACTCCCAGAATTCCTCAGCCAGCATGGGGGAACTGTGGCCCCCTTCATGACTCATGGACTTCAACTCCCAGAATTCCTGAGCCAACATGGGGGAATTTTGGCCCCTTCATGACTGGTGGACTTCAACTCCCAGAATTCCTGAACCAGCATGGGGGAACTTTGGCCCTCTCATGACTCGTGGACTTCAACTCCCAGAATTCCTGAGCCAGCATGGCTCAGGTTGGAAACCTCTCCCTTTCCCCTCAGCATGGCTGACTGAGGAATTCTGGGAGTTGAAGTCCACGAGTCAAAAAAGGGCCCAGTTTGAAGACCCCTGGCCAAGGCTGAAAAACACGGCATTAGATTTTGCAAGGAGCTGCACTTCTGACCCCTCACGCTGAAGTAGAGCCAAGAAACTCTTTGATTTATTAATTCTACAATTCTCAACTTGCAACAGTTCATTTAGTGACCGTTTGAAGTTACAACAACATTGAAAAAAGGGGCGTGACCGTTTTTTCACATTGAACGAGCATCCCTGTGGTCACGTGATTAAAATTCAGATGCTGGGCAACTGACTCGTATTTATGACGGGTTGCAGTGTCCCAGGGTCATGAGTTCCCCTTTTGTGACCTTCTGACAGGCAAAGTCAACGAGAAAACCAGATTCACTTAACAGCTATGGCAAGAAAGGTCGTAAAATAGGACCCAACTCGCATAACCATCGCCTTGCTTAGTCATGGAAACCTGGTGGAGGTTAAACTATATTTGCTGGTGGGAAGGAAATTTATTCTCTTTGATAATGCTCAATCTGGATTAATCTGGATTTGTTGGATACTCTGGGTCAGGGGTGGGCAACCTTGGTTCTTTTAAGACTCGTGGACTTCAACTCCCAGAATTCCTGAGCCAGCATAGGGGAACGCTGGCCCCTTCATGACTCGTGGACTTCAACTCCCAGAATTCCTGAGCCAGCATAGGGGAACGCTGGCCCCTTCATGACTCGTGGACTTCAACTCCCAGAATTCCTGAGCCAGCCATGTTGAGGGAAAAGGGAGAGGTTTCCAAGCTGAGCCATGCTGGCTCAGGAATTCTGGGAGTTGAAGTCCAGAAGTCATGAAGGGGCCAAAGTTCCCCCTTGCTGTCTCAGGAATTCTGGGAGTTGAAGTCCACGAGTCATGAAGGGGCCATAGTTTCCCCCATGCTGGCTCAGGAATTCTGGGAGTTGAAGTCCACGAGTCATGAAGGGGCCATAGTTCCCCCATACTGGCTCAGGAATTCTGGGAGTTGAAGTCCACGAGTCATGAAGGGGCCATAGTTCCCCCATACTGGCTCAGGAATTCTGGGAGTTGAAGTCCACGAGTCATGAAGGGGCCATAGTTCCCCCATGCTGGCTCAGGAATTCTGGGAGTTGAAGTCCACGAGTCATGAAGGGGCCATAGTTCCCCCATGCTGGCTCAGGAATTCTGGGAGCTGAAGTCCACAAGTCATAGGGTGGACACACTTACACACCTCTGCCTTAAACCACCATACGTCTCCTCCCTCGAGGGTTTTCATTGTCCCCTGGATGACAATCTCCAGATTAAACTCAGGTGGCCTCCAGAAAAGAAGGCCCCCCTTGAATGGCAGTGCGGATACGGAGCCCAAATTAAATTAAAGATTTGATCTGACTACTGTGGAGTCACCAGGAGCGTGTTGGGTGGCTTTATAAATTCTTTCAATAAAGAATAAATTTTTAAAAAAGGATGGCAGAAGTTTGAAATGAGGCCTCCATGGTGCTCTCTGAAACTTGGTGGTTTCTTTGCAGACGTTTCAGGACCCAACTAGGTAATCTCCTCAGTGTCAGAAGGGAGAGGGGTTTCCACGGAGGAGGAGGAGGAGAATTACTGTGGGGTCCTTGGTGCTCTCTGAGCCGGACTGTTTTCTTGCAGACGTTTCATGACCCAACTAGGGAACCTCATCAGGGTCCCGCACGCTGGGCCGTGAAATGTCTGCACGAAAACAGCCACGCTCACAGGCTGTTTTGCGATCTTAGTGGCTTCCTTTGCCGCTAAGTTTTTCTTCTTTTATCCCTCCGAAGCCCAACACAGCGAAGGCTCCAGGCGGCTGCAAAACACCTCCCCTCCTTTCTCGGGGAGGGGGGGGAGAAGGAGGGCAGCCTTACCTATTCCCGAAGATCCCAGGAAGAGGAAGACCAGTGGGTGCTCTTCATCGTACCATCCATTTTCCTTTCTCCGGATGGCTGCCCGTGAAAAAGGGAAAAAAAAAACACAAAGAAAGTTTGGGGGGGGGGGGAAGGTTTATAAATCTGGGCACATAAAAAAACAACAACGAAAAGAACCCAACACAACAAAAAAAAGGGAATGGCATATAAATCAATGACACAACAGCCAGGATAATTATCACTAAGTATACACTATGTTTTACTGCTCTCTGCCCACTCAGAGTCCTGGCTGCCATTAGCGCAAGCTAATTTGATTAGCCAGCAAGGGCCCCAGAGGTACTTAATCAGGTTAGCATGGATTTGGAAAGCTGCCCAGGAGCAGATTTCGGATAAAGTTTTCCAGGATGTGCACTTAAGAGTTGCCAGGGAAACAGGAGGAGGAGGAGGAGGAGGAGGATGGAGACTGAATGAACCAGAAAGGGACTGAGGGGGGGGGCAGGGGGAGGGGGCGCTCCAGTCCGCAAAGGAGGGGCTGGCGAGGTGAGGCTCCCCCCCCCCAACTGCTTTGATGCTGACGGGAAAGCCAGCAGACCTGCAATCAAGGTCACGGAACAGACCAGCATGTGGGCGCTCGTGGGTAAGGGTGGATGCAGAGGAGGGGCCAGGTCCATCACACCAGGAGGAGGAGGAGGAGGAGGAGGAGGAGGAGGAGGACTCGAGGCTGAAATACTAAGAACAGGGTGGAGTAGAGTAGGGAAGGATAGGGTTAGGGGAAAGGACAACAGACCAAAGGAGAAAAAGGATGGAGAAGAAGGGAGAAAAGAAAAATGAACAGAACAGAACATATGGAATCAAATCGAATTGAATCAAATTACAGAACAGAATAGAGAATAGAAACAGGACAGAATTACAGAACAGAACAGAATAGTAGAGCAAAGGAGAAAAAGGAAGGAAGGAGGATAGGATAGGAGGGGAGGGGAGGAGAGAAGCAGAATAGAGTAGAACATAATATCATGGAATCACAGGACTGGAAGGGGCCTTGGAGATCTTCCAGTCTGACCCCCAGGAGAGAACAGCAGTGGCGGCTGACTCCTTCTCTGCGGGCCTGCTGCTTCCAAAGACCTCATCAGGCAAAAATCAGGAGGAATCTGGTAGCATCCGAAGCAAATTCTAAGAAATAGGATACTCCTGACAAGTGGAAGATTCTAACAGGTAGAATAAACTGGGAGCAAACTCGCTATAAACTCAAGAGTCCTCTAGGCCCACACCACCATCCCAGCCCCAAACACTTTGCACAAAGACACAACCTCTTAAGGCACCAAGGCCCTTCTGGATCCTACAGAAGACAAAACGTTCCTGTAGAAAGATGAGCGGACTGGAGCTTGAAGTCAGGACTTCAAAGAAGGACGAACTGAGCCCAGGGCATGGCCACCCCCGAGAGATTCTACTGAAGACGAGGCCATCTTTGGGAATGCGTAATAAGGAAGCAAAATTTATGTGCCACCGCACTCTCAGGAACTCCAAAATATTAGCAGTGCCATTAAGCAAGAGATGGCCCAAGTTATGAACATGATCAGTGCTAGGATGGAGCGGAGTTCGGGATGTGGAGGACTGTGGGGTCCTTGGTGCTCTCTGGGCTGCGTGGTTTTTTCTTGCAGACGGTTCATAACCCAACTAGGGAACATCATCAGTGCAGGAAGGAAGGAAGGAAGGAAGGAAGGAAGGAAGGAAGGAAGGAAGGAAGGAAGGAAGGAAGGAAGGAAGGACGGACTGTGGGGTCCTTGGTGCTCTCTGAGCTGGATTGTTTTTTCTTGCAGATGATTCATGACCCAACTAGGGAACCTCATCAGTGCTAGGAGGAAGGAAGGAAGGAAGGAAGGAAGGAAGGAAGGAAGGAAGGAAGGAAGGAAGGAAGGAAGGAAGGAAGGAAGGAAGGAAGGAAAGTGGGGTCCTTGGTGCTCTCTGAGCTTGGTGGTTTTCTTGCAGACATTTCATGACCCAACTAGGGAACATCATCAGTGCGAGAAGGAGAAGGAGAAGGAGAAGGAGAAGGAGAAGGAAGGAAGGAAGGAAGGAAGGAAGGAAGGAAGGAAGGAAGGAAGGAAGGAAGGAAGGAAGGAAGGAAAGTGGGGTCCTTGGTGCTCTCTGAGCTTGGTGGTTTTCTTGCAGACATTTCATGACCCAACTAGGGAACATCATCAGTGCGAGAAGGAGAAGGAGAAGGAGAAGGAGAAGGAAGGAAGGAAGGAAGGAAGGAAGGAAGGAAGGAAGGAAGGACTGACTGTGGGGTCCTTGGTGCTCTCTGAGCTGGATTGTTTTTTCTTGCAGACGTTTCATGACCCAACAAGAGATGGGGGCTTGCTCTGTTTATATACATATAGCTTGCCCTGTCAGTGCTACCCCTATCAAAGAAGTACCAATTCAGACAAATAATCCATAAATAATCCCCCGACCTCCGTTCATTCCGCTGGGACCTGAAGACCTGGCTCTCTGGCCCAGGCTGAGAATTTTAATTTTAATTTTAATTGGGGTTTTTACTTTTTTCAGGGATTGATGTAATGTTTTAAATTGTTTTTAACTTTTGTATTTCTTGTTTTAAATACCCTGTAAACCGCCCTGAGTCCTTCGGGAAAGGGCGGTATATAAATCCAATAAAATAAAATAAAATAAATAAAATAACAGTAAACAACAGCCTTATCAAGGAACCACCAAGACCCTCCTTCCCCCCTCTGCAATCCCCACTTCCTTCTAGCGCTGATGATGTTCTCTAGTTGGGCCATGAAACGTCTGCAAGAAAACCGCCCCGCTCAGAGAGTACGCAGGACCCCACAGTTTGACCCTGAGCTACAAGCATTGTCTTTTTTTGGGTGACCAACAACACCTTGACAAAAGCCTCGGCCTTTTAGTGCAATTGATTAGTTTGATTCTGCTGGGCAGGCTTCATCCTACATTTCAGAGACGGCTCTGCTTTCTGCCCGACGCTCGCCTGCGATTTCTGCTTCCTTTCTTGATCAAAACGGGCGACAATCAGCCGGGTCTGGATCAAATCTCCTGCCCGCTTTGTTTCGCTCCCCCCCCCACCCCCTGGTTCCTGTTAGTAGCTCTTACTTACCCCAAGCTGACTTTTCAAGGCCGTTCCGGCATGGGGGAGCCCTCTCCTGACTAGGCCAGGCAGCCCACCTCCTGACCGTCACGCCACCCGTCCTGGAAAAGGTTCAAGAACCAGGTTTCAGCCAGGAGGGGGGGGCAACCGCCAATTCGGCAGGCCTTGCAGCCTATTCAGAGGGGACCCCTTCGCCATGCCAAAATCAGCCTCCAAAGTCAGCCGGCCTTTAAACATCCTAAGCTCCGCTATTTCCCGTCTTGGTGCCGGGGGGGGGGCAATTTTAAGAGAGACGCTTAAGGATGGGCAGCCTGGAGACCGGCGGGCTGGACTTCCGGTCCGTCTGCCAGGAGTGCCAGCTAAGGCAGCCGGACGTGGTTGAGATGGCCACGGTTCTTCAAGGTCTCACTTGGATGGAGGATCCTCGAAAGGCCCTTTTGCCAACAGTGCCTATGCTCCTTTGCCCGGTGATGACTGCAAGAGCAGGAGATACCGACAGAGTATGCAGGGGCGGGGATGACCAGGCTGAGGCCGAGGGTCAAACGCAGGGCTCCTCAAACGTGGCCACTTTAAAAGACTTGCGGACTTCAACTCCCAGAATTCCCCTGTTCCACTGATTAATAGTTCTCACCCAAAGGACATTTGTCCTTGGGGTATTTCCAGGTTAGATCTTTCCTGGACGAGTTTCTCTCCGTGGCTTCTTGTCCTGCCTTCGGGCGCTTTGGAGAATAGGTGGGCCCCCAACTCTTTCCTGGGGCAGCCCCTCAGATATTGGAAGGCTGCTATCCTGTCCCCCCCTCGTCCTTCTCTTCACTAAAAGGTAAAGGTAAAGGTTCCCCCGCACACGCGTGCTAGTCGTTTCCGACTCTAGGGGCCGGTGCTCATCTCCGTTTCATAGCCGAAGAGCCAGCGCTTGTCCGTGGACGTCTCCGTGGTCATGTGGCCGGCATGACTAGACGCCAAAGGCGCACGGAACGCTGTTACCTTCCCACCGTAGTGGTCCCTATTTTTCTACTTGCATTTTTACGTGCTTTCGAACTGCTAGGTGGGCAGAAGCTGGGACGAGTAACAGGCGCTCACTCTGCTACGCGGCACTCGGGATTCGACCCGCCAAACTGCCGACCTTCCGATCGACAAGCTCAGCGTCCTAACCCACTGAGCCACCGCGTCCCTTCTCTTCACTAGACACTCCCAATTTCTGCAACCGCCAAAGGGAAGGGGAGGGGAGGGAAGACTGCAGTTCCTCCTAGGTTTCATCCTCCGCTCCCCTAACCTCCTTTGTTGCTCCCCTCTGCGCTCTTTCTCCAGTTGCAGCATCTTGTTCTAGATCACAGGAACCGGAAGCGGACGGGGGATTCCGAGCGTGGCCTCACTAGGGCGGCCTCGTCACAGGCCGGGCGCCTGGTCAGCCTGCAGTCCGGATCCTTTGCATCTCTCCTGTTAACCAGCCATCCGCTCCCCGAAGCTTCGCCTGCCTTCTCCGGAGCAGAGAACTTGGCCTCTGGGTCTCTGTTCACTCGAACCGAGGCCTCCAGTTCTCCTCTCAGCCTTCGGATCGCTCCGAAAGGCTCTTTGGGATATGCTCTGTGCCAGCTGCAGCGGGAAGGAGGTCGACAGGGGAGAATGTAGCTCAGGTTGGAAAGGAGAGGGGTCCTGGGGGCTCTCCGAGCTGGGCGGTTTCCTTGCAGAGGTTTCAGGACCCAACTAGGGAACCTCACCAGTGCTAGAAGGGAGGAGGAGGAGGAGGAGAAAGTGAAAAGGAAGAAGGAAAATGAAGGAATGAAGGGAAAGAAGGGAGGAGGAGGAGGAGGAGAAAGTGAAAAGGAAGAAGGAAAATGAAGGGAAAGAAGGGAGGAGGAGGAGGACCGTGGGGTCCTTGGTGCTCTCTGAGCTGGGCGGTTTCCTTGCAGAGGTTTCAGGACCCAACTAGGGAACCTCACCAGTGCTAGAAGGGAGGAGGAGAAGGAGGAGGAAGGAAGGAAGGAAGGAAGGAAGGAAGGAAGGAAGGAAGGAAGGAAGGAAGGAAGGATGGAAGGAAGGACTGTGGGGTCCTCATTCCTCTCTGAGCTGGGTGGTTTCCTTGCAGACGTTTCATGACCCAACTACTAGGGAACCTCATCAGTGCTAGGAGGGAGGTGGTGGTGGTGGAGGAGGAGGAGGAGGAGGAAGAGGACGGTGGGATCCTGAGTGCCCTCCGAGCCGGGTGGTTTTCTCGCAGATGTTTCGTGACCCAACTACTAGGTGACATCATCAGTGCCAGAGAGAAAGTTGCCCCAATCAGGAATGAAAATGCTGAAGACCGCAAGGTCAGAGACCCAATCCTGGGGTGCCCCCTTTGAAACCACGGTCTCTCCCGCGAGGACTAGCTCCTTGGAGGGTCAAAGAAAACAGAAAAACGCCCACATTTCGGGCTTCAGCTCAGGCCAGCCTCCCTGTTAGGCCTGGCAGGCGAAAAGAGTCACTTAGCAGCCCGGCAAACCCCGCCTGACGAGGCATTAAAAATATCAGAAGTTTAACTTCTATTTGTGTTGCCACTTCATTAATTTTTCATCCCCGGACATTCGGGGACTCCTCGTCATCCTTCAGACGGACGATGCCCTCGGAGCAGGCCAAGCTCCGCCAGCCCCGGCTCAAGGGTCCTGGGACCCCCACCCCCCAGCCGAGTGGGGGCAGGGGGCTGTAGAAAGGCAGGAAAGGGGGGGCGTCAGGCTGGCCCCGGTTCGAAAGCTCTTTTTTTCCCTTTTTTCCAAAGGCAGGCGGATTCCGCCGTCTGCCACAGCGGCCGTGTCTCTGGGAGGCCCTTCAGCATTGCGATTGAGCTGATAAATTCACTGTATTACTTTACACCAATCAATACCCCAGCAGTTATCAGGGCCCGACGTGAGCAAAATTGGTTTCAGCCAATTTGTGAGCGTAATAAATGTCCATTTATCAAATCAATTCATTTTGCGGGCCTGGGCGGGATCCCGTTTGGGTTGGGGATACCAGAAGAACAAAGAACCCTGGAGGGGCTGGAGGGGACCTTAGAGGTCCTCTAGTCTAACCCCTCCCCCCCCCCGCTCAAGACAGGAGTCCTTATGTCATTCTGATCAAAGGGACTTCCAGCCTAGTTTTTTGAAGGAAAAAAGAAGAAGGAAGGAAGGAAGGAAGAAAGAAAGAAGGAGAAGAAAAAGGAAAGAAGAAAGAAGGAAGGAAAAGGAAGAAGAAAGAAAGGAAGGAGAAGGAAGGAAGAAGGAAGGAAGGCAGGAGGGAAAAGGAAGGAAGGAAAAGGAAGGAAGGACGAAGGAAGGAAGGAGAAAGAGGAAGGGAGGGAGGGAGGGAGGAAGAAGGGAAAAAGGAAGGGACAAGGAAGGAGGAAGGAAGGAAGGAAAGGGAAAGAAGGAAGAGAAGGAAGGAAGAGGAAGGAAGGAGAAGACAGAAAGGAAGAAGGAAAAGGAAGGAAGAAGGAAGGAAGGCAGGAGGGAGAAGGAAGGAAGGAAAAGGAAGAAGGAAGGACGAAGGAAGGAAAGAGGAAAGTAGGAAGAGGAAGGAAGGAGAAGGGAGAAAGGAAGGAAAAGGAAGGAGGAAGGAAGGAAGGAAGAAAGGAAGGAGAAGGAAAAGAGAGGAAGGAAGACTGAAAAAGGAAAGAAGAAGGAAGAAAGGAAAAAGGAAAGAAGGAAGAAGGAAGAAAGGAAGGAAGGAAGGAAGGAAAAGGAAGGAGGGAGGAAGGAAGGAAGGAGGGAAGGAAGGAAAAGGAAGGAAGGAAGGAAGGAAGAAGGAAGGAAGGAAGGAGAAGGGAGGGAGGGGAGGGAGGGTTAGGGTCCAGGCTGCCCAGAGGCGGACTGGCACCCAGGAACCCCAGCCTGCCGCATTTTCCCCAAAGTCCACCGTGGGGCCATCCCCGGCCAGAGGGTGTCGGAGCGCAGCTGGTGCCCGAGCGGCAGGGGAGGCAGCCGAGGCCGGGCCCTGCCTGCTCCCCGGTAATTCAATCAGGAGACTTTCCCCAAGGAAGGCAGCTGCTCCCTCCCGTGCCCAAGGCCGTGCCCCCCCTCCACGTCAGAGGACCCCCACCATTAATCACGGCCTCCGGATTAGCTTCCCCAGCTGCCGGCAGGCACGGCCTGGGCCCTACCAGGGTGCCAGGCTGTGGGGGTGCAAGGGGGAGACGCCGAGAGGGCTGGGGGGGGCTTCCTCTTTTTCTGGGACAGCCGGGGTCCCCTTCCTAGCTGAGCCTCTGGGTTAAGAAGAGACCGAGCTGAGGCTTGGAGCCGTTTTGGGGGAGGGGGCGTCCTGCGTCTCTCAGGTCGTACGGGGAGCCCTCGACTTGCTTAGTGACCGTTCAAAGTTACAATGGCCCCCAGAAGCGGCATGATCCTTTTTCACTCTGGCGACCCTTGCAGCCTCCCCCCAGGGTCACCTCACTTACATTCGGACAACCGACTCATAGCTGAGCTACCGGGAGCGAGAAAGGGCCAAAGTCACTTTCAACGGTGATCTGGGTGATGTACGGAAGAAGGGAGGGAAGAAGAAAAACAGAGAGAGAGAGAGAGAAGGAAAGAAATACAGAAGGAAGAGAGAAGGAAGAAAATACGAAAACAGGGAAGGGAGGGAGGGAGGGAGACAGAGAGAGAGAGAGAAAAGGAAGGAAGGAAGGAAGGAAGGGAAAGAGAGAGAGAAGGAAGGAAATATGGAAGGAAGGAGGAAGGAAGGAAGGAAGGAAGAAAATATGAAAACAGGGAAGGGAGGGAGGGAGGGAGACAGAGAAGAAAAGGAATATGGAAGGAAGGAAGGAAGGAAGGAAGGAAAGAAGGAAGGAAGGAAGGAAGGAAAAGAGAGAGAGAAGGAAGGAAAGAAGGTCTAGTACAGTCCCTTCTGGTCTTCAAGCGTATCTTAAGAGTGAGTCAAAAACATTTTTTTTTCTTTAATTGCTAAATGGAACATCAAATAGATGCTAATCTCTCATCCTGCCCATCTTTTATCTTGCTCCTTGCTCTCTACAGCAACAAACTGGCAGGGGGCCTGTTACCAGTGCACATGTGAAGGGCAAACACTAACCTGGTCCAGGGCTATCTATCTATCTATCTATCTATCTATCTATCTATCTATCTATCTATCTATCTATCTATCTATCTATCTATCTATCTATCTATGTATCTATCATCTGTCGTCTATCATCAATCTGTCATCTATCATTTATCAATCTATCTGTCTGTCTGTCTGTCTGTCTCTCTCTCTCTATCCATCCATGATAGAGATGTGATTGACTTAACAAATAGCAAGGTCATAAAATGGGGCAAAACTCACTTAACAAGTGTGCCTATGTGTTCATGGGCTGTGTGTATTTATTTATTTATTTTAATTTTAATTTATTTTATTAGATTTATATACCGCCCCTCTCCAAGGACTCGGGGCGGTGTACAGGGCAATTAAAACGCTAACAACACGCAAGGTATAAACATTAAAATAAGAGTAAATCAATTGCCCTAAGTAATAAATACAATCTAAAATTTAAATTTTTTTAAAAAAATTTAAACACTAAAATCCAATCCCTCAGTCCAGGCTGGCCTGTTCAAACAACCAAGTCTTCAGGTCGCGGCGAAACGAGCGAAGGTCGGGAGCCATCCGGAGCTCAACCGGAAGCTGATTCCAGAGGGCAGGCGCGCCCACAGAGAATGCTCTCCCCCGGGAGCCGCCAGTCGACATTCCCTGACCGACGGCACCCTGAGGAGGCCCTCTCTGTGGGAGCGCACAGGACGATGGGATATATACACGCACTGTATGTCTGTCTGTCTGTATCTGTAGACACACCCAGAGCATATAGAGACACACACGAGCACACGCGTGCCTGCTCGTCTGGCCTTCCCGGGCCGGCTTCCCTGCCTCACCAGCTCCGACGGTGGCGATGGCGCTCTCCTGGCCAATGATGTGTTCTCGGAGTCGCTGCTCCAGGGGAAACCGCCGGCGTTCCTCGATCTCCCTCCGGCGCTTCTCTTCCTGGAACTGTGGAAAGGGCAGGGAAAGAGACGCTGGTGACCCCCGGGCCTCTCTCGCGCAGCCCTGGCTGTGGGGAGGAGTGGGTGGGTCGCAGAGAGGCTCCCTGCAGGGCGGAGAGGTCCTGGCCACCTTGGAGGAAACTGCCGGGCACCCACTTTGCCAGAGCAGCCCTGGATCCGGGACAGTCTGGCGCCATCTCTGCCCAGCCACCCCCTTCCCTTTCCCAGAACTGGGGGGATGAGTCAGGGGTGCAAAAGCAGTCTGGCTGCCCTCTAGGACAGGGCTAGGCAACCTCGGCTCTTTGATGACCCGTGGACTTCAACCCCCAGCATTCCTGAGCCAGCCATGCTGAGGGGAAAGGGAGAGGTTTCCAAGCTGAGCCATGCTGGCTCAGGAATTCTGGGAGTTGAAGTCCACTAGTCATGAAGGGGCCAAAGTTTCCCCCATGCTGGCTCAGGAATTCTGGGAGTTGAAGTCCACCAGTCATAAGAGGCCATAGTTCCCCCATGCTGGCTGAGGAATTCTGGGAGTTGAAGTCCGGAAGTCATAAGGGGCCATAGATTCCCCCATGCTGGCTCAGGAATTCTGGGAGTTGAAGTCCACCAGTCATGAAGGAGCCATAATTCCCCCATGCTGGCTGAGGAATTCTGGGAGTTGAAGTCCACGAGTCATAAAAAAGCCCAGGTTCTCCACCCCTTGCCTATACCTTACCAAATAGAGTCCTCTGGACTTCCCCATTTCTTTTGTGCTGATAACTCTGCCAACATCTGGACCCGAAGGCACTCCAGCTGTTATAGATTCCTTCTCTTGTTCTTGGTCTCTCCGCTCCAAAATCAGTTCTGGGGACCTCACTTAAAAAAAATATTGGTAAGATTGAGCAAATCCAGAGATGGGCAACAAAAACGGTGCAAGGAGTTGGAGTCCACGAGTCATAAAAGAGTCCAGTTTGCCTAGCCCTGCTCTAGGACAAGGCTCAAAGTCTCAACGTTTGGGGAGAAGACGCTGGGCAGGAAAGCCGCAGAGACACAGGGCAATTCGGAAATGCTTGCCCGCTTCTGGCCTGAATCAAGTGGAAGCCAGAGTGACACGGCACGGGTCACGGCGCAGATCAGATCATGCACGCCGGGGCTCCCCAACGCAGGCCGTGGTCTGTTAGGAAGCGGGCCGCACAAGCAGCGGGTGAGCAGGCGAAGCTCCATCTGCACATGTGCAGGATCTAGGCGGCGTGTGAACCATTCCCCCCCACCCATCCCCTCAAGGTTCGTGGAAAAATTGTTGGAGACCCCTGATTGACATCATCTGTATGATGATATAATGCAGGCGGTCCTCAAGCTATGACTCAAGCTCATTGTGGCCGTTAAGTGGTAATAGTTGTAAAACGGGTTGGCCGTGTGACCAACCTGATCTTATGACTTTTTTTTTTACAATGGTAAAAAAATCTCTAAATTCAGGTCATAAGTTCCTCTTTTAAGGTAGGTTGTAACTTTTTTGACATTTTTGGTAGCAGCTGTTAAGCGAATCACCATGGTCGTAAGTGCAAGCCCACGGTCATGAAGCAAACATGGCGGTCGTAAGTGCAAGCCCACGGTTTGCTACGGGTGTGGTTTTGCCAAAAACCAGACGTGGCTTTAGGGTAGGGGGTAGGCAATCTTGGCTCTTTTATGACTCGTGGACTTCAACTCCCAGAATTCCTAAGCCAGCATGGGGGAACTATGGCCCCTTCATGACTCGTGGACTTCAACTCCCAGAATTCCTGAGCCAGCATGGGGGAACTATGGCCTCTTATGACTGGTGGACTTCAACTCCCAGAATTGGCTCAGCATGGAAACCTCTCCCTTTTCCCTCAGCATGGCTGGCTCAGGAATTCTGGGAGTTGAAGTCCACAAGTCATGAAGGAGCCAAGGTGGCCTACCCCTGCTTTAGGGTTACTGCACAGCCATCTTGCAGAGTGCCTGAAGAGGCATCACCTGGTTGCAGGGGGATCAGATTCAGGACGATCCTAACTTTGAACAGTTGCTAAGTGAGCAGTCGTAAGTGGAGGACTACCTAAAACCAGCCCAATGCCAAGTTTTCAAGGTCAGCTGCAGGTGCTCAGTGATGCGGCATTTTCAGACCCGCAAGGACCCATCACAGGCACGATGGCCATGGGTCTTATTGGTGTGTGTGTGTGTGTGTGTGTGTGTGTGTGTGTTAAGGAAAGCCCCGCCGAAATTTTGACCCAATTTTTAAAGAACGCAGGCACTATTCGGGCTAACTTTTCATCCTGCTTTGAAGTGTTTCTGCCAAAGCATTTAGCTGTGTTCTTTCAGTCTGTTTTTCCAATTTCGGCAGAAGGCGTAATTCATGCATGACTTTAAAAGAGAGAAATTTTATTTTGGTTTACTTATATTGAACTCATTTGTACTGCAGGCCACTTTTAGCTTCCTCTTTTAATATCAAGGCGTGTAAATACCACAGATAGTAAGCCAAAGCACCAGTGGGACGAGAGGCAGATTTTGATTATTCCTGGCGTAAACACCCTTAAGAGGCTGCGGGGTTCCTCAAAGCAGAACACACAGATCATCAAAGGCCGTTATGCCATTGTGACTGCAGTGACACAACCGGAGCAAAACCCAAAGCATAAAATTTGTGCCTTTCCTATCCTGGCGCCCTCTTTTCTCTCCAGCTGGCTAAGAATCCCGGGACCTGCGGCCCCAAAGTTTCACTTTGCCCAATCCAGCAGCCCAGAAGCCAAAATGTCTCCGAAGCTTCCCACGGCTTTTCCGACTCTCCTAAGCAAATGGGCAGAAAAAACCTATTCACACAAACAACGCTGCGCCGGGGTGGGATGGAGTCGTCTTCCAAAGGATTTGTGGCAAGAAAGGTGGGGGGCAGAGGTTGGCTAAATGGCTGGCTAAAGGAGAATCGACGTACTGGGTCCGTCTCTCGACCTGATTCAACAGGGCCATTTTTCCATTCCGCTTTTTCTTTTGAGTCGACTTGGTTGTTTCCTTGCAGACGTTTCATGACCCAACTAGGTAACATCATCAGTGCTGGGAGGGACTGAGGTCGGCTCTTGTTTTCATACAAGCGGCTTGTCCCAGGGATTAAATCCTTCTCCGTCCTAAGAGTGGCAATGTTTATGGAGATTCTCAGTCATCCAGGGGTTGGTTGTTCCAAGGTGCTTTTTCAAAAGGCACGTAACAACTGATGAAGCTTCCCGGACAGGAAGCGAAATCTTTCTTTCTTTCTTTCTTTCTTTCTTTCTTTCTTTCTTTCTTTCTTTCTTTCTTTCTTTCTTTCTTTCTTTCTTTCTTTCCTTCCTTCCTTCCTTCCTTCCTTTCTTTCCCTTCCTTCCTTCCTTTCTTTCTTTCTTTCTTTCTTTCTTTCTTTCTTTCTTTCTTTCTTTCTTTCTTTCTTTCTTTCTTTCTTTCTTTCTTTCTTTCTTTCTTTCTTTCTTTCTTTCTTTCTTTCTTTCTGTCTTGTATCCGTCCAGTTGCCTTTTCAAAATAAAAGCCACTTTTAATGCAACTACGACCTGGATAACTGAGAATCTTCATAGAGATTTCAAAAAGGCAACTGGACTTTCTTGTTTTTTTTCCTTAAAGACGTTTCGCTTCTCATCCCAGAAGCTTCTTCACTTCTGAGTAAACTGAACTGAAGAAGCTTCTTGGGTGGGAGGCAAAATGCCTACAACGAAAAAAATAAGGAAGTCCTGCTGCCTTTCAAAATAGCACCTTTGGGATAACCCTGATGAGGCCATCTAACTGGGTAAATGAAAATCTGTCTGAAAACTTCCAAGCCCAGAGAGCACCAGGGACCCCGTAGTCCTTGCCCCCTTGTCCTCCTCTTCCTCCACAAGCCCCCTTCCCTTCTAACACTGATGGTGTTACCCAGTTGGGTCATGAAAGGTCTGCAAAAAAACAAAAACAAGAAAACAACCAGGCTCAAAGAGCATCAAAGACCCCAAATTACTCCTCCTCCTTCTTTCCGCAAACGCCACACTCCCTCCTAGCACTGATGAGGTTCCCTAGTTTGGTAGTGAAACGTCTGCAAGAAAACCACCCAGCTCAGAGAGCACCAAGGACCCCACAGTCCTCCTCCTCCTCCACCTCCTCCTCCTCCTCCTCCAGCACTGATGATATTACCTAGCAGGGTCATGAGAGGTCTACAAGAAAACCACCCAGCTCAGAGAGCACCAAGGACCCCACAGTCCTCCTCCTCCTCCTCCTCCTCCTCCTCCTCCTCCAGCACTGATGATATTACCTAGCAGGGTCATGAGAGGTCTACAAGAAAACCACCCAGCTCAGAGAGCACCAAGGACCCCACAGTCCTCCTCCTCCTCCTCCTCCACCTCCAGCACTGATATTACCTAGCAGGGTCATGAGAGGTCTACACGAAAACCACCCAGCTCAGAGAGCACCAAGGACCCCACAGTCCTCCTCCTCCTCCTCCTCCACCTCCAGCACTGATGATATTACCTAGCTGGGTCATGAGAGGTCTACAAAAAAACCACCTAGCTCAGAGAGCACCAAGGACCCCACAGTCCTCCTCCTCCTCCTCCAGCACTGATGATATTACCTAGCTGGGTCATGAGAGGTCTACAAAAAAACCACCTAGCTCAGAGAGCACCAAGGACCCCACAGTCCTCCTCCTCCTCCTCCTCCTCCAGCACTGATGATATTACCTAGCAGGGTCATGAGAGGTCTACAAGAAAACCACCCAGCTCAGAGAGCACCAAGGACCCCACAGTCCTCCTCCTCCTCCTCCTCCAGCGCTGATATTACCTAGCAGGGTCATGAGAGGTCTACAAGAAAACCACCCAGCTCAGAGAGCACCAAGGACCCCACAGTCCTCCTCCTCCTCCTCCTCCACCTCCAGCACTGATGATATTACCTAGCAGGGTCATGAGAGGTCTACAAGAAAACCACCCAGCTCAGAGAGCACCAAGGACCCCACAGTCCTCCTCCTCCTCCTCCTCCACCTCCAGCACTGATATTACCTAGCAGGGTCATGAGAGGTCTACACGAAAACCACCCAGCTCAGAGAGCACCAAGGACCCCACAGTCCTCCTCCTCCTCCTCCTCCACCTCCAGCACTGATGATATTACCTAGCTGGGTCATGAGAGGTCTACAAAAAAACCACCCAGCTCAGAGAGCACCAAGGACCCCACAGTCCTCCTCCTCCTCCTCCTCCACCTCCAGCACTGATATTACCTAGCAGGGTCATGAGAGGTCTACACGAAAACCACCCAGCTCAGAGAGCACCAAGGACCCCACAGTCCTCCTCCTCCTCCTCCTCCACCTCCAGCACTGATGATATTACCTAGCTGGGTCATGAGAGGTCTACAAAAAAACCACCTAGCTCAGAGAGCACCAAGGACTCCACAGTCCTCCTCCTCCTCCTCCTCCACCTCCAGCACTGATGATATTACCTAGCAGGGTCATGAGAGGTCTACAAGAAAACCACCCAGCTCAGAGAGCACCAAGGACCCCACAGTCCTCCTCCTCCTCCTCCTCCACCTCCAGCACTGATATTACCTAGCAGGGTCATGAGAGGTCTACAAGAAAACCACCCAGCTCAGAGAGCACCAAGGACCCCACAGTCCTCCTCCTCCTCCTCCTCCACCTCCAGCGCTGATATTACCTAGCAGGGTCATGAGAGGTCTACACGAAAACCACCCAGCTCAGAGAGCACCAAGGACCCCACAGTCCTCCTCCTCCTCCTCCTCCTCCTCCAGCACTGATGATATTACCTAGCAGGGTCATGAGAGATCTACACGAAAACCACCCAGCTCAGAGAGCACCAAGGACTCCACAGTCCTCCTCCTCCTCCTCCTCCTCCTCCAGCACTGATGATATTACCTAGCAGGGTCATGAGAGGTCTACAAGAAAACCACCCAGCTCAGAGAGCACCAAGGACCCCACAGTCCTCCTCCTCCTCCTCCTCCTCCTCCAGCACTGATATTACCTAGCAGGGTCATGAGAGGTCTACAAGAAAACCACCCAGCTCAGAGAGCACCAAGGACCCCACAGTCCTCCTCCTCCTCCTCCTCCTCCTCCTCCTCCAGCACTGATGATATTACCTAGCAGGGTCATGAGAGGTCTACAAAAAAACCACCCAGCTCAGAGAGCACCAAGGACCCCACAGTCCTCCTCCTCCTCCTCCTCCTCCACCTCCTCCTCCAGCACTGATGATATTACCTAGCAGGGTCATGAGAGGTCTACAAGAAAACCACCCAGCTCAGAGAGCACCAAGGACCCCACAGTCCTCCTCCTCCTCCTCCTCCACCTCCAGCACTGATATTACCTAGCAGGGTCATGAGAGGTCTACACGAAAACCACCCAGCTCAGAGAGCACCAAGGACCCCACAGTCCTCCTCCTCCTCCTCCTCCTCCTCCTCCTCCAGCACTGATGATATTACCTAGCAGGGTCATGAGAGGTCTACAAGAAAACCACCCAGCTCAGAGAGCACCAAGGACCCCACAGTCCTCCTCCTCCTCCTCCTCCAGCGCTGATATTACCTAGCAGGGTCATGAGAGGTCTACAAGAAAACCACCCAGCTCAGAGAGCACCAAGGACCCCACAGTCCTCCTCCTCCTCCTCCTCCACCTCCAGCACTGATGATATTACCTAGCAGGGTCATGAGAGGTCTACAAGAAAACCACCCAGCTCAGAGAGCACCAAGGACCCCACAGTCCTCCTCCTCCTCCTCCTCCTCCTCCAGCACTGATATTACCTAGCAGGGTCATGAGAGGTCTACAAGAAAACCACCCAGCTCAGAGAGCACCAAGGACCCCACAGTCCTCCTCCTCCTCCTCCTCCTCCTCCTCCTCCAGCACTGATGATATTACCTAGCAGGGTCATGAGAGGTCTACAAAAAAACCACCTAGCTCAGAGAGCACCAAGGACCCCACAGTCCTCCTCCTCCTCCTCCTCCACCTCCAGCACTGATATTACCTAGCAGGGTCATGAGAGGTCTACAAGAAAACCACCCAGCTCAGAGAGCACCAAGGACCCCACAGTCCTCCTCCTCCTCCTCCTCCAGCGCTGATATTACCTAGCAGGGTCATGAGAGGTCTACAAAAAAACCACCTAGCTCAGAGAGCACCAAGGACCCCACAGTCCTCCTCCTCCTCCTCCTCCTCCTCCTCCTCCAGCACTGATGATATTATCTAGCTGGGTCATGAGAGGTCTACAAAAAAACCACCCAGCTCAGAGAGCACCAAGGACCCCACAGTCCTCCTCCTCCTCCTCCTCCACCTCCAGCACTGATATTACCTAGCAGGGTCATGAGAGGTCTACACGAAAACCACCCAGCTCAGAGAGCACCAAGGACCCCACAGTCCTCCTCCTCCTCCTCCTCCTCCTCCTCCTCCTCCAGCACTGATGATATTACCTAGCAGGGTCATGAGAGGTCTACAAGAAAACCACCCAGCTCAGAGAGCACCAAGGACCCCACAGTCCTCCTCCTCCTCCTCCTCCTCCTCCAGCACTGATATTACCTAGCAGGGTCATGAGAGGTCTACAAGAAAACCACCCAGCTCAGAGAGCACCAAGGACCCCACAGTCCTCCTCCTCCTCCTCCTCCTCCTCCTCCTCCAGCACTGATGATATTACCTAGCAGGGTCATGAGAGGTCTACAAAAAAACCACCTAGCTCAGAGAGCACCAAGGACCCCACAGTCCTCCTCCTCCTCCTCCTCCTCCTCCTCCTCCAGCACTGATGATATTACCTAGCAGGGTCATGAGAGGTCTACAAGAAAACCACCCAGCTCAGAGAGCACCAAGGACCCCACAGTCCTCCTCCTCCTCCTCCTCCTCCTCCTCCTCCAGCACTGATGATATTACCTAGCAGGGTCATGAGAGGTCTACAAGAAAACCACCCAGCTCAGAGAGCACCAAGGACCCCACAGTCCTCCTCCTCCTCCTCCTCCAGCGCTGATATTACCTAGCAGGGTCATGAGAGGTCTACAAAAAAACCACCTAGCTCAGAGAGCACCAAGGACCCCACAGTCCTCCTCCTCCTCCTCCTCCTCCTCCTCCTCCAGCACTGATGATATTATCTAGCTGGGTCATGAGAGGTCTACAAAAAAACCACCCAGCTCAGAGAGCACCAAGGACCCCACAGTCCTCCTCCTCCTCCTCCTCCACCTCCAGCACTGATATTACCTAGCAGGGTCATGAGAGGTCTACACGAAAACCACCCAGCTCAGAGAGCACCAAGGACCCCACAGTCCTCCTCCTCCTCCTCCTCCTCCTCCAGCACTGATGATATTACCTAGCAGGGTCATGAGAGGTCTACAAGAAAACCACCCAGCTCAGAGAGCACCAAGGACCCCACAGTCCTCCTCCTCCTCCTCCTCCTCCTCCAGCACTGATGATATTACCTAGCAGGGTCATGAGAGGTCTACAAGAAAACCACCCAGCTCAGAGAGCACCAAGGACCCCACAGTCCTCCTCCTCCTCCTCCTCCAGCGCTGATATTACCTAGCAGGGTCATGAGAGGTCTACAAGAAAACCACCCAGCTCAGAGAGCACCAAGGACCCCACAGTCCTCCTCCTCCTCCTCCTCCAGCGCTGATATTACCTAGCAGGGTCATGAGAGGTCTACAAGAAAACCACCCAGCTCAGAGAGCACCAAGGACTCCACAGTCCTCCTCCTCCTCCTCCTCCTCCTCCAGCACTGATGATATTACCTAGCAGGGTCATGAGAGATCTACACGAAAACCACCCAGCTCAGAGAGCACCAAGGACCCCACAGTCCTCCTCCTCCTCCTCCTCCAGCGCTGATATTACCTAGCAGGGTCATGAGAGGTCTACAAGAAAACCACCCAGCTCAGAGAGCACCAAGGACTCCACAGTTCCACCCCGAGCTACAAATATTCTCTTCCATCAGTATCCTTCCACCGATTTAATCAGCGCTATCCGTTTTCACCAGGACGGAAGCATCAAAAAAGCTTCTTCAGCCTCAAAAGCCACCCGGGAGTTTTTTTTCCTGTGATGGGAACGACGGTGACAGAAGTTTTTTTTGTTTTTAAACAACACAAAAGCCGCGGAGCCCATTTGGGCTGCTGCCGTCCGTCGTGGCGGGAGACACCCCATCCGTCCTGATGCTTCAATATGGAGCAATAACTTCTGGGCCGATCCCAGAGGAAGCTCATTGCCGGGCTGAATCCGGAGCACCAATCCTGCCGCGGCTCCCCTCAGGCTCTGCATAGATCACCAGCCTCCCCCGTCTATACATCTCTGTCTCCCTGAATATATAGGCCAATTCGTTTATCCGTTGCTTTTTTTTATGTCTGCGGAAAAAAGGGCTTCTGGCCAGATATATTATCCGAGGTGACTGACAGGCAGATTCTGTCAGAGAACGGCCTCGTGGTTCCCATCAGCTCTGTGGAATCAAGCTTCTGTCTTTCTCCCTTCTTCCAAAATTCAGAGATTTATGCTGAAGCCGACAAAATGGGTGCTTCCGAAGCAGGACGGATGGTACCTGGTGATCCAAGGTGCAGCAAACATGCTTGGAAACCAGGTTATTAATGCTGGCTTACGCCTTCTGGATTCAGGGTGCCTAGAGCGAGGCAGAATACAGCTAGTCCCCGGCTTGCGACGGTTCGTTTAGTGACCGAAGTTACAATGGCACTGGAAAAAATGGCTTGTGGCCATTTTTCACACTTACAACCGTTGCGGCACCCCCACGATCACGTGATCAAAACTCCGCTGCTCAGGCAAACGACTCATACTTATGACAGTCGCAGTGTCCCGGGGTCACGTGATCCCTTTTTGTGACCTTCCAACAAGGAGGAAGCCGGATTCGCTTCATAACCGAGCGACTAAGTTAACAACTGTGGCGATTAACTTAACAGCTGTGGCAGGGAAGGTCATAAAATGGGGGCAGAACCCACTTAACAAATGTCTCGCTTAGCAACAGAAAACCTGGGGCTCAATTATGGTCCTAAGTCGAGGACTACCTATAACACGGTCGCTAAGAGAATCTGGATGTACTTACGACGTGGTCAGTATGAACGGGGTGGCAAAGGAGGCCTCTGCGTTTCTTGCAAGCTCCGGGTGATGTGTTTTTATTTATTTGTCGATTCCTTCATTTGTCGTATTTACACAGCCGCTTATCTTTCTCTCTTCTCTTTCTCTACCTATCCTCTTTTTTATCTCTCTTTTCTATCTCTTGCTTTCATCCATCTCTCCCCCTCTCCCTACCTTATCCATCCATCCCTATCTATCCATCTATCAATTCATCTGTCCATCTCTATCTATCCATCCATCTATTCTTTTTTTTTAAATCCCATTTATATCCCGCCCTTCTCCGAAGACTCAGGGCGGCTTACAATCTAAAGCACAAATCAATGTGCTTAGCAATAGCCTTCATTCTATGTATATGCCTGCTTATTAGGGCTTTCGCCCCCCCCCCAGCGGCATTTTTACAAAGTCAGCTTATTGCCCCCAACAATCTGGGTCCTCTTATCTATCAATCCATCTATCCATCTCTATCTATCCATTTATCCATCCATCCCTATCTATCCATCTATCTATAAATCCATCTATCTCTCTATCTATCCATCTCTATCCATCTATCCTATCCATCCATCCATCCATCCATCCATTTATCCATCTATCTATCTATCTATCTATCTATCTATCTATCTATCATCTATCTATCTATCTATCTATCCATCCATCCATCCATCCATCCATCCTCTCTCTCTCCATCTAATTATCTACCTGCCCACCTACCTATGATATTTTCTTACCAGATTCTTCAGTGCCTTCAACAATAAGAGAATTTATAATTCATTGCCTTCACTACAAAAGTTGAGATACATTCAAGGGCGTGTATCTGCCTTGAAAGTAGCCCATGTTCAACTGTACAGCATAGGGGTAGGCAACCTCAGCTCTTTTATGACTCGTGGACTTCAACTCCCAGAATTCCTGAGCCAGCTCTGGGAGTTGAAGTCCACGAGTCATAAAAGAGCCGAGGTTGCCTACCCCTGGTATATCAAGTCAAATATCAGCATACTGTAGGAAACGTACGACATTTTTTATTGTCATAAAGTATGATTAATTTTATGCCATAAAAGGTTTTATAAAACTGGCCAATTTTTAATCCCATAGGAGCAAGGGTCCCAGATTTTGGACGCCCTCTATAAGTTAGCTGATATGAAGCATTTGCTTCAAAAACTGTTGCCTTGTGATGCTCTGTTTTGCCCAGTTAAAAGGTTAGAGGAACGAGTTTTTCCATAGACAAGACATAAGAGATGTAAGTTGGATGGGATGGAACTGTGGAAATATTGATGGAATGTAATAAAAGGAACATTTTCCATTAGTCCAGATGATGAAAGTGCCGTCAATGAATCTCAGTAAAGGAGGTGTTTCAGGGGAACAGCTAAGAAATTGTTGCTCTAGCTCAGGGTTCCTCAACCCAGCACCTTTAAAATGGACTTCAACTCCCAGAATTCCCAAGCCTGCGATATGGAGACACAGGGAGCATCCGACAGCTCCGTCTGCTCCAAGGCCAGGCAGGCAAGCCAGCCTCACTCACGTGCCCACGGAGAGGACCTGGGACAGGAGAGCACCCTTTGCTGCTCATGGTAATTTTGCACCCAGGATCAACTCAAGTCTTCTCATTCACAGCCCATCCCAGCTGGGGCCAAGTGCTTCCTCCCAGTATAAGGGAAAGAGCTTCCGTCACAAAGCACCAGAAGGCAGGACAAGAAGCAACGGATGGAAATTCATCAAGGAGAGAACCAACGTAGAACTAAGGAGGAATTAACAGCACAATTAACCAGTGGAACAGAAGTTGCCTCCGGAAGTCGTGGGTGCTCCATCACTGGAGGCTTTCAAGAAGAGACTGGACAGCCATTTGTCTGAAACTGTATAGGGGTTTCCCGCCTGAGCAGGGGGTTGGACTAGATGACCCCCAAGGCCCCTTCCAATTCTGTGATTCCGTTATATTCTGCTGCAAGTAAAAAGGGGACCCTTCCAGAAACAAGTGAAAGCCACCAGTGGGACACCTCCTGTTGCTTTGTCACCGCTGTGCGAAGACCGTGGGTGGGACGGGCCTCTCTTTTGTATAGCAGCCCCAGTACATTCTCCAGCAGGGATGATAACGGCCCATAAATCCTCGAAGGCTCTCCGCAGGTTGGGAAGCGGCAGGAGAAAAGTCTTCTGAGCAAGCCCCACATCTACCACGGCGTGTCCCCCACAGCGCTGAATTCATCACCAGACAGCCAGGAAGAGTTTAAAGATTTTTATGCCGGCACCATCGCGTTTCCTTCGGCAGTTCCCATTTATCCACAAATCACAGCCTCTCTCTCTCTCTCTCCAAGGTTGCAGGGTCTGTCTCCTAACCATCTTTAAGTAATGAAGAGCTCTGACTTTCCGGAGGGGACCCCAGAGACTCATCAGACTTAGCGAGACCTTGTTTCTCTCTCTCTCTCTCTCTCTTCGTCTTCTCACGGAGATGGAAGAACCGCGACTCCTGACATTTCTTTTACACCAACTGAAATTGCGACAACTTTATCCTCGCCTCCTTTCCCCAAAGCCGATGACCCCTGGATTTTGCAGTCAACGTCACCCTTGGGTTGACGCTTCCATTATGTGGAGGTGACAACTGGCAAGCAGTTGAGAGTGCATTATTTTAGATATCTATATATATATATTTTAGAGCAGGGGTCTTCAAACTTGGCCCTTTTATGACTTGTGGACTTCAACTCCCAGAATTCCTCAGCCAGGCATGCTGGCTGAGGAATTCTGGGAGTTGAAGTCCACAAGTCATAAAAGGGCCAAGTTTGAAGATCCCTGTTTTAGAGATATATAGAAGCACAGAAAACTGAGGGCAGAAAAAGTCCTACTGGACCACCGAGTCTGCTCTTTCGGGGTTTTCTTTCGTTTTCTTTTTAATTTATTATTTTCAAAATTATTGTTTTTATTTTTTTATATATTTTTTGCCAAAGGACGGATCTGTGTTTATTCCAAGCATCTTTAAACTCAGTTACGGATGGTGGACCCACTTCCTCTGCTGGAAGCTGGCTCAAAGCTTTCACCGCTCTTTCTGTGAAGTCATCCTTTCGAATGTGACTTCTCAACTTCTCTTCTGTCAAGTTTGAGGCGAGGTTCTTCTGTTCTTTATTTATTTATTTTTTGCTTAATACTTGAAAATGCCACCTTCCGGAACCTTATTCACACCTTTAATATATTTAAAGGTTCCAATCATATCCCCCATTTCCCTTCTGTTTTCCGGGCTGGGCACATTCAGTTCCCCCAACCTCTCCCGACAGGTCTTGTCCCTCAAGCCTTGCACCGTTTTTGTTGCCCATCTCTGGATTTGCTCAATCTTACCAATATTTTTTTTTAAGTGAGGTCCCCAGAACTGATTTTGGAGCGGAGAGACCAAGAACAAGAGAAGGAATCTATCTATAACAGCTGGAGTGCCTTCGGGTCCAGATGTTGGCAGAGTTATCAGCACAAAAGAAATGGGGAAGTCCAGAAGACTCTATTTGGTAAGGTATAGGCAAGGGGTGGAGAACCTGGGCTTTTTTATGACTCGTGGACTTCAACTCCCAGAATTCCTGAGCCAGCAGGGGGGAATCTATGGCCCCTTCATGACTCGTGGACTTCAACTCCCAGAATTCCTCAGCCAGCATGGGGGAACTATGGCCTCTTATGACTGGTGGACTTCAACTCCCAGAATTCCTGAGCCAGCATGGGGGAAACTATGGCCCCTTCATGACTCCTGGACTTCAACTCCCAGAATTCCTCAGCCAGCTTGGGGGAACTATGGCCTCCTCATGAGTCGTGGACTTCAACTCCCAGAATTCCTCAGCCAGCATGGGGGAACTATGGCCCCTTCATGACTTGTGGACTTCAACTCCCAGAATTCCTGAGCCAGCTTGGGGGAACTATGGCCTCCTCATGACTCGTGGACTTCAACTCCCAGAATTCCTGAGCCAGCAGGGGGGAATCTATGGCCCCTTCATGACTCGTGGACTTCAACTCCCAGAATTCCTCAGCCAGCATGGGGGAACTATTGCCCCTTCATGACTCGTGGACTTCAACTCCCAGAATTCCTCAGCCAGCAGGGGGGAACTATGGCCCCTTCATGACTCCTGGAATTCAACTCCCAGAATTCCTGAGCCAGCTTGGGGGAACTATGGCCCCTTCATGACTGGTGGACTTCAACTCCCAGAATTCCTCAGCCAGCATGGGGGAACTATTGCCCCTTCATGACTCGTGGACTTCAACTCCCAGAATTCCTCAGCCAGCAGGGGGGAACTATGGCCCCTTCATGACTCCTGGAATTCAACTCCCAGAATTCCTGAGCCAGCTTGGGGGAACTATGGCCCCTTCATGACTGGTGGACTTCAACTCCCAAAATTCCTGAGCCAGCATGGGGGAACTGTGGCCCCTTCATGACTGGTGGACTTCAACTCCCAGAATTCCTCAGCCAGCATGGGGGAACTATGGCCCCTTCATGACTGGTGGACTTCAACTCCCAGAATTCCTCAGCCAGCATGGCTCAGCTTGGAAACCTCTCCCTTTCCCCTCAGCATGGCTGGCCCGGGAATTCTGGGAGTTGAAGTCCACGAGTCATAAAAGAGCCCAGGCTGCCTACCCCTGGTATAGGCATAAAATATGCGTTCCTTCTGTGTCACCTCAAAGGTTGCCACAAATTAGTAAAAAAAATAACTTTGAGCAGGAAAGAGACCAGACCAGGGGGAAGAAAAATACAGAGAACAAACTGTACTCCTGACTCCACAAAGGGCTACAGAATGGACTTCTATAACCTGCCTCCTTCCCAACCCAGAGCTCCCTTAACAACTGTCTCGCTTAGCAACAGAAATTTTGGGCTCCAATTTTGGGTTTTAAGTCCGAGGACTACCTTTTATATCTATTTGTTCTAATTACCCACCATTTATAGTATCTTTTTTTTTCTTTCAGTCGCATGTTATCTACCTTGGTTCCGATGTATTACTTCTCAGATCTGGGCTTCTGACTGCATCTTATAATTTACTTAACATTTTTGGGTGCCTTCAAGCCAGTGTTTGAACACGGCATCGTTTACGTACGAAACCAGTGGCTCGCATGCGACAGCCGGTCAATAGAAGTGCAATAAATAAAAATAAATAAAACATACGTACGTGGTATGCCCTGAAGCAGCCTGGCTTGCCTGTCACCACAACGCATTCCTCATAAATTTATCCGTAGGCTTAACAACCAAGAGGACATTTTTAACTTGCTCCCTGCTCAATGGTGAATTATTTGCAAGCGTGCCATCCCACAGGCTCTCCTTTCAACTAGGGCAGGGGGTAGGCAACCTCGGCTCTTTTATGACTCGTGGACTTCAACTCCCAGAATTCCTGAGCCAGCTTGGATGGCTCAGGAATTCTGGGAGTTGAGGTCCATGAGTCATAAAAGAGCTGAGCTTGCCTACCCCTGATTTAACCCAGCAGCAAAAATGGTTTTTAAGTGGTCATTCCTACTGACTTTACATAAAGATCATGTAAACTTATAAATACCACAATCAATCGATTTCTCTCTCCCTCCCTCCCTCTCATTGCACCGAGCTTCCTACTTTCTGTAAAAAGTATTCAAGCTGATTCGCTCTATTGTATGTTTCCTTTAAATTAAGAAACAGACTCATAAATTGTTCTTCTTAAGGGTCTTCTCCAGAGCAAGCCTGTGGTTCTGCACCCTCCCTGGCCAGCATAAAGGCACACATCCGCTCTTCCCAAAGGTTGACACCGCTTGTGACAATTGGATCAGGATTCTGCCATCCACGTACCCAGGTCCTTCTGTATGTTTTCCATTCATTTGTACAGGGGAACGCGGCTTTCATTTCTACAACCTCGGAAGACGATTTTTCAATTCCACGTCTAAACTTCTAGGGCAGGAGTCCCCAACCTTGGCAACTTTTAAGACCTGTGGACTTCAACTCCCAGAATTTTCTGGGAGTTGAAGTCCACAGGTCTTAAAACTTGCCAAGGCTGGGGACCCCTGTTCTAGGGTATTAATATATACCGTCTCATTTTGGGTTGCCCAAATACTTCTGAGCTTCCGGTCAAATGCTTAATATTTTACTTGTGTTTCCGAGCTAGAAAGAGAGGGAAGCTCGCTGAAAACGAATCCCCAAATCCTCACCTTTGTTGCTGACGTCTTCAAGAGTTTCATGACTTCTCCCTCGCGGGCGTAATCCAAGGGCGTGTGCCCCATTTCGTTTCTCTGCAGGGGGTTGGCACCTGAAAAGGAAGGAAGGCAACTCAACGTCTGAGAGAGGCTTCAAGGACCGTCTGTCTGCCGATGGCCTCTGAATGTTATGGCCTCCCCCTTCGTCTCTTGTGATGAGCTTGAAAGAGAGGAGACAACATCAAAAGAACGGAGCAGAATATCTGTGGCCCAGGGTTGAATTGCAGGGGTCTCGTGGTTTCTGAGCTTGACAATAATAATAATAATAATAATAATAATAATAATAATAATAATGATGATGATGATGATGATGATGATGATGATGATGATGATGATGATGGAAGGGACCCTCCATGGCCAGCATAAAGGAACAACAATAACAGATTACAAAGCTAGACATGACCGAGTTGCTAAACTAATCCACTGGGCATTGTGTAAAAAATACGACTTGCCCGTGTCCGAAAAGCCGTGGGAACATAGGGTGGAAAAAGTTGTCGAGAATGAGAGGGTGAAGATCTTGTGGGACTTCCGAATACAGACAGATCTCCATTTGGAACGCAACACGCCAGATATCGCAGTCGTAGAGAACCGAAGCGTACAGTTGATTGATATCGCTGTACCAGGAGATGCCAGAGTCGAAGAAAAAGAACTGGAAAAAATTACGAAATATGGCAACCTGGCCATCGAAACTGTGCGATTATGGATGAAACGCGTAACAGTGACACCCATTGTCATCGGGGCACTGGGAACCATGTCCAAAAACTTTGCAAAACACATCAAGAAATTGCAGCTTCCTGCAATAACTCCAGCAAAGCTACAAAAAACTGCGCTATTCGGAACATCTTACATTTTAAGGAGATACCTGGATGATACCTAGGATGCTGGCAGCAACCCGTGTCAACCATCAGCGCCAGTCAACATGAGTGTTCAGCTGACTGAGGTTCACGTTTAATGAATAAAAGTTTTATAACAAAAACCACCACAACAACAAAGTTGGAAGGGACCTTGGAGGTCATCTAGTCCAACCCGCTACTCAGGCAGGAAACCCTATACCATTTCAGACATTTATCTGCAGACGTTTCACAACCCAACGAGGGGACCTCATCAGTGTTCCATCAGAAAGGGCCCGTTGCTTATTTGCAACTGGCTTGCCCTATTTATATTGGTGGGAGGGTTCTTGGTAGATGATTGCTTATTGTTAGCTTGTCTCTCCGAGTTGGTAGTTCCTTGACCGGGATGTTAGGGCTTGACTGCTGATCTACTGTTAAATCTCTGCTTATCTGTTGATTGCTGGCAAAGAGGTCTTGTGGCCCTTTTGCTTCCCTTTTCAACTTTTTGATGGTCTCTTTGGAATGGCATGTAGACGTTGTTCATTTCCAGGGGCCTGGTGATGGCTGAAGAAGAGCCTAATCAAGAACACTCCCACCAACCCGGGCAGGGCAAGCCATGTGAATGTAAACAGTAACGTATCAGTGCTAGAAAAGAGTGAGGTTTACTCTCTGTTTATGTCAGGGGTCTTCAAACTTGGCCCTTTGACGATTCTGGGATTCTGGCAGTTGAAGTCCACAAGTCATCAAAGGGCCAAGTTGGAAGACCCCCTTGGTTTGTATACAGTAGCTTGCTCAGCCAAGGTAACCCCAACCAAGGACTTATCAATTCAGACAAACAAGCCAATATGGTCAACAATATTGGCAAAGCAAGCCATGTACAGAAACAGGGGGCAAGCCCTACCCTTTGCTACCACTGAAGATGGTTCCTCCTCCTCCTCCTCCTCCTAGTACCGAGAAAGCTACTTGTTGACAACCCAACTCAGAGAGCACCACGGATCCCACCGTTCAACTGTGAGCTACAAATACTCTCTTCTAAGGGGGAGTTTCTTAGAAAAGGGCACCGGTGGGCATCCCTGCCAAGGACCTTTGGCCTGCAGGAGCTCCTTCGGCCTCTTCCCAGCACAGTCATGCTGTTAAGAGCTGAAGTCTTCTGCGCCTCTGCGGGTGCAGAAACGGCAGCTTGGCAGGCACACCGCGTCGGCTTCAAGGGCCAGATGTGTTTGATGGGCTAGGACAGGGGTAGGCAACCTCGGCTCTTTGATGACTCGTGGACTTCAACTCCCAGAATTCCTGAGCCAGCCATGCTGAGGGGAAAGGGAGAGGTTTCCAAGCTGAGCCATGCTGGCTGAGGAATTCTGGGAGTTGAAGTCCACGAGTCATGAAGGGGCCAAAGTTTCCCCCATGCTGGCTCAGGAATTCTGGGAGTTGAAGTCCAGGAGTCATAAAAGAGCCGAGGTTGCCTACCCCTGGCCTAGGAGGTCTATGGCTTCCCCTTAGTCAGCAAACATGGGCGGGGGGGTGTCTTGTTCTCTTCTCCGCCTTCTCCCCCACGGAGAAGGAACTCTTCCCAGAGAAGAACTGGGATGTAGAGAGCTGGGTATAGTCTAGAGAAGAGAAGGACGAGGGGCGACATGATAGCAGCCTTCCAATATCTCAGGGGCTGCCCCAAAGAAGAGGGAGTCAAGCTCTTCTCCAAAGCGCCCGAAGGCAGGACAAGAAGCAATGGATGGAAACTGATCAAGGAGAGAAGCAACCTGGAACTAAGGAGAAATTTCCTGACTGGGAGAACAATTAACCAGTGGAACAGTGCAACCTCTGCCTCCAGAAGTCGTGGGTGCTCCATCACTGGAGGCTTTTAAGAAGAGCTGGACAGTCACCTGTCTGAGATGGTTTAGGTTCTGCTCGAGCAGGCGGTTGGACTAGAAGACCTCCAAGGGCCCTTCTAGGTCTGTTATTCTGTCAAGCCCCGTCGCCCCCCCAGGAAGGAGGGGAAGGGCTGTTTCCCTCCCTCACAATCCAGAAGGGCTCGCAGACGAGCAACAGGTACCAAGGGGGTGCCACACTTTTGCAAAAAAGATGGGGTACACACCACAGCCTTTCTCCGAAAGGGGACTCTGCCCGCTTCTCCCCTAAAGCCCAGAGTGAGCCTGAGAGGGCGGCATGAAAGAAGAAGGGCCGAGAGGCCAGAATTAGCCATTTCCCAGACACCCCCCCATCCTTACTTGCCTACAGAATGAGAAATGCGTTCCGTAAGGCTTCCGACACAGAGTTAATTTCGGCGGTGGGTCCTCGTCTCCCCCCCCACAAAGACAATCCAAACAGGTGACCACGTTATCTATGGCTTGCCAGGACCAGCCACTCAATAACCTTTTGAAGAGAACGCCGCTCTTTTCTGACGAGACAATGGCCGGGGGTCTCCAAGGAAGAGGAGGAAAAAGTTTTCGGGGGCCCTGGAGGCTGGCCAGCCTGGAGGCTACTTTTTGCCTTCGAAGATCTGGACTTCGTGCTGTCAATCTATTAATAACGGCTCACCAATATCGGTCTAATTCCCCTGTTAATGGCGCTGACGACTTGACTAATTGCTGCAATAATTGATAGACCCACCAGACTCGGCCTGCAACGTTGCCACCGGTCGATCTCCTCCTCTGATAGATACCCATGGCAATAAAATATTATGCTTTCATAAATAACGTGGTGGCAGGCCACTTGCTAGCCCGGCGGGCCGCAGAGAGGGCTGCTGGCTATCCTAAGAGTCGTGGCCTGACCCCGGCCCCCTTCTGTAGCGGGGGGGCAGCCGTCCCCCCCCCAGCAGCAAGTGCCTCTTCTAGATACAGCCAGGCCCACGCCTGCTGAGGGGGCTTCAACCTTTGGGATTCGGGATGGGATGTCATTTGTCACCTCCCACTAGCTGTCGCTGGCTGAGAATCAACACCTGGGAAACGCCAGGAGGGGCTCTGCAGGAGACTGGGATGCCCCCTCCCCAAATCTTGGCTCCCGTGAGTGGGCCCTGACTTATAATATTTGATAAATAGCAGGCTGGCTCACCCCCAGCATCAACGCGGCAAGGAAGAGCCCGTGCAGCTGCCGAAGGCCCTCTCATTGGGGAAATATCTTTCCGTCAGAGGTATTGAAAAAAGTTTAGCCGAGCGGCAGCTCTCAATTTTTCAAATTTTATTAACTCCATCCTCTTCGTCATTTGTCTTGAATTCCTCCAGATTCCAGGCCGCTGTCAATAGAGGGGCTGGGGAAGGGATTACGGATGGCGAGGACGTCGCGCTGGGAGGAGGCCAGAGTGAGTTAATGACTCCAGGGCGAGGGGTGGGCGAGCGGGCGGGCAGGGGTGCCAAGTGGGCAGGAGGCAGGGAAGCCCACCGGTGGGTGGGGTGGGGGTCCCCCTGGAGCTTGGCTCTCAACCCACCGAACAGACATCTCTCTCTCTCTTTCTATATGGAGGGGGACACGGACGTTTCACTGGGTGTAACAAAGCAACATCGAATTCAGAACAGCCATTCTGGTTGGAAAAAGAACACACACACACACACACACACACAAAACAGAGAAGTGGGTTGGAAAAACTTCCAGGATCAATATTTTCCATGCAGCATTTTCCACTTTAGGCACAATGTATTGCCTTCGCCCCAAAACTGCTTCCAACGTTCCAATAAAACATTTCTTTCCCCCCAAAGTCCTTAGATTCCTCGAATAGGTAGCTCAAGCCCGCTAAAATAAGGTAGATTTCATTTTTTTTTAGTCACTCGGGAGATGGAGAGTCTTGCCTTGAGACGTGAAAGGCCAGGGTGACTTCAGGCCAATCACTGGGAGACGGTGAGTTCTAATCCTCGCTTAGGCCTGAAAGCTGGCTGATTTTGACCCAGTCCTTCTCTCAGTCCAACCCACCTCACAGGGTTGTTGTTGGGGGGAAAATAGGTGGAAGGAGGAGTACTTTCTTGCCTTGAGTTATTTATACAAATAATAAAGGTGGGATAGTTAGATGACAGATGGATGGACGAATAAGACAGACAGATGTAAGTGGGCAGAGGTTACATCAAGACTGAGGGGGGTCCAATCCCCGGTTTCTGCCCCAGGTGGGGATCAGATGCCCTGCTGAAATTTCCAATTTCATGACCCTAAAAGGCAACCACGCCTCCCTCCACGCTTATGAAGGAAATGCCCAGGGGAACGAAACAGAAAAGCAATAAAGGCGGGGGATAAAAAAAAAATAATCTAATAAAATACGTAAACAAATGAACAAAATATCTAAGGCCAGAGTTGCGTTCGTCGGATTCCAAAGGAGCCCATCCTCGTGCTCCCGCCTCTAGCAGCCCACTCACAAGCGTGCGCGTGTGTCTGCACACCCAACCTGACACCCGCAGGTGTGCGAGGTGGACGGCCACCGACCAGATGCGCTTCCAGCGCCAAAGCGGCCAGGATTTTGCCGGGAGGAAGCGGCGCTGGGAGCGAGAGGAGGAGGAGGAGGAGACGATGCCGTGTCATCAGCCATCATCCCTGACAAGTCCCGACATCCTTATTGCTCTACATGGCTAGTTAAAGTAATAGGAAGAGACTCCTGTCCTCCGGAGCCCGGCCGTGATTGAATTAACATGATCACCCTTTTTTCCGGTAAAATAAGCGCACTTCCAATACGGGGCGGCAAGAACACTCCGCAGGTGGCCTCGGAGAGCAGAGCAAGGAAGAGAGGGAAGGAGCGCGCCAGCCTTCCAGAAAGGCCGGCAGCCGAGGGGCTTTTTAACCACCGCAACGAGGCCGCGTCCTGCCACGGACAGGGTGGGCGAAAGCTCCCCGGCTTTTGTCACGTGCACGGCGGTTCCCGAAAGGGCCGAGAGCTCAGGTGCCCCAAAACAGACGCTCAATCTTCCCTCTTCAACTGTTGTGCTAAGCGAGAGAGGAGACCCTTGGCAGCTCAGGGCTGGGGTCTCTGGAGGTGGGCGGTTTTGTGAGAGGGGCTTCGCGACCCAAGCAGGGAACATCATGGGTGCTAGGAGGGAGGAAGGTTTGTAGAGTGGAGATGGAGGAGGAAGACTGCAGTTCTCGGTGCACTCCGAGCTTGGTGGTTTCCTTGCAAATGTTTCATGGGCCAAACAGGGAGGAAGGTTTGCAGAGAGGAGGAGAATGGGGGCAGGAGGAAGAGGAAGAAGAAGAAGAGGAGGAGGAGGAGGAAGAGGACTGTGGGATTTTGATGCTATATGAATTTGGTTGTTTTTTCTGTCAAACATTTCATTACCTAGCTAGGGAACATCATCAGTGCTAGGAGGGAGGTGTGTGTGTGTGTGTGTGTACACAAATGGCTGTCCAGTCTCTTCTTAGAAACCTCCAGGGTTGGAGCATTCACCACTTCTGGTGGCAAAGCTGTTCCACTGGTTAATTGTCCTCCCTGTTAGGAAGTTTCTCCTTAATTGCAGGTTGCTTCTCTCCTTGACGAGTTTCCATCCGTTGCTTCTTGTCCTGCCTTCGGGCGTTTTGGAGAATAGCTTGACTCCCTCTTCTTTGGGGCAGCCCCTGAGATGCTGGAAGGCTGCTATCCTGTCCCCCCTCGCCCTTCTCTTCATTAAACTGGACATACCCAATTCCAGCAACCGTTCCTTATATGTTTTAGCCTCGTCCCCTGATCCTCTTTGTTGCTCTTCTCTGCACTCTTTCTAGTCTCAACATCTTTTTTACATCGTGGGGAGCAAAACTGGATGCAGGATTCCAAGTGTGGCCTTACCAAGGCCTTGTATTAACACTTCACTTGATCTTGATTCTATCCCTCTGTTAATGCAGCCTAGCACTGGGTTGGCTTTTTTGGCAGCTGCAGCACACTGCTGGCTCTTATTCAAGTGATGGTCCACTAGGACTCCGAGATCCCTCTCACAGTTGCTACTATTGAGCAAGGTACCACCTATACTATACCTGTGCATTTGGTTTTTCTTGCCTAAAAGCATTTGGTTTTTCTTGCCTAAATGTCAGGCTCAGTTGTGGCCAAGACTCCCTGGAATGACCAACACCTTGAACAGGACGGGAGGCCAACTGGCGACGAATGCAGCCGGCTTTCGCTGATCCCTGCGCCCAAGCCTGCTGCCCATGCACACCCGCGTTGTCCGCCCAACTTTGTAATTTCACACTATTCAATGCCTTACGAACGGCTGTATCGGTACAAAACATCTGCGCCCGGGGAGGCCTTCGGAAGGCTGAGCTGTGGGGAAGCTGTTCTTAAAAGCTTCGACCTAGACGCAGACCTGTGGCCGGCCTGGCGCGGATTGCGCTGCCCGTGTCGGGATGCCAAAGCTCTCGGCGCCGTGACATGATTGGCTTTTACATCCTGGTCTCCTCGGAGCTTAATCGCTGCTGTGGGGCTCCTGGGTTTGGGGCGGGCGGCCTTCGCAGGCAGGGCAGGTCGATATACTGCCGGCCTGCAACATATTGAGCCTTGGCACTGGCGGAGGCTATTGAGCCATTTAATCATTTTTTGCAAAATTTACAGCGCGACCGAAGGAATCAATACGGAATTTATCACACTCTCTGGCAAACGTGAGCAGGAGGAGAGAGAGGATTCGGGGCACGGCGTGGGGGAACGCAGGCTGTCTTCAGCCGCAGCCCCTTCGCAGGTGGGCCCGTCCTGGAGGACCCCCGTGGCGGGGACCCCTTCATCTTGGGGGACTCCTGCTGGGAATTCTCCAAGGGGCACGGGAGGTGTGCTCTTCCTAGCCCAAATCTTCAGAAATCCCTGCTCTGAATTCATGGTGCGAGAACATTCAAAGCTGGATTCGGGCACTGGGTTAAGCCAGGAAGGAAACAAACCACATTATAATTGAGCACAGGATGAACTTACTCCACCTCTGCATGAACCACAATTAAACCAACAGAAGAGTATCTCTGTGGCTCAGGGCTGGACTGTGGGGTCCTTGACGCTCTCTGAGCTGGGTGGTTTTCTTGCAGACATTTCATGACCAAATCAGGGAACACCATCAGTGCTAGAAGGGAGGAGGAGGAGGAGGAAGGAAGGAAGGAAGGAAGGAAGGAAGGAAGGAAGGAAGGAAGGAAGGAAGGAAGGAAGGAAGGAAGGAAGGAAGGAAGGAAGGAAGGAAAGACTGTGGGGTCCTTGACGCTCTCTGAGCTGGGTGCTTTTCTTGCAGACGTTTCATGACCAAATCAGGGAACACCATCAGTGCTAGAAGGGAGGAGGAGGAGGAGGAGGAGGAGGAGGACTGTGGTTGCTCTCTGAGCTGGGTGGTTTTCTTGCAGACGTTTCATTACCCAACTAGGGAACATCATCAGTGCAAGGAGGGAGGAGGAGGAGGAGGAGGAGCAGGAGGAGGAGGAACAGGAGGAAGAGGAGGAGATAACAATGACTGTGGGGTCCTTGGTGCTCTCTGAGCTGGGTGGTTTCCTTGCAGACGTTTCATGACCAAATCAGGGAACACCATCAGTGCTAGAAGGGAGGAGGAGGAGGAGGACGACGACTGTGGAGTTCTTGGTGCTCTTTGAGTTTGGTGTTTTTTCTTGCAGACGTTTCATTACCCAACTAGGTAACATCATCAGAGTTAGAAGGGAGGAGGAGGAAGAGGAGGAGGAGGACGACGACTGTGGGGTCCTTGGTGCTCTCTGAGCTGGGTGGTTTCCTTGCAGACATTTCATGACCCAACTAGGGAACATCATCAGTGAAGGAAGGAAGGAAGGAAGGAAGGAAGGAAGGAAGGAAGGAAGGACTGACTGTGGGGTCCTTGGTGCTCTCTAAGCTTAGTGATTTTCTTGCAGACATTTCATTACCCAACTAGGTAACATTATCAGTGATGGAGGAGGAGGAGGAGGACGACGACTGTGGGGTCCTTGGTGCTCTCTAAGCTTAGTGATTTTCTTGCAGACATTTCATTACCCAACTAGGTAACATTATCAGTGATGGAGGAGGAGGAGGAGGACGACGACTGTGGGGTCCTTGGTGCTGTCTGAGCTGGGTGGTTTCCTTGCAGACATTTCATGACCCAACTAGGGAACATCATCAGTGCAGGAAGGAAGGAAGGAAGGAAGGAAGGAAGGAAGGAAGGAAGGAAGGAAGGAAGGACTGACTGTGGGGTCCTTGGTGCTCTCTAAGCTTAGTGATTTTCTTGCAGACATTTCATTACCCAACTAGGTAACATTATCAGTGATGGAGGAGGAGGAGGAGGACGACGACTGTGGGGTCCTTGGTGCTCTCTAAGCTTAGTGATTTTCTTGCAGACATTTCATTACCCAACTAGGTAACATTATCAGTGATGGAGGAGGAGGAGGAGGACGACGACTGTGGGGTCCTTGGTGCTGTCTGAGCTGGGTGGTTTCCTTGCAGACATTTCATGACCC
Source organism: Vipera berus (assembly GCF_964194415.1). NCBI lineage: Eukaryota > Metazoa > Chordata > Lepidosauria > Squamata > Viperidae > Vipera > Vipera berus. The sequence goes on from NC_138206.1 coordinate 1,251,712, forward strand.
AACTAGGGAACATCATCAGTGCAGGAAGGAAGGAAGGAAGGAAGGAAGGAAGGAAGGAAGGAAGGAAGGAAGGAAGGAAGGAAGGAAGGACTGACTGTGGGGTCCTTGGTGCTCTCTAAGCTTAGTGATTTTCTTGCAGACATTTCATTACCCAACTAGGTAACATTATCAGTGATGGAGGAGGAGGAGGAGGAGGAGGACGACGACGACTGTGGGGTCCTTGGTGCTCTCTGAGCTTGGCTGTTTCCTTGCAGACGTTTCATGACCCAACTAGGGAACATCATCACTGAGGAGGAGGAGGAGGAGGAGGAAGGCTGCAGGGGTCATTGGTGTTTGCTCAGCTTGGTCGTTTTTCTTGCAGACGTTTCACGTCCCAACTAGGGAACATCATCAGCGCTAGGAGGGGGGGCCCTTGTGGAGTGGAGGAGGGCAACTGTGGCGTCATTAAGCGAACTGTACCTCATTCTATGACCTTTTTGTCACAGTCGTTAAGTGAATCTAGCTTCTGCCATTGGCTACGTAGTCTCTTGTGGGGTACAGAGGCCCCCACCACATCCATGAGACCCCCTCCCCCGCCTCTATTAAGAACTCCCTATCTTGGATCTTTCCATCTTGGCCGTTTTATAATGTTGTTTTACATTTTTAAATTTTTTAAAAAAAAAAAATCTTAAAATTATTGGGTTTTTAATCTTTTATGGTACCGATTAAACCGCAGCGCCCCCCCCAGCGCCCCTCCGCGAGGGAGACAGCCCGCTAAGGAGTTCCCTAGGTAAATAAATAAAATAAAAGGAGGCTGTCGGTGGGTGGCCTCCCTTTGTAGCTGGCCTCCTCCCCTGGGGCCGAACGTGGGGCTCCCTTTGTCCTCCTCTTCGGCCCTGACTAAGTCAACAGGCTCCCCCTCCCCGCAGGCCGAGATGGCTCCTGAGTGGGGGTCCCCGGCTAGCGACCGAGGGGCCGGCCCTGCCCCGACACCCAAGCCAGGAACTGGGCTGCAAATGGGGACCCCCGAGGGTCCCTGGGCCTTCTGCGTCCTATTAGGACTCCTAGGCTGCAAGGCCCATGGCCTCCCTCACCAAAGGTCCGGGGGCTGTTAAGGAGACCACGGCAGCCCACCTTCCTAGCATTATAGGCAGTCCTCGAATTACGACCACAAAAATTTCTGTGGTCGAGTGAGTTTTGCCCCGTTTTGTATCCTTTCTTGCCATCGTTGTTAAGTGAATCACTGCAATTGTTAAGTTAGTCACACCATTGCTAAGCGAATCTGGCTTCTTTGTTGTTAAATGAATCACTGCAATTGTTAAGTTAGTCACACCGTTGTTAAGCGAATCTGGCTTCTCCTGCTGACACTGCTTGTCGGAAGGTTGCAAAAGGAGAACACGTATCACACATCCCAGGACGCAGTGACCCGTCATAAATACGAGCCAGTTGCCGAGCGTCTAGATTTTGGTCACGTGACCCTGGGGATGCTGTGGCGGTCGTTAAGTGTGAAAAACAGTGATAAATCACTTTTTTTCAGTGCCGTTGTAGCTTTGAATGGTCACTTAACGAAGTGTTGTTAAGTCGAGGACTAATTATTTTATATTATATTGTATTATACTGGACTACATTACACTACACCAGGGGTAGGCAACCTTTTATGACTGGTGGACTTCAACTCCCAGAATTCCTGAGCCAGCCATGCTGAGGGGAAAGGGAGAGGTTTCCAAGCTGAGCCACGCTGGCTCAGGAATTCTGGGAGTTGAAGTCCACCAGTCATGAAGGGCCCACATTTCCCCCATGCTGGCTCAGGAATTCTGGGAGTTGAAGTCCACGAGTCATGAAGGGCCCACATTTCCCTCATGCTGGCTCAGGAATTCTGGGAGTTGAAGTCCACAAGTCACGAAGGGCCCATAGTTCCCCCATGCTGGCTCAGGAATTGTGGGAATTGAAGTCCACGAGTCATAAAAGAGCCAAGGTTGCCAACCCCTGCACTACACTATATTATATTATATTATAACCTCAGCATTGATGGTGTGACTGCTGGGGTAATAATAATAATTGGTTGATGCTTGGAGTGAGCTAAAACTGAATAAATACCTAAAGAAAGAAGCCATCTCCAAACGGAATGGGAAGAGAGCATTTTTAATGTTTCAACGTGGAATGTTTTAAAAAGATTTGAATGCTCTCTTTGTTTTATTTATATCACGCTTTTAAGATTCTGTAAGCCGTCTACAGTTGCTGCGTAGGCAGATAGGTGGCATATAAATGTGATAAATAGTAGCAGTAATTATTATTTTACTTGAACATCATCGGCATTGGCAGAATCACTACTGGTCAACTGCAAAAGGCAGTTTTATTTGCAACAGCTGGCATCCTTTTTAGCACCCTCAAACCACCACATCTGCCTATCTGAGATAGAAATGCCAAATCCAGTCTAAATCTCTGGCCGGCTGTGCGACAGAACCACAATAACAACCGACAGCGTTGACGAACGCCCCATCGGTCAATTGCAAAAGGCAGTTTTGCTAGGAACAGCCGATCCTTTCACGCTATGACATATCATCTTCCGCCTATCCCCGGGTCCTTGGCCAAATCCAGTGTAAAACATCTGGCAGACCGTGTGACCAGCCACAATAATAGTGAGGGCCCCCCACCCACCCCCCTACCAGCAGGGCGGTGACCGAGAAATGCAAACACAACCGGCCGGGGGCTCGGAGGCGCTACCAATGCTCCCGGCCTCGGGCTGAGCCTGCCGCGCATCAATCCTGCCTCAACAAATCCAGCTGCGGTGGCTCACCCCGTGACGACGCTGAGGCACCTTGTCCTTCTGTTCCCCCCCCCAAAAAAATGCCCCAGAGCCAGAAGGGTGACCGAACTTTCCCTTCCCACCCATGGAAATGCCCCAATAGTAACTGTCCTGCTTCAAAGGGCGGGCGGGCGGGCAAGTGGCTGGGCGTGATAATGGCCAACCCAATGGTGGTGGGGGGGCTGCCGGCCCTCTTTTCTCAATCAAAGGGAGACAAAAACCTGCGGATCGATTAAGGGTGGGAGGACCCCCTCCAAAGGACGGCCTGGCCAGGCGGACGTGCGCTGGCTGGCTGGCTGCCTTGCCGGCTGGGGCTGCCGTGCCTTCCCGGGCGTGTCAGTTTGGGTCAGGAGACCCCGGGGTCCGGCCTGCCTCTCGCGCTCCGCTGGGCACACACAGACTGACCACAAGGAAGGGTCAAGTGATTCAGCCCAAAGGCCGGCGGTGGGGTGAAGGGTGACGGGCAGGCTGCCTCCAGCCAGGAAGAGGGAGGAAAGGGGGGGGCAAGTGGAAGCAGGGAGACGGCAGGGGGGAGTTAATGGCTTTGGCCCCCAGGGCAGAGAGATCGGGCGAAGGGCCGGCCGGAGGAGAGGGCGCCCGGCGGAAGGGCAGGTGAGGGGGCCGGAGAAAGCAGAGGGGGCCTGGTGGCCCAAGGCAGGGAGGAAGTGCCCGCCTCTCGGGGGTCAGAGTGCAAGCCACGCCGGCATTCCCCGGTGGAGAAAGGGGCTGCAGGCGGTTGAACAAGGCATTAGGCAAAGCGTGTGTGTGTGTGTGTGTCTCCCCCCCCAGGCCACGAGATTCCCCAGCTGCATTCTTCCTAAACACAGGAGCGCCTCAACCTACCACCACATCTGAGCCCAAAATTTGTGCCGCTAAGCCAGATGGTCGTTAAGTGAGCTATTGCCCCATTTTATGACCTTTCTCGTCACAATCGTTCAATGAATCCCCGCAGTTGTTAAGTGGGTAACACGGTTGCGAAGCGAATCTGGCTTCCCCCCCCCCCAGTGACTTTGCTTGTCGGAAGGTCGCAAAAGGGGATCATGTGACAGCCCCCCCCCTCCCCGGGACTCTGCGACCGTCATAAATAGGAGTCAGCTGCCAAGCGGGTCTGAATTTAGATCACGGGGAGGCTGCAGCGGTCGTACGTGCGAGAAACGTTCCTAAGTCCCCTCTTTTCAGTCACAAAACACATAGTTGTAAGTCAAGGACTCACTGTCCTTTGCTTTCAATCCCGTGATCCCAGATCTCGGCTAGTATTCTCTCAACCTGGGCGACTTGGAAGTCCCGGTGGACTTCAACCTCCCGAATTTCACAGCCAGCCAGCCAGCCAGCCCTGGACCACGGAAGGGGGTCCTCCCCTACCTCCAACACACAGCTGCTCACCCTTCCCCAGGCTCAGCCAAGCCTCCTCAGACAGAGCCAAGTGTTCCCTTCAGAGTTTTATACAACCCTGGTTAGGACAAAGTCTTCTCAAAAAGACCCTCCACCAACTTTAAAGCAGGGGTCTTCAAACTTGGCCCTTGGATGACTCGTGGACTTCAACTCCCAGAATGCCTCAGCCAGGCACGCGTGACCCCTGGCTGAGGCATTCTGGGAGTTGAAGTCCACGAGTCACCCAAGGGCCACGTTTGAAGGCCCCTACTCTTACTACAATGATCGTCATTGTGGCCTAAGGAGAAATTGCAACAGGTTCTCTTCATTCATACAGTCCTAAAGCTGGAAGGGACCTTGGAGGTCATCTAGTCCAACCCCCTCGCCAAGGCAGAGGTTTCCATACCATCCCAATCTTCCATATTTTTCTCTAATGGCGGTATGGCGACTGTGGTTTTAACTCCAGACTTACTGATCTATTGCTATATTTCAGGGGTCTTCACACTTGGCCCTTTGATGACTTGTGGACTTCAACTCCCAGAATTCCTCAGCCAGGCATGAATTCTGGGAGTTGAAGTCCACAAGTCATCAAAGGGCCAAGTTTGAAGACCCCTGGACTTCAACTCCCAGAATTCCTCAGCTAAGCACGCTGGCTGAGGCATTCTGGGAGTTGAAGTCCACAAGTCATCAAAGGGCCAAGTTTGAAGACCCCTGCTCTAAAAGCTCAAACAAGCCCTCCCCCCCCTCCGAGAACAACACACAAACAACAGTAAGCTCACAAGTCATCGCAACAAGCACAGCATGCCAGGGAGATGGTGATGTCGCTTCATTACAGGCTATGGAAAACGGGATGCCAGGAGATGTGCCAGGAATGGAAATTTAGGAATATCCAGAAGGCCGCAAACTGGGATTTGCTAGTCAGGGCTTGGTGCTGACATGATGAAAGGCCTATCTGGCAGACGGGGGCCACCCCCAAAAAGGACCTGTCCCTTGTTGATTGCCGGCTTAGCTGACAAGCAGCAGTTCTTGCTGGCCAGCCCTGCAATGAAGGCTACTTGGTGTGAATCCTGGCAATTCTCCATGTACCTTAGAGCAGGGGGTGTCCATCCTTGGCCACTTGGAGACTTGTGGACTTCAACTCCCAGAATTCCCAGCTGGCTGGGGAGTTCTGGGAACTGAAGTCCATAAGTCTTAAAGGGGCCAAGATTGGAGACACCGGACTTAAGAGTCGTCCCCACCAACCAGCAAATCTTTGGTAACTTTCTGACTGTTCTTCGTAACTGGGCTTTCCTCCAAATACTGGCTGGGAATCTGCGAGGCGATGGAAACCGTTTTAGGGAGAATCAGTAGTAAAATCCGTGGAAGGTTGAGGAATAAGGAGGATCTGGAAAGCCAGGAATGAAATAGTACTTCCCCTGAAAGGATAGGCACTTCTCCGCAGAGAAGAGGGGGTCAAGCTATTCTCCAAAGCACCGGAGGGCAGGCCAAGAAAAAATGGATGGAAACTGACCAAAGAGAGAAGCAACCTGGAATTAAGGAGAAACTTCCTGACAGTGAGGACAATTAACCAGTGGAACAGCTTGCCTCCAGAAGTTGTGGGCGCTCCATCACTGGAGGTTTTTAAGAAGAGACTGGACAGCCATTTGTCTGAAATGGTGTAGGTTCTCCTGCTTGAGCGGGGGGCTGGACTAGAAGACCTCAAAGGTCCCTTCCAGCTTCTATTCTATTCTATTCTATTCTATTCTATTCTATTCTATTCTATTCTATTCTATTCTATTCTATTCTATTAATTCTAATTCTGAATTCTGAATTCTATTCTATTATTCTATTCTATTCATTATTCTATTCAATTCTAATTCTATTCTTGTTCTGTTCTGTTCTGCTCTATTCTATTCCATATTTCTATTCTATTCTACTCTATTCTATTCTATTCTATTCTATTCTATTCTATTCTATTCTATTCTATTCTATTCTATTCTATTCCATATTTCTATTCTATTCTATTCTATTTCTATTCCATATTCCATTCTATTCCATTCTCCTATTCTTCTATTCTATTCTATTCTGTATTTTATTATTCTATTCTATTCTATTCTATTCTATTCTATTCTATTCTATTCTATTCTATTCTATTCTATTCTATTCCATATTTCTATTCTTCTATTCTATTTCTATTCCATATTCCATTCTATTCCATTCTCCTATTCTCCTATTATTCTATTCTATTCTATTCTATTCTATTCTATTCTATTCTATTCTATTCATTCTAATTCTGAATTCTATTCTATTATTCTATTCTATTCATTATTCTATTCAATTCTAATTCTATTCTTGTTCTGTTCTGTTCTGTTCTGCTCTATTCTATTCTATTCCATAATTCTATTCTATTCTATTCCATAATTCTATTCTATTCTATTCTATTCCATAATTCTATTCTATTCTATTCTATTCTATTCCATATTTCTATTCTATTCTATATTTCTATTCTATTCTATTCCATAATTCTATTCTATTCTATTCTATTCTATTCCATATTTCTATTCTATTCTATATTTCTATTCTATTCTATTCCATAATTCTATTCTATTCTATTCTATTCTATTCTATTCTATTCTATTCTATTCTATTCTATTCTATTCTATTCCATTCCATTCCATTCCATTCCATTCCATTCCATTCCATTCCATTCCATTCCACTCCACTCCACTCCACTCCATTCCATGACCAGGGACTGTTTTTAAGTGAGTCCTTTCTAAAGTGACAGAAGGAAGCAAAGCGAACCGAACGGGATCAGCTCAGAGAGCAAACACAAAGGACTCAGCCCCCCCCCAATCTCTGGACAGCTTCTATCCCTGGAACTGACAAAATGTCTTCCTTTCCTTCCCCTTTCACCCCAAACCCACCCACCCCCCAATGCGCAGGAAGGCTTGTCTCCAGATCTGGCATACTAGTGTCCAACTCCACAGGGGGAACATCTCAAGAACTTCCTCCAGGAGAGAGAGGCCAAGTCCCCTCCCCCCCAGGGCCCCCTTACCTCCTTCCAGGAGCAACTTGACTGTGGTGTAGTCATCCGCCAGAACCCCGTAATGCAACGCCGTGCAGCCCTTGAAACTGGCCCGGTTGTTCAGGCGGTTGTTGAAGTCATCTTCCCGGGTGACCAGCACTGCAGGGCACGGTGGGAGAGTTCGTTAGGGACAAAGCAACGCTCTCTAGCTCAAGGTTGCTTCATTGGCGGTGTGTGTGGAACAGTATGTAATCAAGGGACCACTAAGACCACTCCCAACCCAACCCACCCCCAGCACTGATGATGTTCCCTAGTTGGGTCATGAAAAATCTGCAAGAAAACCACCCAGCTCAGAGAGCACCCAGGATCCCACAGTCCGTCCGTCCGTCCGTCCTTCCTTCCTTCCTTCCTCCCGCCCTCCCTTCTGGCACTGATGATGTTCCCTAGTTGGGTCATGAAAAGTCTGCAAGGAAACCAGCCAGCTCAGAAACCACCAATGACTCCACAGTCAGTCCTTCTTCCTTCCTTCCTTCCTTCCTTCCTTCCTTCCTTCCTTCCTTCCTTCCTTCCTCCTCCTCCTCCTCCCTTCTAGCTCTGATGATGTTCCCTAGTTGGGTCATGAAACGTCTGCACGAAAACCACCCAGCTCAGGGAGCACCAAGGACCCTACAGTCCGTCCTTCCTTCCTTCCTTCCTTCCTTCCTTCCTTCCTTCCTTCCTTCCTTCCTTCCTTCCTTCTAGCACCGATGCTGTTCCCTAGTTGGGTCATGAAACGTCTGCACGAAAACCACCCAGCTCAGGGAGCACCAAGGACCCTACAGTCCGTCCTTCCTTCCTTCCTTCCTTCCTTCCTTCCTTCCTTCCTTCCTTCCTTCCTTCCTTCCTTCTAGCACCGATGCTGTTCCCTAGTTGGGTCATGAAACGTCTGCAAGGAAACAGCCACGCAATGAGGATCCCCCAGCTCAGAGCTGATCTACAAAGATCCTATCTATGAATATGTAAACTATTCTGCCCAGACCGAAGGAAGATCTTAAGAGATAACCCAACAAAGGATGAACCTGCCAATTTAACCAGACCAACTTTGAGTCCCTCGGCTGCTGATTCGGTGCCCTTGGTCTGTTTTTGCCAGCTTGGCATAAAAAGGCAGAGACATTACTTTGCCCGGTTACCGGAGGAGGAAGAGGGAAGAGATGAAAATTTATTAGATGCAAAACTAATGAAGAAACAGAATTTTCCTATTGTAACAGCACGAGTCATCTGGCGTAGATCAAGTCTACATTTAATGTAGCGCCTGCATAAACAAACAAATACAGGTGGTAGTCCTCAACGTATGACCACATTTGAGCCCAAAATTTACACTGCTAAGCGAAACATTTGTTAAGTGAACTTTGCCCCATTTTAGGTAAGATATTTAATATTTATTTGTTATGTATATGTAGGGGTGCGGGTCTATACATATGTGTTTATAGTATGGTTAGGTGTGTGTCATGTATGTGTTTCACTTGGGGAGCAGGCAACTAAATTTCATTTTTGATGTGTGCCGTTGTGCCCACAGTAAAAAAAAAAATGACAATAAAGGTTATCTTATCTTATCTAAATACAAGTCAGTTGCCAAGCCTCAGAATTCGGATCACGTGACCCTGGGGATGCCGCAACGGCGGTGAGGAAAAACGGCCCTAACTCCCGTTTTCCAGTGCCGTTCTAATTTTGAACGGTCGCTAAACGAGCTGCTGTAAATCGAGGACTATCTGTGAATGATTTGAAATGATATTTTTGCTGATGTACACTGTTGTGGACAAAATTTTCCCTCAACACAAAGCGGGTCTCCAACCTTGGCAACTTTACGACTTGTGGACTTCAACTCCCAGAATTCCTCAAGACAGCTCTGGTCTGCCGGCTGAGGCATTCTGGGAGCTGAAGTCCACAAGTTGTAAAGTCGCCAAGGTTGGAGACCCCTTGCCCTAGAAGAGGTTCAATGGGAAATTTCTTAAGTTTTTGGTTTGTTTTTTTTAAAAAGTGACCTTTTTCTTCCCCACCCTGGAACATACGTCCTTACAGATGTTTCCAGAACAGAACATCTGGAAAAGAATAATTAAAACCCCCACCACCCCCTTATTTCTCTGCTTGATCAAACTACGGTGTCACTTTTCATTTCTTCCATTTGTTATATTTACATCTTGCCTTTTTCCTTGAAAAGCTTCAAGTGGTTTGCATACTTTTTTTTTTAAAAAAAAATTCATTTATTAAGAGAACTGATACGGCTGCTGCTCAACTCATTCGTCGTGACTCCGGGTGGCTGGACTGCTCTGTTGTTTTATGTCGTTCCTATCGCTTTTACTTTTTAATACTTATTTGTTAAAATTACGGGCCACCCGCCTCGCTGACACGCGACTCTGGCTTACAATGAAAACAGTATTATTATAAAAGGTTAAAACATTGAATCCTGCCCCAATTTGCCGAGCCACAGTGGATTGGCTCTACGATGCTAAAATTAAAAATTAGCCACGAAGCAGGGGGGGGGGAATATATGTAGGGTGGAGGTGGGCGCTTCTATTTAATGCGACTGCAGCTCCCAGTATGACACGCCCACGTCAACTGGTAGAGCTGGGTCCTCAAGCCCTCTCGGAAGAGTAAAGGAACGGGTGCGAATCTCACCTTGAGATCAGACGGAAGAAGCTTCTGGGATGAGAAGTGAAACACTTTCAAGGAAGGAAGGAAGGAACGAACCTTTATTGTCCAAGTACAACCATGTATACATTGAGACTGGCTGAGCCTCCCTTCGTGCTGCCACCCCCAACTCGGGGTGGGGGGGGAGAAACCAACCCCAAGTCCAGTTGCCTTTTGGGGGGGGGGGAAAAGCACCTTTGGGACAACCTGGATGGCCGAGAAGCTCCGTAGACCTTTAAAAGTCTGTTTTTCATCGCTAGCCAGCCAGAGTCGCGCAGATGAGACGGGCAGCCGCACAAACCTCAAAATGCCTAAGGGCAGCAGCTTCTGAAGGGACCTCGGAGGTCTTCTAGTCCACCCCGCTGCTGGAGACAGTCAGCGAGCCCGTGTGCCCCCCCGACTCCTACACAGGTGGGTCCTGAGCAGCAGCAGCAGCAGGCAGCCCCCCCCCCAACTTTCCTGGGCAGTGGCTGGTTAAGGACCAGACGGGCGAAATCTAAAATATTGTAATTAACAGCCGGCATCCCTCCCAGCTGCCATTAATGCAAATAAATCTCAGCATCTGCAGAAGGAGCCATCAGAGCGGGATAGGCTGGACCTTCCGTTTGTTTTTTTTTCCTTTTCCTGGGCTGCGTTTTTTCCTTCACTTTTGTGTGTTTTGCTTTTTTCTTTCCTTTCCTTTCCTTTTAGGGAGGGGGGAGACCGAGAGGCCGTCCCCTTATTTATTTCCCTCCTTTGCCTATCCGGGGAGGGGCCCAGGATAATCAAGTGGCTGGTGTCAGAGAAGATGAATCTGAGCTACTAGGAAGGGATGCAGTAAAAAGATTAAAGTGTTATTATGGTTAGGTAGCTTCCCCCCCCCCCCCAGTGGTCCTGCAAGTGACAGCTCAACCGTCATCCATAAAAAATGTCTCCGGGAGAGATAATCATCGGAAACTCAATAAAGCGTCAAGGGAAGCCTCTTCCGCCATCCATCATGGGGAGCCTGGAAATTTTCAGCTCTCCATCTCTCCTCCCTGCCATCCGTATAAATGTCTCTAATATATTTTGTGCGGCGGGCGTGGCGGCGGCAGCGGAGGGTGGCAGCGGAGCCCACCCCTCTCCCTGGCTTTGCAGGCTTTTATGAAATATATATATATATGTATATGTGTGTGTGTGTGTGTGTGTGTGTGTGTGTGTGTGTGTATATATATATATATATATATATATATATATATATATATATATATATATATATATATATATATATATATATATATACATATATACACACACACACACACACACACACACACACACACACACAAAATATGCAAATCGTTACAAAATAGCCGTGGAAAACAAAGGCAGTTTTTTTTCTCTCTTTCTCTCTCTTACCTCCCCCCACCATCTCTCTCTCTCTCTCTCTCTCTCTCTTTTTTAATGCAAGTGAATTTATTCTTTTTAATAAAACATGTCAAGCAAACAAATGAAGGCGACTTCCTTCGGAGGGGGCCTGCTTTTCCTACATTTCTTCATCCATGCCCCCCCCACACAGAAAAAAAAATCCGGAATGTAACATAAAACACATACATGGGCTGAAAAAGGGCAGGGAATGCAGACAAAAATATTAACTTTACGGCTTGAGGTATTTGGGGCTTGGATAAAGTCTAGCAAGATATATTGGCATCCTGTTGTCTGCCTTTAATGGTGCGGTGTGAGCTGTTAAAGGGGCCCGTTGCCCGTGTGTGTGTGTGTGTGTGTGTGTGTGTGTGTGTGTGTGTGAACACACGATGGCTCCTGTGACTCAGGGAATTTCCTTCTCCTTGCAAATCTGATCTCCTGACCTTGACTTTAGCCTCAATTGGCATATCATATATCATACATATCATATATCACACACACACACACACACACACACACACATCGGCAGTCCTCAACTTACGGCCACAATTGAGCTCAAAATTTATGATGCATTTGTTAAGCGGGTTTTGCCCCATTTTGCGATTTTCCTTGCCACATTTGATAAGTGAATCGCTGAACTTGTTAAATTAACGCTGGTAACACTAATTTAAGGGAATAGAATAGAACAGAAGATAGAATATAGAACAGGGCTTTTCAACCTTTTCACCCATTGCACCACTTTTAGGATATGGCGACATCCTAGTACCACCAGTCGCCTAGCAAGGTGTCAAAAACTTGACCAAAAGGAAAAAGGAAAAAAGTGATAAAGTACAGCTAGTCCTCGACTTACAACGGTTCGCTTAGTGACTGTTCAAAGTTACAATGGCCCTGAAAAAAGTGCCCCACAAGCCACAGCTGAGCAAGACACCTGCCTGCCCGCCCGGCAGCGTTTTTTATCCGAGGTTTTCTTTGTTGTGAGCATTTCTGTTGAGGATTGGCAGCGGGGGTGGGGTGGGGGGGTGTTTGGTTTTTATTCCCCACTCCCCCCCCGTCTGCTGGGTGGTTGCAGCAGGTTTTGGTCACTTCACATGACCCTGGGACACTGTGACCGTACATTCCGGCTGATCGGCACTTCTTCTGGGCTCAGCAGAAGTGCCAGGATCAGCGCTGAGCTCCAGCAGGATCCTGGCGCTGATCTTGGTGCTTCCACTCAGCCCTGACAGCCCTGCAGCTCCAGCCGTCTCTCGCTCCGGCTTGTGCGGTGCTGCCACCGGTTCAACTCATTCCCCTCCCCTGCTAGTTTTCTAGGATGGTTGCGTACCACCTGCCAGGTGCCAAAGTACCACAGGTGGTACCCGTACCGCTGGTCGAAAAGCCCTGGAATAGAATACCGTTACTGTTGTCGTGTAACTCACAACGAACCTGGCTCCCCCACTGGGTTTGCTTGACGGAAGGTCACAAAAGCGGATTGTGCGACCGTCTTAAGTACGAGCCAGTTGCCAAACGCCTGAATTTCGATCACATGACCTGGGGGAGGCTGTCCATGGTTGTTAAGTGTGAAAAATGGCCGTAACTCATTTTTTCAATGCCGTTGCAACTTCAAAATGGTCACTAAACCAAGTGTTGTACATTGAGGATCACCTGCATTTATTTTATTTTATTTTATTTTATTTTATTTTATTTTATTTTATTTTATTTTATTTTATTTTATTTTATTTTATTTTATTTTATTTTATTTTATTAACAGGGATAAATAACGAAGCGGAAAATGAACATCCAACGCTAGCAAACGAGCAAAGAGTTCTTGTGTAGTTTAAAAAAAAAGGAAAAGGAAAAAAAAACAAAACCAAACTCAAAATGTCAAATAGATCTAACATTAAACATCAAGAATTCATCCCAGCCAGATGCTGAAAAGTGTGTGTGTGTGTGTGTGTGTGTGTGTGTGTGTGTGTATCTCCCCCTTACATAACGGGTGTACAAATTGTTACAAGCTTTCCCTTCCTTATGTAAGAAAAATACTATATCGAATAAACAAGCATTTCAGATAAGGGAGTCTATCGTGTCTGACAATCAAATCCACCCAACATCTAATCATGGTATATATGTAAAGAAAAAAGCCAACGGATTAGCGCAAACACATATCTTCAATCCCCTCTGTTAATCATCTCTTCTTGTGGTGTTTCTCAACCGCGGCAACTTTAAGATGCCTGGACTTCGACTCCCAGAATTCCCCAGCCAGCCATGTTGGCTAGGGAATTCTGGGAGTTGAAGTCCACAAGCCTTAAGGTTGCCGCAGTTGGAGAGTCCTGATCTGGAACATGGCTCTCTATGGTCAACCCTTGGGTTTGTGCTTGGGGGGGGGAAACGGGGGGGCCCTCTAAGGGCCCCGTGGAGACCCCGGGTGAAGCTGCCACCTGAAGAAATGCTTTTAGCCCCCTCACTTCTAAGGAAGACAAGGGGGGGGGGGGAGAGAAAAAAGACCCAGGCTGCTCCGGGGGTCCCGAGAGGGGGGAAAATAAACCAACGAATCAATTGGAGTGAGTGAAGTTCTGTTACCTTCCAAAGAATGGATCCCCTTCTCTTTGGCCGTCTGATAGACGCTGCTGAACTCATCTCCCAGGTTGGGGTCAGCTCCTCCCGCCAGCAGAGCCTTCACCACGCTGTCCAGAGAGAGGAAGAGGAAGAGGACAAGAGGCTGCGGTCAGATCCAGGAAGGGCTGGCGGAAGATGGGAAAGGAAGGAAAGGTCTGTTGGAAAGGGGGGAGGGGAGGGAGGGAGGGGAGAAAGGAAGGAAGGAAGGAGAGGAGGGAGGAGGAGGGGAGGGAGGGAGGGAGGAAGGAAGGGAGGAGGAGGGAAGGAGGGGAGGGAGGGAAGGAGGGAGGAAGGAAGGAGGGGAGGGGGGAGGGAAAGAAGGAGGGAAGGGAGGGAAGGAAGGAGGAAGGAAGGAAGGAGGGGAGGGAGAAAGAAAGGAAGGAAGGAGGGGAGGGAGGGAGGGGAGGAAGGAAGGAGGGGAGGGAGAGAGGGAAGGAAAGAAGGAAGGAGGGGAGGAAGGAAGGAGGGAGGGAGGGAAGGAAGGAAGGAGGGGAGGGAGAGAGGAAGGAAGGAGGGATGGAAGGAAGGAAGGAGGGGAGGGAGGGAGGGAAGGAAGGAAAGCGGGAGGGAGGAAGGAGGGGAGGGAGGGAGGAAGGAAGAAAGGAGGGGAGGGAGAGAGGGAAGGAAAGAAGGAAGGAGGGGAGGGAGGGAGGAACAAAGGAAGGAAGGAGGGGAGGGGGGAGGGAGGGAGGGAAAGGAGGGAGGGAATGAAGGAGGCAATTGAGCAGGCATTTGGGCCAATCACTAGGAGACGGTGAGTTCTAGTCCCGCCTTAGGCATGAGTTATCTGGGTGAGTTTGGGCCAGTCCCTCTCAACCAGCCAAGACTACTTCACAGGGTTGTTGTTGGGAAAACAGGATGAGGAAGGAATTCTTCTGAAGTTATTTTGCCGCCTTGAGTTGTTTACAAAAAACAAAAACAAAGGCAGGATATAAAATAAATAATAAACAGTCACTTTTGATTGAAGTCCTTTGATCTGAAGGGGAAAAAAAAAGTAAGGCAGCCTTTCCCCCGCCCCCCCCCCCCACAAATACACCGGGGTCTGTGTATTTCAGAATGGTTTCAGTCCCCTGGAAAGCGGTCTGGGTTTGTTTGTCTCCCCAATTCCTGGCCCACAGACCAGAAAAGCGGAAAAGCGCTCGGCTCCTAAGGCGGCTTAATTGATTCAAGCGGGGGCCGATTCCTGCTTCGCTGCTCTAATCAAAGTGAGGATCGCGATAAAGAGTCTGCCATTCCCCATTTCTTCAAAGGCACGTCGGTTCCTGTCCAACGGACCGCCCCCCCCCAGCCCACTTCCGTGCAGTTGGCCAGAACCACGCAAAGGATCTGGAAGCAGATCCTTCTGGATCCGGTCCTCCTGGCCCCGCTGCCCTTCATCCTAGCGCCCCAACAAAATGCCAGGCTGTGCATCAGAGCCAGCTTGACATTTGAGTGATGGCAGATATTGATTGCTCTTGTCCAATTGGCAGATAGCAAAACAGAGTCCAGCTTGCAAGAGAAATTAGGGGGGGGAGCGGCCCAGCCATTAAAAAGCCATCCTTGTTTGTTTATTGCATTTTCGCCCAGCCCCGGAACCCAGTGGGCACCAAAAAAGGGGTTTGGAAGAGAAGGACGAGAGCTAAGTGATTAAAAACCAAAGGTTGGCAAACAATGCTCAGAGACGGAAAAGAAATCTGTGGGAGTGCATTTCATTTAGTTATTTGAAGCAAAGGGAAAGAAAAAAAATGTAAGTCAGGTCTTTTGTTTCTCTGTTTCTGAAATGGAGGTCACTTTCCACCACTCAGAAGAGAAGGGTCCAAGTAGAGTATCTATCTATCTATCTATCTATCTATCTATCTATCTATCTATCTATCTATCTATCTATCTATCTATCTATCTATCTATCTATCTACCTACCTATCTAATCTATCTATCCATCTCTCTCTCTCCCTCCTATCTCTATCTATCTATCTATCTATCTATCTATCTATCTATCTATCTATCTATCTATCTATCTATCTATCTATCTATCTAATCTATCTATCTATCTATCTATCTATCTATCTAATCTATCTATCTAATCTATCTATCTAATCTATCTATCTATCTATCTATCTATCTAATCTATCCATCTCTCTCTCCCTATCTCTATCTATCTATCTACCTACCTACCTACCTATCTATCTATCTACCTATCTATCTAATCTATCTATCCATCTCTCTCTCTCCCTCCTATCTCTATCTATCTATCTATCTATCTATCTATCTATCTATCTATCTATCTACCTACCTACCTATCTATCTATCTACCTATCTAATCTATCTATCTATCCATCTCTCTCTCTCCCTCCTATCTCTATCTATCTATCTATCTATCTATCTATCTATCTATCTATCTATCTATCTATCTATCTATCTATCTATCTATCTAATCTATCTATCTATCTATCTAATCTATCTATCTAATCTATCTATCTAATCTATCTATCTATCTATCTATCTATCTAATCTATCTATCCATCTTTCTCTCCCTATCTCTATCTATCTATCTATCTATCTATCTACCTACCTACCTATCTATCTATCTACCTATCTATCTAATCTATCTATCCATCTCTCTCTCTCCCTCCTATCTCTATCATCTATCTATCTATCTATCTATCTATCTATCTATCTATCTATCTATCTATCTATCTATCTATCTATCTATCTATCTATCTATCTATCTATCTACCTACCTATCTATCTACCTATCTATCTAATCTATCTATCTATCCATCTCTCTCTCTCACTTTGGCATCCAACTGGGCCAAACTCCCAGCAAGGAAAATGCAGAAAGAGAAAGATACACGCTCACAAAATGTTAAGCACAGGAACACCCACGTATAGGTAGTCCTCACCTAACAACAGCTCACTTAGTGACCGTTCAAAGTTACAACGGCACTGGAAAAAAGGGACTTAGGACCACTTTTCACATTTACCAGCGTCGCCGGGGTCATGTGATCCAAATTCAGACGCTCGGCAACTGACTCGTATTTATGACGGTCGCCGTGTCCCCGGGGTGTGTGTGTGTGTGTGTGTGTGTGTGTGTGTGTCACGCGATTCCCCTTTTGCGACCGTCTGTCAAGCAAAGTCAGTGGGGGAAGCCAGATTCGCTGAACGACCGTGTGACTAACTTAACGGCTGCAGTGTTTCACTTAAGAACTGCGCCAAGAAAGGGCGCAAATAGGGCAAAACTCACTTAACAAATTTTATTTATTTATTTTAATTCCATTTATATCCCGCCCTTCTCCGAAGACTCAGGGCGGCTTACAAACTTAACAAATGTCTCGCTTAGCAGCGCAAACTGTGGTCGCGACGTCGAGGACCACCTGCACACCCACCCAGCTTTTCTCATCTTCTCGTGCAGTCTGTTGATGACGTGACTGAAGACAGGGACGCCCCGTGGGGGGCTGGAAAGAGGGCGGGGGGGGGGGGAGGCTCAGCCTGCACAGGTGCACCCCAAGGCCAAGCGCTGCACCGAGGGGGGACGTGCAAAAGGTGTCATTTGTCTTTCAGGGAGGGGGGAGGAACCTCCCCAGCTTCAATAATTCCTGCCTTACAGCCTCCCCCAACTAGACCTTTAATTTGCTGATCGGGCCTTAATTGCATTAGCCCCTCATCTGCGCGCATATCAATCTGCCCTGACCCCAGAGGGCAGCCTTTAACTAAAGTTCACCAGGCAGTTAAATCAATGACAGTAAGTGCTTTCTGCTCTGAGGGGTTGGGGGGGGCTGGACGAGTTGGGGTGGGGGATGCGTGCAAGGAAGCTCAGAGTGTGTGCACGCCTTGCGGAGGGTGCGCCAGCTGCGGAGGGAGCCCTGGGCGAGAGTGTGTGGACCCCGCTGGAGGAGCTTAACAAAAGGAGGCAGATAATTACATATTAATTATAGATCGGGGCGTCAAGTCTGCCTTCCTCCATCTTGGGCTGCGGCCCCTTCCTGTCTGAAGGTCCATCCTCTGCTCCAGTTGGGACCCCCGTGGGACCTCTCTCCCCCCCCCACCCCGGTGGCTCAACAGTCCTCAGCAGGATGGAGGGGGGAGCCCATCTCGTTACGGGGAGTCCTCAACGACCGTTCGGCTCTGAAAAAAGTGGCTAAAACATATGAGGAATGGTTGCAGGAATCCTCCTGGATTCACGACTCAATTTTGAAGACCACATAGGAGCCGTGACCAGGGGGGCTTTTGCCCAGGTTCGCCTGGTGCGCCAGTTGCGACCCTACCTGGACCAAGATGCCCTACGCACAGTCACTCATGCGCTCGTGACCTCCCGTTTAGACTACTGCAACGCTCTCTACATGGGGCTGCCCTCGAGGACCGCTCGGAGGCTTCAGCTGGTGCAGAATGCGGCCGCGCGAGTTGTGATGGGGGTTTCCCGATACTCCCATGTAACACCTCTACTCCACGAGCTGCATTGGCTTCCAGTTGCCCTCCAGGTGAGATTCAAGGTGCTGGTGATGACCTATAAAGCCCTACATGGCTTGGGTCCGGGTTATCTGAGGGAACACCTGCTGCCGGCATCAAGCTCCCTTCGTCCAGTGCGCTCCCACAGGGAGGGTCTTCTCAGGGTGCCGCCGGTAAGAGATTGCCGGCGGGTAACACCCAGGGGTAGGGCCTTCTCAGTGGGGGCGCCTGCCCTTTGGAACCAGCTGCCAGTGGAGCTGAGGACTGCCCCCGACCTCCGTTCATTCCGCCAGGGCCTGAAGACCTGGCTCTTCGAGCTCTCTGGCCCAGGCTGAGGATTTTAATTTTAATTTTAATTTTAACTGGGGTTTTATTTGTTCAGGGACGGATATAATTTTTTTAACTGTTTTTAACTTTTGTATTTTTTGTTTTAATCACCCTGTAAACCGCCCAGAGTCCTTCGGGAAAGGGCGGTATATAAATATAATAAAATAAAATAAAATAAAATAAATAAATTGAGTAGGTCTGTTTTAATGACAAGGACTAGAGGTGACATGATAGCAGTCTTCCAGTATCTCAGGGGATGCCCCAAAGAAGAGGGAGTCAAGCTATTCTCCAAAGCACCCGAAGGCAGGAGAAGCAGCAACAGATGGAAAGTAATCAAGGAGAGAAGCAACCTGGAACTAAGGAGGAATTTCCTAACTGTTTGAACAATTAAACAGCTTGCCTCAAGTAGTTGTGAATGCTCCAACACTGGAGGTTTTCAAGAAGAGACTGGACAATCATTTGTCCAAGATGGTCTAGGGATCTCCTGCTTGAGCAGGGGGTTGGACTAGAAGACCTCCAAGGTCCCTTCCAACTCTTGTTATTCTGTTAAGGAAAGTCTTATTTACCGCAGATCTTGACCATTGCTGGTTAAAGCAGACGGAGTGAGAGGCCGAGGGAATATCTTTTCGGCAGAAAAAATGCGAGAAATGGGGGGACCGGCTGGGCTAAACCGCTGTAGCATGAACTGCCTTTCTCCTTCTCTTTGCACCTCTCAAAACCTCGTTCTGCTTCGCTGGACCCTCGGAACGGTCCCTCGGGATGGTCAACAACGGTCACACTCCGTTGCTGACCATTGTCCGTTGGTGAAAAGTGCAAAGGGAGTGCTAAACTCATCCTTGCACAGCCGTGTAAATAGGAGGACCTGTGGCTGTTGGGACATCAAAGTTCAGCAAACAGTTTCAAGGCTCCGGCCTGCTTTTCGGAGGCCCTTCCGAAGGCCTTCCCCAAAAGGGTCGTGACGTTCAGCTTGTCACAGCGCACATCAAAGTTTTCACCACACACGAACTCGGCACACGGAGTCGTATCCGCGTCGCCCGAGAGCGGATATTCGGCCTTTGTCTGCCCGTTTAATCCAGTGTTTTCCCAAAACATTAAGTCTTTTTTTAGGGGGGGGGCTTATGAACTTGTGACTAAGTCAAGCCACGCTGAGAGGTCGCCACATCAAAGCCCCCTCCACCCGGCCGTCCCACGTTCCCCCAAATTGGATTCCTTTCTCCCTCTCTGGCCTGGCTTTTGAATAAAAGTTAATTGAATTTAGTTGTGGACCGAAGGCATTGTGAAGAGCTGGCTTGAAAGGGCGGGCGGTTGTGTTGGGAACTTACGGGGTGCGAGGGCCCTGACTGGACAGCTTTCCCAATCCTGGAAAACGGGGGAGAAAAACCAAAACGGAGAGAATAGAATATCTGTAGCTTGTGTTCGAACTGTGGAGGTCCTTGGTGCTCTCTGAGCTGGATGGTTTTCTTGCAGACGTTTCAGGCTGAACTAGGGAACATCATCAGTGTTAGAAGGGAGGAAGAGGAGGAGAAGGAAGGAAGGAAGGAAGGAAGGAAGGAAGGAAGGAAGGAAGGAAGGAAGGAAGGAAGGAAGGAAGGAAGGAAGGAAGGAAGGAAAGACTGTGGGGTCCTTGGTGCCCTCTGAGCTTGGTGCTTTTCTTGCAGACATTTCAGGGCCGAACTAGGGAACATCATCAGTGCTAAAGGGAGGAGGAGGAGGGAAGGAAGGAAGGAAGGAAGGAAGGAAGGAAGGAAGGAAGGAAGGAAGGAAGGAAGGAAGGAAGGAAGGAAGGAAAGAAAGAAAGACTGTGGGGTCCCTGGTGCTCTCTGAGCTGGGTGGTTTCCTTGCAGACGTTTCATGACCCAACTAGGGAACCTCATCAGTGCTAGGAGGGAGGGAGGGAGGGAGGGAGGGAGGGAGGGAGGGAGGAAGGAAGGAAGGAAGGAAGGAAGGAAGGAAGGAAGGAAGGACTGTGAGGTCCCTGGTGCTCTCTGAGCTGGGTGGTTTCCTTGCAGACGTTTCATGACCCAACTAGGGAACATCATCAGTGCTAGAAGGGAGGAGGAGGAGGAGGAGGAGGAAGAGGAAGGAAGGAAGGAAGGAAGGAAGGAAGGAAGGAAGGAAGGAAGGAAGGAAGGAAGGAAGGAAAGACTGTGGGGTCCCTGGTGCTCTCTGAGCTGGGTGGTTTCCTTGCAGACGTTTCATGACCCAACTAGGGAACATCATCAGGGCTAGAAGGGAGGAGGAGGAGGAGGAGGAGGAGGAGGAGGAGGAGGAGGAGGAAGAGGAAGGAAGGAAGGAAGGAAGGAAGGAAGGAAGGAAGGAAGGAAGGAAGGAAGGAAGGAAGGAAGGAAGGAAGGAAAGACTGTGGGGTCCTTGGTGTTCTCTAAGCTGGGTGCTTTTCTTGCAGACGTTTCACGACCCGGCTAAGTAGCATCCTCAGTG
This sequence comes from Vipera berus, assembly GCF_964194415.1. Classification (NCBI taxonomy): domain Eukaryota; kingdom Metazoa; phylum Chordata; class Lepidosauria; order Squamata; family Viperidae; genus Vipera; species Vipera berus. The sequence continues at coordinate 1,272,702 of NC_138206.1, forward strand.
TTATGGGGTTTCCTCCCCTGGCCTTGTCAGTGATGTCAGTATAGGGTTATGTTTTTTTCCCCCTTTGGCGTCTCCTCGATGAGGGTATCTCTTTCCGTTTGATTGCTGTCTGGTTCAACTGCTCCTGGCCCTCTCTGAGCTGGGTTCTTTTCTTCCAGATGTTTCGTTACTCAAAGAGATATGGCCACCAGCGCCTCATGTTGTTACCTAGTTGGCCCATGGAATGTCTACCAGAAAACCAGCCAGCTCAGAGCGCACCAAGGGCCCCACGTCAAAGCAGAGCGCTCTCCACCTTTACGGAGTTTTACAGAACCGCCACTAAAATCCCAACACTTTACCAGCAGGTAGCCATTACTTTGAGGATTAGATTATTACTCGCCCTCTTTCTAACGCCCAGAACTGGCAAATCTCCTCTTCAACGGCCAAAGGTTTTGCCGTAGCAGTCTCCATGCCGGTGGAGGACAGCAAGGGAAGTCACAAGCTGGGGAATTCTGGGAGTTGAAGTCCACGCATCTTCAAGTGGGCAACTTTGAAAAACAGTCGTGCTGCATAAGCACGACCTCCAGGCCTGTACCGTTCCCGCTGTCTTAGGAAAGCTCAAAATGTTCTTAAAGACTCGTCTCATCCCGTTCTTTTTTGTTTTTTGAACTATTACCATCTGGCAGATGGTACAGGATAGGCTGAAAAATAAGTTTTTATCCCAGCGCTGTAACCACATTAAACACCACAGTATAATGCAACACTGAAGTGCAATATTAGGGGCAGCGCAAGGGTGAACAGAATGCGAAGGATGTGTGTGTATATAATGTATGTTCTTATTTGTGATTTTTACTTGTGTGTAGTGTGCACTGTGGACAGCACTTAATTTCGTTGTGAGTTACACAGTGACAATAAAGATATTCTATTCCCGTGGTGCCGTTGTAACTTCGAACAGCCAGTAAGTGAACTGTTATAAGTCAAGTTGCCTGTGTTTGATTTCTTAAGAAAGTCAGCCTCTGGAGCATAAAATGGGGGAGGATTAACTATGGTTCTGGCTTAACCAGGATGAAGCTGGTCTTTAAACAACAAAAACAACAACAACAACAACAATAAATAATAATAATAATAATAGTAAAAAAGTTGGAAGGGACTTTGGAGATCATCTAGTCCCGTGATGGCAAACCTATGGCACGCGTGGCACAGGTGGCACGCAGAGCCCTTTCTGTGGGCACGCATGTACTGTAGTTGCCCCAGTCCTAGTAGGCCTTCAGCTGGCTTTTATAAAACCTTTTTGCTTTAGGCCTCAGCAGCCTTGTGCAAAGAAAAAAAAAAGGTTCAAGCAATTTCAATTTCTCGTGGGGAAAAAAAAAGATCTCACAAAGTTAGAATTGATTGATTGAACTTTTCAGTCCCACCCAGTCTGCTGTTACCACCGCAGCCACGCCCACCTAACGGGCCACGCCCACCCAATGGGCCACGCCCACCCGGCAGCTGAGGATACATAACTGGGTTTTGGGTTGCAGTTTGGGCACTCGGTCTCTAAAAGGTTCGCCATCGCTGACCTATTCTATTCTATTCTGAATTCTATTCTAAATTCTACTCAAATTCTGAATTCTATTCTATTCTATTCTAATTCTGAATTCTATTCTATTCTAATTCTGAATTCTGAATTCTATTCAAGTGATTGTGCCGTAACTTTTCATAAGTAGAGTCTGCCTCGTAATGCTTTCATTACTTCTTATCAGTATACATTAACCCACTCATTAATGATATTACTGGGCACCACTCTCCAATAGCAGCAGAAGTAGGTTCTCCAGGATACAGGTAGTCCTCTCCTTAAGACCGCAACCGAGCCCAAAATTTCCGTTGCTAAGCGAGACAGTCGTTAAGTGAGTTCTGCCCCATTTTACGACCTTTCCTGCCGCAGTTGTCAAGCAAATGACTGCAGCGGTTTAAGTTAGTAACACTCTTGTTCAATGAATCTGGCTTCGGCTTTGCTTGTCAGAAAGTCACAAACAGATGGATCACGTGACCACAGGGACGCTGCAACCGTCACAAGTACACGCCAGTTGCCAAGCCTCTGAATTTTGATCACGTGACTCTGGGGACGTAAACGTGAAAAATGGTCCCGAGTCACTGGGTTCAGTGCCGTTGTAACTTCGAACGGTCAGTAAATGAACTGACGTAAGTCGAGGACTTCCCCTGTTCGAAATCCTGAAATCGTTTCGCTGGGCTAGTCTGGAATTCCTGCCAGACAGTTCCCTTCAAATACAATTTCCGTTCCAGCCCAGGGCGCTAAGGCCCGACGAGATGCTTTTTCCCAGAACGGTGGGGTGTGGGGTTTTTTTTGTATCTATGAACTTTTTTTCCCCCACTTCTGCCGCAATTAGTGTGAACTTTGGGGTCTGTTTGTGCAGTTCTAGCGTTTTTACTCACCTTGAATTTCTGTTTATCGCTGCTACCATCAGAGCAGACCATCCAAGTTTATGTCGGGTGTTCACGCTAACTCCTTCTTGCAACAACCTGCAGAGGGAAGTACACAAATGTGTCCATTAGTCCAGATGTGTGAGTCTGTGTGCTTAGCCCCAGGCCAGGGCTTGGGACGAGCAGGGCAGAGTTGCGATAAGCACCACAGAAGACAGTGTTTGTATGCCAAGGGTTGAACCCTGCGGTGCTTGGTGCTCTCCGAGCTTGGCTGTCTCGCTTGTAGACATTTCATGGCCCGACCTGAGGACGCTACCAAAGAGCCCTGGGGGCACGGTGGTTAGAATGCACTTTTGCAGGCTGACTTTGCCCGCTGCCAGCAGTTCGACCCTGACCGGCTCAAGGTTGACTCAGCCTTCCGTCATTCTGAGGTTGGAAAATGAGGAGCCAGATTCCTGGGGGACCATACACTGACTCTGTGAACCGCTTAGGGAGGGCTGTAAAACACTGTGAAGCGGTATATAAGTCTAAGGGCTATTGCTAGAAGGGAGGAGGAGGAGGACTGTGGGGTCCCTGGTGCTCTCTGAGCTTGGTGGTTTCCTTGCAGACATTTTATGACCCAACTAGGGAACATCATCAGTGCTGGAAGGAAGGAAGGAAGGAAGGAAGGAAGGAAGGAAGGAAGGAAGGAAGGAAGGAAGGAAGGAAGGAAGGAAGGAAGGCTGTGGGGTCCTTGGTGTTCTCTGAGCTTGGTAGTTTTCTTGCAGGCATTTCTTGACACAACCAGGGAACATCACCAGTGTTAGAAGGGAGGAGGAGGAGGGGGAGGAGGAGGAGGAGAGGGAGGAAGAGAGGGAGAAAGAGGAGGAGGAGGATTATGGGCTCCTTGGCCATCTCTCGGCTTGTTTTGTAGACCTTTCATCAGCTAACTAGGTAACGTCATCAGAGCTGCAAGGGAATAGACTTCCCTATTTATATACCCACCGACATTGACCGGGCAAGCTACTCATCTAGAAACAGATATCAAACCCCTCTGCCTCCTAGCTCTGATGATCTCACCTAGTTGGGTCCTGATGACGTCTGCAAGGAAACAGAGTACCGGGGACCCCACGTTACAAGCGTCCCCTTCTATCTGTGGGCTCTGGGGGAGCAAGGTTCGCCACAGCGTCACCTATTTACCCAGAGCAGGAAAGGACTGTCAGGGCCACCTTGGACTCGCCCCAAACCGGAAGCAAACATCTTAAGGTGGGCACTGCGAGTGGCCACCATGCAGTCCAGTTGCCCAGCTCCTGAAATTCAGCCATGGGTGGGGGGAAGAAGTGACAACACTGTAGGAACTTTGCACCAGGTGGTAAGTAGACCCCTCCCTTCCCCCCCCCCCGGTAGGTCCCAGTCGTAAGTCGAGGGTTACTCGTCTTGTTTTGCCGGGATCAGAAGCTGCAACGGAACCAGAAGCATCTGATGCTCAGGACCAAGAGGGGAACTGCTGTGAAACCAGGCCAACAGAGGCATCACAACCTGTGCCGGTGTGCTTGGGTTTCACAATCTTACAGGCCTTCTGCCCCCCCCCCCCCCCCAAGATCTCTGTGCTGCTGTTCTTAGAAAGAGACCCTGGCTACATTTTAATCAGATAACGAAGAAATTCCGGAAAGTTTGTAAGGCAGGGGTCTCCAAGCTTGGCCGCTTTCAGACTTGTGGACGTCAACTCCCAGAATTCCCCAGCCACCCACCTAAGGCAGAGGTCTCCAAGCTGGCTGGGGGATTCTGGGAGTTAACGTCCACAAGTCTGAAAGCGGCCAAGCTTGGGAGACGGCGGATCCACTTTCTGCAAGACTGGGCAGGGTGACGAGGAGGAGGCAGATGGTTGTGTTTACAGCAGCAAGAAGAGAGCCCTTGGTGATGGGGGATGCTGTTCCCTGGCATCCAGGCCAACAGCTGCATGCAGGGGCTGGGCGTTTCCCAAGATCCCCCAGCAACGTATCCCAGACCCCTGTCTCCAGCTAATTGCTCCTGATCGTATTACATCGTCTGGAGGGTGACTTCCTTGAGGTCAAGGGGGCAGCTTTGCAACTCCAGTGGTTGAAGTAGCCCCAGCGGGGAATCAAAAATTGGGAGTCTGCGCCGGCGGCCTGGCTGCTGTTTTCCCTTAAGGCCACAATGGATTTCACGAGTCCAAACATACAAAAGAGGCTCAAAATAACCCCGTGGTCAGCTTTTGAGTCCTTCGCAATGCAATAAATCTTCCATTTTCCCAAAGAGATGGAGAGCCTACATTCTCTTCAAAGTGAGTCCTCAACCTAAACGGTTCATTTAGAGCCAGAGTAGGCAACCTTGGCTCTTTTATGACTCGTGGACTTCAACTCCCAGAATTCCTCAGCCAGCATGGAGGAACTGTGGCTCCTTCATGACTCGTGGACTTCAACTCCCAGAATTCCTGAGGCAGCATAGGGGAACTAAGCCCCCTTCATGACTTGCGGACTTCAACTCCCAGAATTCCTCAGCCAGTATGGGAGAACTATGACCCCTTCATGACTGGTGGACTTCAACTCCCAGAATTCCTCAGCCAGCATAGGGGAACTAATCCCCCTTCATGACTTGCGGACTTGAACTCCCAGAATTCCTCAGCCAGCATGGGGGAACTAATCCCCCTTCATGACTTGTGGACTTCAACTCCCAGAATTCCTGAGCCAGCATGGCTCTGCTTGGAAACCTCTCCCTTTCCCCTCAGCATGGCTGGCTCAGGAATTCTGGGAGTTGAAGTCCACAAGTCTTAAAGAGCCAAGGCTGCCTACCCCTGGTTTAGGGACTTCGCAAATTACAACAGTACAGGTAGTCCTCGACTTAAAACAGCTCAGTTAGTGACTGCTCAAAGTTGCAAAGGCACTGAAACAAGCAACTTAGGACTGTTTTTCACATTTACGACCGTTGCAGCATCTCTGCGGTTATGTGATCAAAATTCAGAAGCTGGGCAACTGGTTCACACTTACGACTGTTGCCGTGTCCCGGGGGGGGGGGGTCATGGGATCCCCTTTGGTGACCTTCTGAGAAAGCAAAGTCACAGGGGAAGCTGGTTCACTTTACAACCAGGTTACTAACTAATCAACTGCCGCGATTCACTTAACGACTGTGGCAAGGAAGGCCGCAAAATGGGGCAAAACTCACTTAACAACTTAGCAGTAGAAATTTTGGGCTAAGCTGTGGTTGTAAATCGGGCACCATCTGTGTGTGCTTTCTATAAACCTCTACACAACCACCCAGGCGGAGTAAAAGACTCGGAATAACGTTTTCTGCAGCTATTTCCACTCACAGAATACTGATCCTTATGCGCTGGACTATTTTAATAATGCTTAAGTCAAAGAGAATCTCTTGAGTTTAATCTTATGTTGTAAGCCGGAAAGCTTCAGCGTATATTCTGATCTTTGCGTTTTTACTTTGGCTGAAAAACATTTGTTTTATTTGCGATCGCTACAAAGATGTAAACAAAATGAGTCTGAATAATATCGCCACAATAAATCACACTCGGAGCGCGCAAAGTATGAAAACAAGCAATTTCATTGTTCTCGTAAACAGGATGCTTAATATTTCAATGGGGGGGGGGAGCTTGAAATATTTTGAAAGCCTCTTCGGTTCCCAATTATTCATGAACGGATTTCTCTGCCTTCCCTAAAGCCTGCCGAAGTTGCAAATTCTCATTATTATTTTTTCCCAGCTTGCAAAATTTAGCTGTGCAGCGCAACACCTCATCATGAAGAAATGCAGAGGAGATACACGTAGAAATTGAAAGTGGATACGATGCTCTCCTCCCCCCACCCCACCCCCCGCCAGATCGTGGTAATCCCACAGCCAGGGATCCTGCTCACTAGATTTAGGTCCTTCAAAAGGAACCATCCAGAGTTTGCTGTGCAGCCTATCGCCAGATCAGCATGGATTGACACCAGACAAACCATGAAGCGGAAACCAATACCCTAATGAAGGAACATCAGAGGGAAATAACCACACCCCGACAAAATGGCAGGGCAAGCTACTGTGTGTAAGCAGAGGGCAATCCTCACATCCTTCCAGCACTGATGAGGTTCCCTAGTTGGGTCATGAAACGTCTGCAAGGAAACCACCCAGCTCAGAGAGCACCCAGGACCCCACAGTCTTTCTTTTTCTTTCTTTCTTTTTCTTTCTTTCTTTCTTTCTTTCTTTCTTTCTTTCTTTCTTTCTTTCTTTCTTTCTTTCTTTCTTCCTTTCTTTCTTTCTTTCCTTTCTTTTCTTTCTTTCTTTCTTTCTTTCTTTCTTTCTTTCTTTCTTTCTTTCTTTCTTTCTCTTTCTCCTTCCTTCCTTCCTTCCTGCCTGCCTGCCTGCCTGCCTGCCTGCACTGATGATGTTACCTAGTTGGGTCATGAAACGTCTGCAAAAACCAAACAAGCTCAGAGAGCACCAAGGACCCCACAGTCTTTCTTTTTCTTTCTTTCTTTCTTTCTTTCTTTCTTTCTTTCTTTCTTTCTTTCTTTCTTTCTTTCTTTCTTTCTTTCTTTCTTTCTTTCTTTTTCTCCTTCCTTCCTTCCTGCCTGCCTGCACTGATGATGTTACCTAGTTGGGTCATGAAACGTCTGCAAAAACCAAACAAGCTCAGAGAGCACCAAGGACCGCACAGTCTGTCCTTCCTTCCTTCCTTCCTTCCTCCCTCCCTCCCTCCCTTCTCCTCCTCCCTTCTAGCACTGATGATGTTCCCTTTTTTTCTCCTCCTCCTTCTCCTCCTCCCCCCTTTCTCTTCCTCCTCCCTCCAACTCCACAAACCCCACTCCTTTTAGTATTGATGAGATTCAGGAAACTTCTGCAAGAAAACCACTAAGCTCAGAGAGCACCAAGGACCCCACATCCGCGTCTTCCCCCCCCACACACACAAACCCCCCTCCCTTCTAGCACTGAAATATTCCCTAGTTGGGTCATGAAACTTCTGCAAGAAAACCGCCCAGCTCAGAGAGCACCAAGGACCCCACAGCCCTCCTCCTCCTCCCCCCTTCTAGCACTGATGAGGTTCCCTAGTTGGGTCATGAAACGTCTGCAAGGAAACCGCCCAGCTCAGAGGGCACCCAGGACCACACAGTCGTCATCATCTCCTCCTCCTCCTCCTCCTCCCCCCTCAAATCCTGCTCCCTTCCGGCACTGAAGACGCTGCCTAGTTGGGTCACGAAATGTCTGTAAGAAGTCTCCCAGCAGTTCCACCCTGAGCTACAAACGTTCACTTCTCCCGGCAAAGGAAGGCTGAAGAAAGACCCCCGTGCGTGCGAGAGCTCAGCTTACAGTCCTCCCCGGGGGCTACAAATCCTTCCCTAGCAGGAATCCTACCGCGCCAGCTCCCTTCCCCACCTGCAACCCCAGCCACAATCTGATCCAAAGGCCTGCCCCCAACACACACACACACACACACACACACACACACACACACACACGCTAGCAGTCCGGATGTGTTTGGGTCTTAAGCAGCCCCCACCCCGCCAAGGCAGATGACCCTGAGACCTCTCCGGGCATCTCTGCTTGCAGCACAGGCCCTGGGTTCCCCCCCCAACTCCACCAGCCCCCCAGCCCAAGACATATGGAGCCTCTGTTCAGAGTTCTGGCTGAGTGACTCCGGGAGCCGCTGCTGAAAAGCCCAAAGGGCATGTTTGACTTTGTGCTCAGGGCTGCCAGCCAAGCGCCTCGCCCGCCTGGCCGGGGAAGGGAGAAGGAGGCAAACTTGAACTCCGGAGCCGCCACAAAGCGGCTCTTCTCGGCTGGTGGACAGATCCGATGGCTGCTCCTCCCACTAGGTCACTGTTCCACAGCTGGGCTGGCGGGAGAGGCCTGGGCAAAAGTCTCTGCGCGGAAGGGAGACCAGCTCTTCCTCCAACCGGACAGCCAAGCTCAGAGAGCGCCAAGGAGCCCTCATCCCAGCCCAGCTGCGGGTGGCCCCTTGCCGGCACCTCCGGGACCACCAAAACCACGCCAGACATTATTCTACTGAGCGCCAACGCCAGTCACTTCCCCAAACATGATCACAATTAAATCCAGGTCTCTCAGATGGGAGCCAGTTTGGTCTAGTCCAGGGGTGGGCAACCTGGGCTCTTTTATGACTCGTGGACTTCAACTCCCAGAATTCCTCAGCCAGCATGGAGGAACTTTGGCCCCTTCATGACTTGTGGACTTCAACTCCCAGAATTCCTCAGCCAGCATGGCTCCGCTTGGAAACCTCTCCCTTTCCCCTCAGCGTGGCTGGTTCAGGAATTCTCGGAGTTGAAGTCCACCAGTCATAAAAGAGGCCAGGTTGCCTAGCCCTGGTCTAGTGCAAGGGAAGGCAACCTTGGCTCTTTTATGACTCGTGGACTTCAATACCCAGAATTCCTGAACCAGCCATGCTGACTCAGGAATCCTGGGAATTGAAGTCCACCCATCTTAGAGTTACCAAGGCTGAGAAACACCAGCCTAGACCATTCTTTACGCATGGACTTCAATTCCCTATATCCTTTGCAATGACCATGCTGGCTGAGGAATTCTGGGAGTTGAAGTCCATACATCGCTAAGGCCGAGAAACACCAGCCTAGACCAGGGGTAGGGAACCGTGGCCCTTTTATGAATTGGGGATGTCCAGTTTAATGAAGAGAAGGACGAGGGGTGACATGATAGCTGTCTTCCAGTATCTCAGGGGCTGCCCCAAAGAAGAGGCAGTCAAGCTATCCTCCGAAGCACCTGAAGGCAGGACAAGAAGCAACGGATGGAAACCCATCAAGGAGAGAACCAGCCTGGAACTAAGGAGAAATTTCCTGACAGAGAGAACAATTAACCAGTGGAACAACCTGCCTCCAGATGTTGTTGGTGTTCCAACACTAGAAGTTTTCAAGAGGAGACTGGGCAGCCATTTGTCTGAAATGGTACGGTTCCCTGCCTGAGCAGGGGGTTGGACTAGATGACCTCCAAGGTCCCTTCCAACATTATTATTATTATTATTATTATTATTATTATTATTAGTAGTAGTAGTAGTAGTAGTAGTAGTAGTAGTAGTAGTAGTAATAGTACCTTTCCACTTCAGGGACACTGTTCAGTCGCACAGCTTCCAGGAGGGACTCTTCTGAAAAAGAGAAAATGGAAATGAAAAAAGCGGCTTATGATTTTGGTCCTCGCAACTACGACCACTGCAGCACCTCCACGGTCACATGATCAACATCCAGGCGCTTGGCAACCGGTATGTTTGTATGTATGACGGTTGCACCGTCCCGGCGTCCTGTGGGCGCCATTTGCAACCTTTCCAGCTGACTTCTGACCAGTAAAATCAATGGGGGGGGAAAGCTGAACTCGCTTAACCGCGGCATGATTCGGCGTGAACCGCGGCAAAAAAAGAGCGTAAAATTGGGGGCGACTCATTTAACAATCAGCTCGCTTGGCAGCGGAAATACAGGTCCCAACTATGGTCGTAACTCGAGGAGCAGCAGATCTCCTCTCTGCCCGTCAGGTGGGCTAAATCTTGTGTCACAGCCCTGAAGGTCACCCTGAGCCTAAGCGAGGGGTCTCCAACCTGGGCAGCTTTAAGACTTGTGGACTTCAACTCCCAGAATTCCTCAGCCAGCTTAGCTGGCTGAGGAATTCTGGGAGTTGAAGTCCACAAGTCTTAAAGCTGCCCAGGTTGGGGACCTCTGGCCTAGGCAACTTGGGAGGAGCAGCAGCTGGCATGGGCGGACCCCCTTCCACCCGGCAGCCCAGCCCCCTCCCCACACATCTTTCCTCCCAATGGGGGGGGGTGAGGGGGCCCCTAGTCACCTTCCAGGTTGAGGGCAGGGCCTCTTAAGGTCCAGGCAGCCCCTGTGCCCACGCCAGGGGCAGCTCACCTTCCGCCGTGATTTTGCAAAGGTGGCAGCTGCCCCCAGCATGGGTGCAAAGACCCCAGGCTTTAGGGACCCCTCCTCACGCACCCTTCATCCCAATAGGGGCTCTGGTAGACCCTGCGTTGAGGGCAGGGCCCCCATGGTCCAAGCAGCCCCCCTGCCCATGCCAGGGACAGCGGCCTTCTGCAAAAGCACCCCAGGGGCATTCTGGCTCAGTGGGGGGCGGCATCAGTGACACCCCGCAAAGCTTCTACAGACGGGGGGGGGGGGAGTAGGCAACTGCCCCTGGCATGGGCACAAGGGCTGCCCACAGCCAGATCCAATCCTTAGAGGGCCTGGGGGTGCCCCTTCCCACAATTCCTTCATTCCAAGGGGGGGGGGCTGAAGTAGCCCATAGCCAACTTTTGGGTTGAGGGCAGGGTCTTCTGAGTCCAGGTACCCCCATGCCCAGGCCAGCTGCCATCTTCTGCAGAAGCACCCCAGGGTCAGTCCGACTTTTTTAGGGGGGGGGGGTGTTGTGTGAAAGCTGGAGTCACCCTGCCAGGTTTCTGGGGGTGTCTGGTGTTCCTGGCACAGCCGTAAGGGACCCATTCCTGGCCCTCAGAGGGTCTGGGGGCGCCCCCCTCCCACACATCCTCCATCCCAATGGGGGGAAGGAGGGGGCTGAGGGGACCCCCCCAGTGTCCTGCCAGGCTGAGGGTGGGGCCTTTAGCGTCCAGGCAGGTCACCCAATCAAATGGGCACCCCCATGCCCAGGCCAGGGGCAGCCGCCACCTGTTGCAGAAACACCGCAGGGTCACTCCAGCTGTTTTGGGGGGGGGGAGTAAAAGCTGGAGTCACCCTGCCAAGTTTCTGCAGACGGGGTGGGGGGAGGGAGCTGCCCCTGACCCGATCTTTAGAGGGCCTGGGGGTGCCCATTCCCACAATTACTTCATGGAGGGGGGGGCTGAGGCAGCCCGTAGGCAACTTTCAGATTGTGGGCAAGGCCTCCAAGGTCCAGGTACCCCCATGCCCAGGCCAGCTGCCACCTGTTGCAAAGCACCGCAGGGTCCCTCCAGCTGTTTGGGGGGGGGGATGTCAAAGCTGGAGTCACCCCACCAAGTTTCTGCAGGGGGGGCGGAGGAAGCTGCCCCTGCCATGGGCACAAGGGCTGCCTAGACCAGGGCTAGGCAACCTCGGCTCTTTTAGGACTCGTGGACTTCAACTCCCAGAATTCCTGAGTCAGCTATGCTGACTCAGGAATTCTGGGAGTTGAAGTCCACGAGTCCTAAAAGAGCCGAGCTGACTCAGGAATTCTGGGAGTTGAAGTCCACCAGTCCTAAAAGAGCCGAGCTGACTCGGGAATTCTGGGAGTTGAAGTCCACGAGTCCTAAAAGAGCCGAGCTGACTCGGGAATTCTGGGAGTTGAAGTCCACGAGTCCTAAAAGAGCCGAGCTGACTCGGGAATTCTGGGAGTTGAAGTCCACGAGTCCTAAAAGAGCCGAACTGACTCGGGAATTCTGGGAGTTGAAGTCCACGAGTCCTAAAAGAGCCGAGCTTGCCTCCCCCTGGCCTAGACCCAGACCTGGTCCTTAGAGGGCCTGGGGGAGCCCCCTCCCCACAATTCCTTCATCCCAATGGGGGGGGAGGCAGCCCACAGCCAGCCTCCACCTCCTGCAGAAGCCCCGCAGGGTCACTCCGGCTCTTGGGGGGGGGTCCCCCTGCCAGGCTTCTACAGGTGGGAGGCAGCTGCCCCCGGCCCCCCCTCCCCGCTAACCAGCCCCCCCACCCTGCAGTCACCTTTGGAGGAGGGGCCCCGGCTGTAGCACAGGGCCAGCCCGGCAGCCGCCAGGACCGCGGCGGGGGGGGCGGCCGTGCTGGCCCGGCGGCCCCCGCCCTGCTTGCGCCGGTGGTGGCCCGCGGGCGCCGGGTTGGGCCACTGGCGCGGGGGGTCCTCCTCCTCCTCCTCCTCCTCCTGCGGGCGGGGCAGCCAGCCGCCCCCCCACCAGGCCCCCAAAGGCGCCGGGGAGCCCCGCAGGCCCGGCGGGCGCCCCCTGGCGGCCGCCCGCCGCCGCTGCACCCCGTCGCCGCTGGCCTCCGCCGTCCGGATGGGGGCCGGGCGACCCCTAGCGGCGCCCAGCGAGACGTGCAGCTCCCGGCGTTCGGCCCAGCGGGCCGCGTCTTCTCGGCCGGCCGACTGCCACGCCGACGTGCCGCGTTTGGCGAGCGGGCGCCTGGCCGCGGCCCCCAGGAGCCGCGCCAGAGCGGGCGGGCCGGGCCGGCTCATCAGGCAAGCCAGCATCTCGCTCCTCTCCTCTGCGGGCCGGCCGCCCCAGTCGCCCGGGAAACCAAGATGGCGGAAAGGAGGGCGCTGCTGCGAAAGGGAGACGCGCTACGCAAGGAGAGGCGTGGAGGCGCTCATGGGAGCTGTAGTCCTCGCGCTGGCCCGGCTCTGCTTGGCGCCGCGACGTCCGGCGATGAGAGACTACGATTCCCATGGAGACGCGGGCGCGCATGCGTAAACAAAGAGGCGCTTTATTGACGTCACGGGCAGATGGGGGGACCTAGGGCGGAGCCTCCAATGGCAGTGCGGCAGCGGTCCAGCCTCCGCGAGTTCGAGACCCGAGTGGAGCCCGGTGGGGGGGCGCGATATAGCTGGGGTGGGGGGAACGGTAGCGGACCGCGGGGAAACTACCGTTGGGTGGTTGTAGGAAAGGTGTAATAGCAGAGAATTACTGTCGACTTTAACCCTTCCAACTGTGCGTTGGAAACCACACCAGCCTATGTTTGTCAAGTTGCACAGAGAAGAAGCTTCTGCAAACCTCCACAGTTTGCAACGTTCACCCTCCAAAGCCTTGTGCCACCTGCCTAGAAAAACCAGCTTCTGATAAGCAAAGTCAACAGGGGAAGCCAGATTCGCTGAACGAGTGCAGTGATTCACTTAGCAACCGGGTCAGGAAAGGTTGTAAGATGGGGCAAGACTCACTTAGCAACTGTCTCGCTTAGTAACAGAAGTTCTGGGCTCCGTCGTGGTCGTAAATCAAAGACCACTTGTACTGTTTGTCCCTGTGCTCAATGCCATGTACTAAATAAGTAATAATACCAGCCTCTCTGACCGGGAAGGTTTTTAAATATTATTTATGCATTCGACACACACTGAATATGCAGATGCAAGCAGGTAGTCCTCGGCGGCATCATCATCATCATCTTCATTATCATGTTGGAAGGTACCTTGGAGTTCATCTAGTCCAACCCCCTGCTCAGGCAGGAAACCTATACCATTTCAAACAAATGGCTGTCCAGTCTCTTCTTAAAAACTTCCAGTGTTGGAGCATCCACCACTTCGGGAGGCAAGTCGTTCCACTGGTTAATTGTTCTCACTGTCAGGAGATTTCTCCTTAGTTCCATGTTGCTTCTCTCCTTGAGTAGTTTCCATCCGTTGCTTCTTCTCCTGCCTTCAGGTGCTTTGGGGAATAGCTTGACTCCCTCTCTTTTTTGGGACAGCCCCTGAGATATCGGAAGGCTGCTATCATGTCCCCCCTCATCCTTCTCTTCATTAAACTAGACATTCCCAATTCCAGCAACCGTTTCCTTATATGTTTTAGCCTCCAGTCCCCTAATCCTCTTTGTTGCTCTTCTCTGCCCTCTTTCCAAGAGTCTCAACATCTTTTTTACTTCGTGGGGACCAAAACTGGGTGCCGTATTCCAAGGGTGGCCTTACCAAGTAAATAAATAGAACTCACAAAGGGGAGTGTGGGGGGAGTCAGAATAAAAAACCCAGAGCCTGCGGGACTTTGTTTTTTGAAAAGGGGGCAGGGCTACAGCCGGGATCTTGCAAGTGCTTCTTCCCCCCTCCTCTTTGGGTGAAGAGGGGGGTGTCTGTCCCAGATGTTTTCCTGAGTTATCTATCTTTCTTGGCCGGCCTCAAGCCTTTTATCTGAACGTTGCCTGGGCGGCAGCTCTTCCTCCGATCATTCAAGGCTGTCCTATTCCTCCTGCCAAACATCCCCCCTCTGTTTTCAAAGCCCCTCCCCAGGGCAGTTCAGGGAAGGAGGGCTCCCCATTTTCTAAAGCATGCCAACCAAATGCCAGCTGGCTCTTCTCCCACGCCAGCCTTTTAAGAAGAGGTTAGACAATCGTTTGTCTGAAATGGCACTGGGTCTCCTGCTTGAGCAGGAGGTTAGACTAGAAGACCTCCAGGGTCCCATCTGACTCTGTCATTCTGTTAGCCTCTCCAGCTTGCCTTCCTTCCACGGGGATAGCCCAGCTTCCCCTGCTGCCGAGGGTCTCCTGCCCAGGGCTGACCTGTGTGGGAACAAGCTCTAAGCAAAGGTTGGCCTTTCTGGGACGTGGGGAAGAGGGATGGCCAGCTCAGAATAGGGTGGAATAGAACAGAATAGAATAGAATAGAATAGAAACAGAACACAACAGATTAGAAATACAGAATAGAATAGAGTAGAATAGAATAGAATAGAATTACACAACAGAAGAGAAATACAGAACAGAAGAGAAATACAAAACAACAGAACAGAATAGAATATGAACAGAACACAACACATTAGAAATACAGAATAGAATAGAGTAGAATAGAATAGAATAGAATAGAATTACACAACAGAAGAGAAATACAGAACAGAAGAGAAATACAAAACAACAGAACAGAATAGAATATGAACAGAACACAACACATTAGAAATACAGAATAGAATAGAGTAGAATAGAATAGAATAGAATTACACAACAGAAGAGAAATACAGAACAGAAGAGAAATACAAAACAACAGAACAGAATAGAATATGAACAGAACACAACACATTAGAAAGATAGAATAGAATAGAGTAGAATAGAATAGAATAGAATTACAGAACAGAACAGAATAGAATATAATAGAAATACAGAACAGAACAGAAATACAGAACAACAGAACAGAACAGAATAAAAACTTTATTGTCACTTTAAATGTACACTAATCAGCATACATTAAAATGAAATTGTGTTGCATTCAGCTCTCAAAAAAATACCCTTATGCACACCTGCACACACACACACACAAACACCCACGACACAGAGAAACATCACAGTCTAGTTCATTTCCTTGCCCGTTTTTCCCCTGAGAAGGACGATGGCCCTCCAAGCACAAATAAAGCCGCAGAGCTGGTAGAGCAGTCAGAGCGCAGGTGTAACGACATCCGTGCCAGGTTCAGAGCGCTCTAATATCTGGGCCAGCGATCCCTCTTGGGAGCGAGGGAAGAAGGAGGGAGGGAAGGAAGGAAGGAAAGAAAGGAGGGAGGGAAGGAGGGGGAGAAAGTAGGAAGGAGGGAGGGAAGGAAGGAAGGAAAGAGATGGGAGGGAGGGAAGGAAGAAGGGAGATGGGAGGGAAGAAGGAAGGAAGGAGGGATGAGGGAGGGAAGGAAGGAAGGAAAGAAAAAGGAAGGAAGGAAGGAGAGAGAGAAATACAGTGTTTGGCTGTCTGGAAGGAGGAGGAAATGATCAGCCCCCTGGCTGGCAGGAACGCCCTCCTGAACCTCCAGATGCTTGGGACCCCAACTCCCATGCTGCCCAGCCAGCCCTGCTCATCTGCTGAGGTGTTGGGAGGGAAAACAGCTAGTCGTTCCTTTAGCTGCCCCCCCCAGCCCCCCCCAAGCCCTCTCGGCATAAAAAACCCGGCTGTCTGTCATATATTGTTGTCGGCTAAAGCAGCTGCCTTTCCAGTCAAGCAGGGCCTGGCCAGCCGCAGGGGAAAGGAAGGGGGGGCTGCACATGTGTGCAGAGCACCCCGTGGCCACAGGCACACCACAGGCACACCAGCAGGCATGTGCTCTGCACCTCGGCTGTGGCGGAGAGCTTGGCTGCGCCCCTGCGTGACTCATCCCTCCAGCCTCTGGGCTGCTCCCTCCCCATCTGTCCATGTTTACAGGCGCCGGTTGGCATCCAGACCGTGTTTCTCCTCCTCGGCCTCCCCCGCCTGCCCCAGCAGGGAAACAAACATTGGCAGGCAGAGACGGTGTGTGTGTGTGTGTGTGTGTGTGTGTGTGTGTAGCCTCAGTGCCTGGAGCCCAACAAAAGGAGCTGCGGTGGGTCTTCCTTCTGGGACCCTTTGATGTGTCCAGCAGTGAATCACAGAATCATAGAGTCCTAGGCCTGCAAGGGACCTTGGAGGTCTTCTAGTCCAACCCCTGCTCGAGCAGGACACCCAGTACGATTCTGGACAAGCGGTTTGTCTAATCTTTTCTTGAAAATCTCCAGTGATGGAGCACCCACAACTTCGGAAGGCTGTCAGCTCTGTCTACAGTCTGTCTGTCTATCTCCATCCATCCACCCATCCGCCATCTATCTGTCTGTCTGTCTGATTTATCTATGTCTATCTCTTTATCATTCATCTATCATCTATCTATCTTCATCCATCTTCATCTATTTTCATCCTTCTCCATCTATCTGTCTATCTGTCTGTCTATCTATCTATCTATCTATCTATCTATCTATCTATCTATCTATCTATCTATCTATCTATCTATCTATCTATCTATCTATATCTATATCTATCTATCTATCTATCTATCTATCTCTATCTACCTAACTTTATCTATCTATCTATCTATCTATCTATCTATCTATCTATCTATCTATCTATCTATCTATCTATCTATCTATCTATCTATCATCTCTATCTATCTATCTCTATCTACCTAACTTTATCTATCTATCTATCTATCTATCTATCTATCTATCTATCATCATCATCCTACCTTTGTCTGTCTCTGTCTGTCTATCTATCTATCTATCTATCTATCTATCTATCTATCTATCTATCTATCTATCATCATCATCCTACCTTTGTCTCTGTCTATCTATCTATCTATCTATCTATCTATCTATCTATCTATCCATCCATCCATCCATCCACCTATCTACCTATATTTATATGCTATAACTTTGTCTATATCTATCTGCCTCCCTGCCTGCCTACCTACCTATTTTCATCTATCTATCTATCTATCTATCTATCTATCTATCTATCTATCTATCTATCCATCCATCCATCCATCCATCCATCCACCTACCTATATTTATATGCTATAACTTTGTCTATATCTATCTGCCTCCCTGCCTGCCTACCTACCTATTTTCATCTATCTATCTATCTATCTATCTATCTATCTATCTATCTATCTATCTATCTATCTATCTATCTATCTATCTATCTAGCTATCTATCTAGCTATCTATCTCTATCTATTTTCATCCATCTTCATCCATCCATCCATGCCTCCATCTACCTTTTATGACTTGTGGACTTCAACTCCCAGAATTCCCTAGCCAGGCACGCTGGCTGAGGAATTCTGGGAGTTGAAGTCCACTCCTCTTAAAGTCTATATCAGGGGTCTTCAGACGTGGCCCCTTTATGACTTGTGGACTTCAACTCCCAGAATTCCCCAGCCAGGCACGCTGGCTGAGGAATTCTGGGAGTTGAAGTCCACTCCTCTTAAAGTCTATATCAGGGGTCTTCAGACTTGGCCCTTTTATGACTTGTGGACTTCAACTCCCAGAATTCCCCAGCCAGGCACGCTGGCTGAGGAATTCTGGGAGTTGAAGTCCACTCCTCTTAAAGTCTATATCAGGGGTCTTCAAACTTGGCCCTTTTATGACTTGTGGACTTCAACTCCCAGAATTCCCCAGCCAGGCACGCTGGCTGGGGAATTCTGGGAGTTGAAGTCCACAAGTCATAAAAGGGCCACATGTGAAGACCCCTGAACTGAACTAAACTATAAACTCAACTCAACTAAACTAGATAGCCCTTGACTTAACAACCACCCATTTAGTGACTGTTCGAACTTACAATGGCCCGGAAAAGAGGAAATTATAACTGTTTTTCACACTTAATGACCGTTGCAGCCTCCCCATGGTCATGTGATCAACATTCGGACACTTGCAAACTGGCATGTATTTAGGAGGGTCGCAGGTTCATGTGATCCCTTTTTGCGACTTTCCGACTAACAAAGTTAGTGGGGAAGCGAGATTCACTTAACCACCGTGTGACCAACTTAAGAAGTGCAGTGATTCACTTAACAACTGTGGCAAGAAATGGTGTAGAATGGGACAAAACTCACTTAAGAACTGACTCACTTAGCAATGGAAACTTTGGGCTCAATTGCGGTCGTATGTCGAGGACTACCTGTGTGCAGTAGCATGGTGAGCATCCAAAACTAAAAAACTAAAGCTCCCCGAAGTGACCTGGACGAATGCACCCCTCTAGAAATTGAGGATGCTTGAAAAATAAAATATATAGAATAGAATAGAATTACAGAATGGGATAGAAATAGAAATAGAAATACTGTAAGAATAGAAATAAGAATAGAATAGAATAGAATAGAATAGAATAGAATAGAATAGAATAGAATAGAATAGAATAGAATAGAATAGAATAGAATAGAATAGAATAGAATAGATTAGATATTGGAATATAGAATAGAATAGAATAGAATAGAATAGAATAGAATAGAATAGAATAGAATAGAATAGAATAGAAAATATGGAATAGAATAGAATAGAATAGAATAGAATAGAATAGAATAGAATAGAATAGAATAGAATAGAATAGATATTGGAATATAGAATAGAATAGAATAGAATAGAATAGAATAGAATAGAATAGAATAGAATAGAATAGAATAGAATAGAATAGGAATAGAATAGAATAGAATAGAATAGAATAGAATAGAATAGAATAGAATAGAAATATGGAATAAGAATAGAATAGAATAGAATAGAATAGAATAGAATAGAATAGAATAGAATAGAATAGAAATATGGAATAAGGATAGAATAGAATAGAATAGAATAGAATAGAATAGAATAGAATAGAATAGAAATATGGAATAAGGATAGAATAGAATAGAATAGAATAGAATAGAATAGAATAGAATAGAATAGAATAGAATAGAATAGAACAGAATAGAAATATGGAATAAGGATAGAATAGAATAGAATAGAATAGAATAGAATAGAATAGAATAGAATAGAATAGAATAGAATAGAATAGAATAGAAATATGGAATAAGGATAGAATAGAATAGAATAGAATAGAATAGAATAGAATAGAATAGAATAGAATAGAATAGAATAGAATAGAATAGAATAGAATAGAATAGAAAATATGGAATGGAATGGAATAATAAAATACAGAATAGAATAGAATTGAATAGAATAGAATAGAAATACAGAACGGAATGGAATAGAATAGAACAGAACAGAACAGAAAAGAACAGAATAGAAATATAGACTAGAACAGATATGGAATAGAATAGAATAGATACGGAATGGAATGGAATTGAATGGAATGGACTAGACTAGACTAGACTAGACTAGAATAAAGAAGAGAACAGAACAGAATAGAATAAGAACAGGACAGAACAGAACAGAACAGAATAAGAACAGAACAGAAGAGAAAAGAACAGAAATATAAAATAGAACAGATATAGAATAGAATAGAATAAAAAATAGAAAATAGAATAGAAAATAGAATGGAACAAAATGGGTGTGTGTGTGTGTGTGTGTGTGTGTGTGTGTGTGTGTGTCCACCAGCTTTGTCCTGGTGGCTCCCCTGAACCTCGGGGTTTTGTTATGAACCTAGACAGCGATTCATTTATTCCAAACTGCACAATTTGGTCACTGCACTCAGACCATTTTCGGCACGGCGTTTCTCCAGAGGGAGCCGATCCTCGGAAAGCCGCGTTGCCAAGGAACCGAGGAGATTCCACTCTGTAGCATCAACTCGGCAGGCCTGGAAGACGCAGGGAGAGACTCTGGGAGAATTGCCCCACAAAACAGTGCATGAGGACAGGCACTCTCCCCTGGCTGTGGTTCCCCCAGAGAGCTGGCTAAGTGCCGAATAAGCGAGTTGGGCTTTAATGTGCAATAATAATTTCCTGGTTTTGGCTGCGGGAGATCAATCCGGCTGTGGACCGTCAGCAAATTCTGCAAAATAGGCTTGGCACAGGATTGGTTTGCAGCCTGAACTGGGACGAGGCTCATCCTGTCTCTCTCCGGTCTCCCCGTGGGTGTTTGTGTGGGGGCCTTCTTGGGCCAGTCTTCGGGGGGGGGAGGGCTGGAGAGTCGCAGCATCCATGCGCCACAGCCGCAACAGGACCTGCCTGCAGAAAGAAAATGAAGGCTGCTTGCGAACCACAGCACCATTTGGGGCCCTTCCTGGAGAGGACTGCGCACGGGGAGGAAGGGGTTAACCACCTTTGGGATTTGGGGGGTCTCAACCCCAGGATGCTGCTCTCTTCTTGGCTCTCCTAAATATGTTGTATTTCTAGTCTCTGGGTTAGCATTTCTCAACCTCTGCAACTTTAAGAGGCCTGGACTTCAACACCCAAAATTCCCCAGGGGTAGGCAACCTCGGCTCTTTTATGACTCGTGGACTTCAACTCCCAGAACTCTGGGAGTTGAAGTCCACGAGTCATAATAGAGCCGAGGTTGCCTACCCCATCATTTATACATCAAATTTGTACGCCACCCGTCTGTCACGAGTTACTCTGGGGGTGGGGTATCACACCCATATAAAAACAGGTAGTCCCCGACTTACGACCACAGTTGAGCACCAGATTGCTAAGCGAGATAGTTGTTAAGCGAGTCTTGCCCCATTTTACGACCTTTCTTGATAGATGCCACAGTTGTTAACTGAATTGCTGCAGGTGCTAAGCTAGCAACAGTGTTGTTAAGTGGATCTGGCTTGTCGGACGGTCACAAAAGGGGATCATGTGACACACACACACACACACCCCACAATACACTGCAGCCGTCAGAAGTACGTGCCAGTTGCCAAGTGTCTGGATTTTGATCACATGACCATGGACATGCTCAAAGTCACCGGGTTGGCTTTCATGCCTAAGGCGGGACTAGAACTCCCCGTCTCCTGATTTCTATACCAGCACCATCCTAAACTATTACATCACCCTGGCTCTTAATTTAATATTTCAAAATGAATATATATTTGACTGCTGGCTCTTGGCTCTGCGTCTTTCCTCCTTGTCCTCCGTAAGGCGCCGGGTACAAAGCCACGCTCCAACTTCCCTGAGCATTTTGCACAGAGGAGGAAGGAAGTGCCCCTCCTGCCTCGCATGTGGTGGCCATGGGGGTTTCGTGGCCTCGCCTGCCCGTCCTTCCTCTTTTCTGCCCAGCCAGGAGGAAGCTGGTTTGTTTTCCCTGGGCAAACACTCCACCGGCCCGGAATGGCCGGGCTTCCGGGTAGGACCAGCCCCCCCCTGCATCCGGCCCTGCTCCCGGGGTGCTTCCCTCCTCCCACAGCTTGCTTTATACTTGCTCCCCTTCTTACGAAACACCTTTTGCTGTTTCCGCTGAAAAGTGGCTATGGACCGTCCGAATCGGTGCCTGGGTTTGGCTTCTGCGGGTTACCGGAGCTTTCGTGCTGGTGCCACGGAGAGATAGAGGAAGTGCACCCACTCTGGACGTGGGTCTCGTACAGCCATGATGACGTTACCTAGTTGGGTCGTGAGATGTCTACAAGGAAGCAATCACAGACCATCAAGGACCTCTAGTGCTCCTCCTCCTCCTCCTCTCTGCAAACAGACACCTCTCCCTCCTAGCACTGATGTTGTTCCCTAGTTGGGTCATGAAACGTCTTGCAAGAAAGTCACCAAGCACCAAGGACCCCTCCTCCTCCTCCTCCTCCTCCTCCTCCTCCTTCTTCTCCTTCTTCTCCTTCTCCTTCTTCTTCTTCTTCTTCTCCTTCTTCTTCTTCTTCTTCCTCCTCCTCCTCCTCCCCCCTCCTCCTCCTCCTTCTTCTTCTTCCTCCTCCTCCTCGCCTCTTCATCTTCTCCTCCTACCCTCTTCTCTTCCTCCTCCTCCTTCTTCCCCTCCCCTCTTCTTCTTCCTCATCTTCTCCTCCTCCCCTTCTTCTTCTTCTTCTTCTTCTTCTTCTTCTTCTTCTTCTCCTTCTTCTTCTTCTCCTCCTCCTCCTCCTCCTCTTCTCCTCCTCCTCCTCCTCTTCTTCTTCCTCCCCCTCCCCTCTTCTTCTTCCTCATCTTCTCCTCCCCCCCTCCTCCTCCTCCTCCTCCTTCTTCCTCCTCCTCCTCCTCGCCTCTTCTTCATCTTCTCCTCCTCCTCCTCCTCTTCTCCTCCTTCTTCCTCCTCCCCCTCCTTCTTCCTCCTCCCCCTCCCCTCTTCTTCTTCCTCATCTTTTCCTCCTCCCCTCCTCCTCTTCTTCTTCTTCCTCCCCCTCCCCTCTTCTTCTTCTTCTTCCTCATCTTCTCCTCCTCCCCTCCTCTTCTTCTCCTCCTCCTCCTCCTCCTCCCAAACCCCTCTCCCTTCTAGCACTGATAACGTTACCTACCAGGGTAATGAGATGCCTTAAAAAACCAACCAAGCTGAGAGAGCTCCAGAGCCTACGCAGTTCAGCCCTGAGCTGCAGAGTTGCTCCTTTATCCGTGGGTCTCACACGGTCCACACAATATGGGATGGGCTCTTGGTCCAAATCAGACAGACGGAATCCATGGTTCAAGTTATCCGGAAAGCATTTCTGGAGGAATCTTCTCCAGAAAGTTTAGTCATCACTTTACAATCATTCATTTAACGAACGTTACAACGCCACCAAAGAAAGTGACTTAAGTCCTCACAATTATGGCCATCGCAGCATCCTAATGTCACACCGTCAAAATGTGGGTGCCTAGCAACCGGCACATATTTGCAATGGTTGCAGCTTTCCGACATCCCTGATCTCTATTGGTGACTGGCCCATCTGGCTTTTTGACAAGCAAAGTCAATGTGTGTGGGGGGGGGACGTCTGATTTGCTTAAGGACCATGTGATTCACTTAACAACCACGGCAGGAAAAAAATGTCCTAAGTGAGCGCAACTCACTTAACCACCTTGCTAAGCCATGAAAATTGTGGTGCTAAATTGTGCTTGTATGTCGAGGACTATCTGACAGGATGTTTGGGGAAAAAATGAGAATTTCCAGTCGCAAAGTGTAGAAAATCAATAGAAAAGCACAACAGGCCATTAAAAACAAAGCTAATCAATGCAAAATACAAAAGGAGGCTCTTACTCAGAGGCCTTCAAATTTGGCCCTTTGATGACTTGTGGACTTCAACTCCCAGAGTTCCTCAGCCAGACACACTGTGTTTGGCTGAGGAACTCTGGGAGTTGAAGTCCACAAGTCATCAAAGGCCCAAGTTGGAAGACCTGTCTTAAATCTACCAAACAAAATGGAGGCTGGCTGAGGAATTCTGGGAGTTGAAGTCCACAAGTCATCAAAGGGCCAAGTCTGAAGACCCCTTGCTCTGTTTGATGGACGTTTGTACTGTTGTTAGCCATTTGCCTGCCATGTCAATTTTACCAATAAACCAATAAAACTCAGCGGGAGCCTCTGCATTGATTACAAATAAACAAATAGACCAAGTGGGTCAATTTCTGGGCAACTGCGGCTGAACCCACAGGAAACCGCAAAATACAGGGTGTCCTCTACTTATGACCACCACGGAGCCCAAAATTCCTGTTGCTAAGACCACTGTTGAATGAAATTTGCCCCTTCCTTGCCACAGTTGAGGGGACCTCTGCAGTCATTCTGCCAGTCGGATGGTTGTTAAGCGAATCTGGCTTTCCCCCTCCCCCCAGGGACACAGCGACCGTCATAAATCTGAGTCGGTTGCCCATTTTGATCAAGTCACCAGGGGGGAATGCTGCAACGGTCGGAAAGGTGAAAGCGGTCATAAGTCGCTTTTCCAGTGCCCTCATCACTTCACGCCGTCACTAAGTGAGCTGTCATAAATTGAGGACTCCCTGTAAGCCGGTTTCGACCCGCTCTGCTAGGGCTGAACCCGGCAGGCGACCTCTCCGCCAAGGGAGGGGGAGAAGTCCGGGTGGCCGCGCTGCCCTCTTGCCTCGGCCGTGGAACACGGGCGAGGGGTCCGCAAGCATCCCGCCCCGTTCCCCGCCGAACGTGTGAATGCAACGGGTCGCGCGTTTGCCGGACGGGAGGGCCTCGCGGGGGTCCGGAGCCCGCGGGCCGCCTGCTTGGGGAAGGCGGCCGCCCGCAGAGCGACGGTAGGACCCAGCAGACACCGGCGGCGCCCGGGGAGGCCGGGGCGGGCCGGCTTGCCGCTGCTCCCGCGCCGCATCCCGGCAGAGGCGAGCTTCCCCGGCCGCCGCTCTGCAGCTGCTCCCGGGCCACCTCCGCCCAGCCCGGCTGCGGAGCCCGGTCCGGTCCGGAGGGAAGCCGGAGGAAGAGGAGGAAGGAGGGAAGGAAAAAGAGGAGGAAGAGGAGGAGGAAGGAGGGGAAGAGGAGGAGGAGGGGGAGGAGGAAGAGGAGGGCCCGCGGCGGCTCACCTGCGCCGTGACTCACCTGTCCGCTTGGCCGCCCGCCAACGCCACGCCAGTCCGCCCCGACTCGGCCAGAGAGCGCAGGCGGCGCCCCGACGTGCGCCCACCAGACACGCATCTCGGGCCGTCTGCCTCTCCCGGCCCGCCTGCCCCTTCCTCCTCCTCCTCCTCCTCCTCTTCGGCTTCCCCAGCCCGGGGGTCTCCGGCGGGGGGTCTCCGGCGCGGGGGCGGCATGTCCGGCCGGGAGAGCGTGCAGATCCCGGACGATCGCGACTTCGATCAATTCCGCACGGAATGCAACTCGGAAGCCGGCTGGCACCTGACCTACCACCGCTCCGGGATCGCCGTCTGGATTCAGATGCTGGAGGCGGAGAAGTCGCTGCACAAGATCAAGGTAAGCCCAGAGCCCCCTCCTCTCCCATGTCCCCCCTCCCCTTTTTTGGGGGGTGGTGGTCCTCGAGCTACCTTGCTGGCCAAGCTTCAGACTGACCGGGTTTTGGGGTGCAAAGGCAGGGCTGGGTTGGGGACTGACCAACTCCAGAGTTTGTGGGGAGCAGGCTGGGGGGCGGTTTCTGGTCAAGCCCCCTGCCCCACCCGCTTTCTCGCAGCCCCTTGGCGGGGTGACGGGCTCTGAGGATCTCGGGCTGCCGGACGGGGGTGTCCTTCATCGGCCGCTGTGGTCAGCTGGGGCCGGAAGAGGAAGGCTGCATCTGTGCTGGGGGGGGGCTTGGGGGGGGGCTATAGGCCTTCTGGGTTATCCTGGCACCCCAAAAACCAGGATGGGATTTTGGCAGACTTTGCGAATGAAGGTTTATTTGTATACAAGAGGAAAAACAACCTGCCGTTTGGGAAGCCGGAGCGAAACCTGTCAGTTGACATTTTACATAGAAAGCCAGTTCCAATACAGGCCGTCTCCCACTTAACAACCGTTCGTTTAGTGACCATTCAAAGTTACAACAGCACTGAACAAAGGGCAGTTATGACCTTTCCCCCAGGATCACGTGCTCAAAGTGCAAACATTTGGCAGTTGACTCACCTTTAAGACCGTCGCCGTGTCCCAGGGTCAAGCGATCCCCTTTTGCAACCTTCTGACACGCGAAGTCAATGGCAAAGCCAGATTCACTGCAGTGATTCACTTAACAACTGCAGCAAGGAAAGTCATAAAGTGGGGCAAAACTCAAACCACCCGTCTCGCTTAGCAACGGAAATTTTGGCCACCGTTGTGGTTGTAAGCCGAGGACTGCCTGTGTCATTTCCCCAGAGAGAGAAAATAGGGTGCGTTCGTGTGTTGGAGGGTGTGTTTGTGTATGTACACACACTGGCTGGGAGAAACTTGAATTAGAAGAAGGGTCTCAAAACCTGGCCCTTTGATGACTCGTGGTTACGCGTGGCTGGCTGAGGAATTCTGGGAGTTGAAGTCCACAAGTCATCAAAGGGCTGAGTCTGAAGACCCCTGAATTGGAACTGGTTTGGTTCAAGGGCGAAAGTTTTCCCAGGATTCTCTCTCGAATGGCAGCTGAGGAGCAGAATTCTGAATACAGGTTGCGCCCCACGTACAACAGCTCATTTAGCGACCGTTCCAAGTTACAAAGGCAGTGAAAAAAGTGACTTACGACCCTTTTTCACACTTTGCAGCATCCCCAGGATCATGTCATCCAAATTCAGACGCTTGGCAAATGTCTCGTATTTATTTATTTATTTATTTTATTTGATTTGATTTGATTTGTATACCGCCCTTCTCCCGAAGGACTCAGGGCGGTGAACAGGGACATAAATATCAAAGTGCCCAAATACAGAAATTGAAAACAAATTAAACCCTAGTGCCCAAATGCAGAAGATAAATTACATTAAAACAATAATTAAAACAAAACCCATCAGCCATTTATGATGGCTGCAGTGTCCCAGGGTCATGGAATCCGCTTTTGCAACTTTCTGACACGCAAAGTCAGTGGGGAAAAGTGATTCACTTAGCTAACCAAGGAGAGAAGCAACCCAGAAATAAGGAGAAATTTCCTGACAGTGAGAACAATTAACCAGTGGAACCACCTGCCTCCAGAAGTTGTGAATGCTCCAACACTGGAGGTTTTTAAGAAGAGACTGGACAGCCATTTGTCTGAAATGGTATGGGGTTTCCTGCCTGAGCAGGGGGTTGGACTAGATGATGATGATGATGATGATGATGATGATGATGATAATAATAATAATAATAATAATAATAATAATAATAATAATAATAATAGATGAAGAAGAAGAAGAAGAAGAAGAAGAATGTTGAAAGGGAATCTTGGAGGTCATCTAGTCCAATCCCCTGCTCAGATGACCTCCAAGTTCCCTTCCACCTTTATTATTATTATTATTATTATTATTATTATTATTGTTGTTGTTGTTGTTGTTGTTGTTGTTGTTGTTGTTATTATTGTTATTACAACAGGGTTACTAACTTAGCAAGTGCAGTGATTCACTTAACAAGATTTTAGATAACCTTTATTGTCCTTTTTTTTACTGTGGGCCCAACAGCCCACGTTAAAAATGAAATTTAGTTGCTTGCTCTCAAAGTGCACACATACATAATACACATTTAAACCTACTATATACAACTTATGTACAGACCTACCCCCTTACATGTAACTAACATGTAAAAATGAATCACTGTCCTATCTTGAATGCAGAATGGAAGGAGGACTGTGGCAAGATAGGTCATAAAATGGGGCACGACCCCCTTAAGAAACGTCTCACTTAAGAACAGAATTTTGGGGTCCAGTTGTGGTTGTAAATCAGGGACTTACCTGCATTGAGCAATTTCCTACTGTAATACTGCAGCGTTATGGAGCAGGGGACGTGTCCATGTGACGCATCTCACCAAAAAAACTAGGTTAACCAAAGCAAATGCTTGGTTCTGGTGTTATTCAAGGCCCACCTAGGTGGACGGTGCTTAACATGATGGCCTACCTTGGGCCCCCTACTCTAGTCAACCAAAACCTGGATTTCCACCACCCAACCAGGCCAGAACTATCCATTTTAGCCTAGTTTAGCCTGTAACACAAACCTGGCCTTTGCAAACGTGCTCCAGTTCTGGCTTTGGAGAGAGTTGTGGTTGCATCGTTCACGGGCTTATTTCAACGTCTGGGCTGTCGGACCTTCCCTTGGAGGTTCAGAGGCTGGAGGACCCAGCTTACACCTTGCCAGCTACAGCCTGGTGGGCTTCGTTGCTGGGGGGGGTCGTGGAGGGACAACCATCCCTCCGTGGGCTGGTCTTTCTTCTCCAGCCGTGCCTTCAGGGGGACAGTTGTGATTCGAGGAGGGGGCAGGTGTCATCAGAAAGGTCTGGGGTTGGGTGGAGACCACGGGTTGAGGTGGGCCCATTTGAAATGGGGATCTGGTGGTCTTTGGCTTGGGGTCAGGCAAGACCCTTGGAGGTCCTGTTGATGTGTCCTGGTCTTCCAAGGCAAAAGAGGTTGTAGGTGCAGGGCACGGGTGGGTGGGAGGGTGGGGAGAGGAGATAAGGGGGGCACCCTCTATGGCCCCATCTGAGATTTTGCAACGGCCTCCTTGCACTGCACTGCGGCCATTCCAGACTCATCCGTGTCAAACCCTCCATGAAGCCGGCTTGGTGGGCGGGTTGAGTTCATGCCCTTCCTGGGGGGGGGGGTCTTTCCCAAGGCCTTCCTATCACCTTCGAATCTCTCAGAGATCTGGGTTCAAGGGATCCCAAAGACCCGATCCTCCCCAATGATCTTTCTTTTGGTTTTCCTTTTTGCTCTTTTGTTTTCTTTTTTTTTGCGATTGTTCCAATTGTTTATTCGTTTATCGAAATATAAAATCTGGAAATGTAAAGGAAATAATGGGAGATCAGTCAGAATAAAGCTGGAAGGGACCTTGGAGGTCTTCTAGTCCAGCCCCCTGTTCAAGCAAGAGAACCTGTACCATTGCAGACAACATGACTATCTAGTCCAGGGGTGTCAAACTCAATTTCATTGAGGGCCGCATCAACATTGCGATTGCCCTCAGGGGGCCGGGTGGGTGTGGCCTGGGTGGGTGTGGCCTACTGGGTGGGCGTGGCTAGAGTGCTTATGGCCTACTGGGTGGGCGTGGCCAGCTCTACATCGTTGGCATCAAGGGTGCCTATGGGGGCCTGGGCAGGAGTGGGACAGATCTGAGGGTCTCTGGCAGAAGGAGGGTGTCTGGGCCAGGGCCAAGGCAGTGGGGGCCGTTCCCTCACTCTTTCCAGGATGGCTTCGCGGGCCGCATGAAACCACTTCGCGGGCCGGATCTGGCCCCCAGGCCTTGTGTTTGACATGTCTGATCTAGTCTCTTCTTTAAAATCTCCAGCGATGGAGCACCCACAACTTCTGTTCCCCTGGTTAACTGTTCTCACAGTCAGGAAGTTTCTCCTTAGTTCCAGGTTGCTTCTCTCCTTGGTGAGTTTCCATCCGTTGCTTCTTCTCCTGCCTTCTTCAGGGGCTTTGGAGAATAGCTTGACTCCCTCTTCTTTGGGGCAGCCCCCCAAATACTGGAACGCTGCTATCATGTCACCCCTGGTTCTTCTTTTCTCTAGATTGGCCATACCCAAATCCTGCAACTGCTCTTCATATGTTTTAATCTCCAGGCCTTTAATCATCTTAGTTGCTTTTCTCTGCACTTTTTCCAAAGTCTCTTTGAAAAGCATGGACTTCTGACTTTTTTTGATGCCTAGGATAAGCTAAGAATGTACAACTTCAACTTTTTACTTTTACACGATAATAATAATAGTAATAATAATAATAGCAATAATAATAGTAATAATAACAATAGTAGTGATAATGATAATGATAATGATAATAATGATAATGATAATAATAATAATAATAATAATAATAATAATAATAATAATAATAATAATAATAATAATAATAGACTTGGAAGGGACCTTGGAGGTCATCTAGTCCAACCCCCTGCTCAGGCAGGAAACCCTATACCATTTCGGACAAATGGCTGTCCAGTCTCTTAAAAACTTCCAGCGTTGGGGCGTTCACAGCTTCCGGAGGCAGGTGGTTCCACTGGTTAATTGTCCTCACTGTCAGGAAGTTTCTCCTTAGTTCCAGGTTGCTTCTCTCCTTGGTCAGTTTCCATCCGTTGCTTCCTGTCCTGCCTTCTTCAGAGGCTTTGGAGAACGGCTTGACTGCCTCTTCTTTGGGGCAGCCCCTGGTATAGGGCTGTGTATGCTAGCTATTTCTATAACAACAACCCAATCTAATCAGCAGAACCCAAAAATCAAACTGTCATTTTTGAAGCACACATTTTCAAGCCCAATATTCTTCCTGGAGAGGAAGGTCCACCGCCATCCGGGGGAGGCCAGGCAGGTGGGGGTCCCACCAGGAAGGAAGGAAGGAAGGAAGGAAGGAAGGAAGGAAGGAAGGCAGGCCTTCTCGGCAGGACCTCTTCAGTCCTTCGGCCTCTCCCAAAAAAACTCTCCTGGTGCCTTCAAAGAGCCCGGGGGGGGGGGGGGTTGACCTCTGTCACTAATATTCTTTCCACCCTGGTGTGTTTTACAGTTTTTCTGCTTTATCTTCTCTTTCCTCTTGGTTTCCAATTGGCCTGCAGCTGCCAAGGAACTGGCTTCCAGCGCACCACAAAAAGCACGATCTCTTCCTTCCTCCGCTCGCCATGCAGGCCTCTCGGCTCAAAGCTTATTAGCAGACTCTTTGCGCATTTAGCAAAAATCTTTGTTTGGTCCGGGAAACCTTTTGCAGGGCTTCAAAAACCCAGGGGAAAAAAACCCCCCTTGAGATCAACCCAAGCGAACTAAAACGGAAAGGACTCCAGTGTCACACAGTTGCCCACAATAAAATAGGTTGAGATGGTTTGGTCTGGTCTAGAGGTTAGGCGCCAGGCTGGATTGTGGGAGATGGTGAGTTCTAGTTCGGCCTTAGGCCTGAAAGCGGCTGGGTGACTTTGGGCCAATCACCAGGAGACGGCGAGTTCTAGTCCCGCCTTAGGTATGCTCCAAGACTGGAGGTTTTTAAGAAGCGATTGGACAAGCCATTTGTCTGAAATGGTATAGGGTTTCCTGTCTGAGCAGGGGGTTGGACTAGATGACCTCCAAGGTCCCTTGCAACTTTATTATTATTATTATTATTATTATTATTATTATTATTATTATTATTATTATTATTATTGCCAGCTGGGTGACTGTGGTCCGATTATCAGGAGGCTGTGAGTTCTAGTCCCGCCTTAGCCATGAAAGCAGGCTGGGTGATTCAGGCCCAGTCCCTCCCTCTCTCAGCCAGCCCATCTCACAGGGTTGTTGTTGTTAGGGGGAAAACAGGAGGAGGAAGGAATATTGGATAGGTTTACTGCCTTGAGTTATTTGTTAAAATAATAAAGGTATGATACAAACAAGGTTTTCTTTGATGGATGATTCCCCCCCCCCCAATTTTGCATTGTATTTGTTTTCATTTATTTATCATTTCTTTATTTAAATGCCCATCTGTCTCACAGAGAGAGTGAGTTTTTGTGGCCTCCATCCCTCTGAGTGTTCCAGATCAGCCGTCCCAGCTTTGTAGCAAAGACCCTTTTTCCTTAATCATCTCAAGAGATCCTGGGAACGGATCCATCTTACAACGCAGGGCTCTCCTCTGCTGCTTTAGAATGCCAGAATCGGCTTTTATCTCCAAGAACCCGTCTCAAAACCAGAGGATCAAAGCCTTGGTTGCCTTTTTTTGGCAAAAAGCTGTGGATTTCTTCTGTCTGGTTTTAACACAAGGATTATCAACCTGTGCATAAAGTTGCTAGCCGGTCAGGAAATAAATAAGCTAAAATAGGAAATGTCCTTTTGGCATTTTAACAGCAGAGGTCTGCAGCAAAATCTTTTCTTTTTTTTAAAAAAAATACAATGTAATACAATTGCATTGAAATCATCATAATACAAATGAAAGGAAAAAGGATACGGTGGAAAATCTGCAGCAAAACCATTTCTTTTTTTAGAATATAATTTAATATTTCATTGAAATTATCATCATATAAATTTTTAAAAAAAGAGGGAATGTCCTTTTGGCTTTTTAACAGTAGGTTCATCTGCGGAAGTCTGCAGATAAATCTTTTTTTAAAAAAAAATAATAATTTAATATCATTTTATTGAAATTATCCTAATATAAATAAGAAAGAGGACACGTCCTTTTGGCTTTTTAACAATACGTTCAGTCTGCAGAAATCTGCCAATAGATCTTTTCTTTGTTTTAGCATTGGCTTTATGAGTGCCGCGTAGCAGAGTGAGCGCCTGTTACTCATCCCAGCTTCTGCCAACCTAGCAGTTCGAAAGCACGTAAAAAATGCAAGTAGAAAAATAGGGACCACTCCGGTGGGAAGGTAACAGCGTTCCGTGCGCCTTTGGCGTCCAGTCATGCCGGCCACGTGACCACGGAGACGTCCTCGGACAAGCGCTGGCTCTTCGGCTTTGAAACGGAGATGAGCACCGGCCCCTAGAGTCGGAAACGACTAGCACGCGTGTGCGGGGGAACCTTTGCCTTTACCTTTTACCTTATTGAAATTATTGTGGCATAAAATACAAAGGAAAACAAAGAGAATAGGGAAACGGGGAATGAAAAAAGAGAGACTAAAATGTAAAGGAAAAAAGTAAAGGAAAAATGTAAAGGAAAAAAGAAGGAAAAGCATGGAGTCCCAGCTTCATTCAGCGCGGTAGAAGAAAAATAATAAAACACAGCCTCAATTATTTTACTTTTGCATACCGAGAACATACTAGCCATTTCTAGAACAACAAACGTATCTAATCAGTAAATCCCAAAGTTGGAAATTCATTTTTTTTTTCTTTCTGTTTCAAGCACCCAAAATGTCTAGAACCAGTTTCCAAGCAGAAACAAAACCGGATCAATTCTTATCTTTAATGAAAGGCGTTAATTTGGCCATCTCTGCTAACTCCATCCATTCTTCCTTTGTGGGGGGACTGCTCTGCCCTTCCTATTTATTTTGCACATCCAGCATTCTTGCCGCAGTCAGCGTATCCAACAGGAGAGTGCCAGATTTTGCAGCCAAATCTTTTCCTAGCGCAGAAATAACTTTTTCAGCTCTGCTGGGCTGATGGATCTCTGCTTCAAAGCAGATCAGGATGATCCAAGGCCTGGAGACTGAAACGTACGAAGAAGGGCTGCGGGACTTGGGTCTGGCTATCCTAAAGAAAAGAAGAAATAGGGGAGACAGGATAGCAGAGTTCCAGTATCTCAGGGGCTGCCCCAAGGAAGAAGAGGAGGGGGGTCAAACTATTCTCCAAAGCACCCAGAGGGCACAACGAGGAAACAATGGTTGGAAACTGATCAAGGAGAGAAGCAACCTGGAATTGAGGAGAAACTTCCTAACAGTGAGGACAATTAACCAGTGGAACAGCTTGCCACTAGAAATCGTGGGTGCTCCATCACTGGAGGTTTTTAAGGAAAGACTGGACGGTCACTTGTCTGAGATGGTTATAGGACAGGTCCTCCTGCTTGAGCGGGGGGCTGGACTAGAAGATCTCCAAGGTCCCTTCCAGGTCTATTCTATTCTAGATTCGAGGACCAGGTTGAAATGCTCACGACTTCAGGGTACAAATACTTCCCGACTTTCTCCCGCATTTGAGCCCAAAATTTCCACAGGTAAGTGAGACATTTCTTAAGCAAATTTTGCCCCGCTTAACGACCTTCCTTGCCACAGTTGTTAAGCGAATCACTGGAGTGGTTAATAATACGGTTGTGAAGGGAATCCGACTTCCCCAAGGACTTGGCTTGTCAGCAGGTCACAAGTGGGGACCACGTGACACACACACACACACACACACACACACACACACACGGGATGTTGCAACCACATCATAAATACGAGCCAGTTGCCAAGGGTTTTGAATTTTGACCATGTGACCATCAGGATGCTGCAGCGGTCGTTCAGTGTGAAAAATGGTCATGAGTCACTTTTTTCGCTGCCAGTCTCACTTCCGTCACTAACAGAACAGTTGTAAGTGGAGGACTGTGTACTTAGCATGTTGTCCTGGCTTTAGTTAGCCAACCTCCTTAAATTTTATCTTGGGGGGGGGCTTGTTGTAGGTCAGGGGTCTTCAAACTTGGCCCTTTGATGACTTGTGGACTTCAACTGCCAGAATTCCTCAGCCAGGCGTGCCTGGCTGAGGAATTCTGGGAGTTGAAGTCCACAAGTCATCAAAGGGCCAAGTTTGAAGACCCCTGTTATAGATGCTTATTCCAGTTAATTAATTTAAGGCAGTGAAGTTTATTTGTGTCTGAAGGTTGTTGTGCAGCTGGGCACTTTTTTTGTGATGTCAGCAGCCACTAATGGCCTGCAGTTCCCTCGTTCATTTTCCTCCCCCTATAAGACCCATTGATGCAAAGGGAGGCGGAGCCTCAGCTCTGAATTGCTCTTGATTTACTAAAGGTTTGCAAGCTTTGTGATTGGAGGAGAATCTCCAAAGGACAATGAATGCATGGTAAAATGAAGGGGGGGGGGGAAATCCCAAGTGGTTGGAGAGGAAGGGGAGGGAGCGTGAGGGGGGGTGTCAGTCTGGTTTATTAACATGGGAAGAAAGAGAGCCAAAGGGGGAAATTGGAGGACAAAATAACTGCTCTCTGAGCTGGGCTGTTTCCTTGCAGACGTTTCATGACCCAACTAGGTAACATCATCAGTGCTGGAAGGAAGGAAGGAAGGAAGGAAGGAAGGAAGGAAGGAAGGAAGGAAGGAAGGAAGGACTGTGGGGTCCTTGCTGCTCTCTGAGCTTGGCGGTTTTCTTGCAGACATTTCACGACCCAAGTAGGCAACATCATCAGTGCTGGAAGGGAGAAGGATTTGCAGAGAGGAGGAGGAGGAGGACTGTGGATTCCTAGGTGGTTCTCTGAGCTGGGCTGTTTCCTTGCAGGCGTTTCATGACCCAACTAGGGAACATCATCAATGCAAGTGAGTGTGGGGTTGAGTCCCTGTTCACATGGCAGTGTGGGTGGGAAAGTGGTCTTCTCCTTAGGAGGTCCTTGAGTAGGCTGCACCAGAATGCACGGTCTCCAGCAGTCAACACTTGGATAAACAGGGACCAACAGCAGCCAAACTGTAACCCACTCAAGGAACCATGAAGAAGAGAACAACTTTCCCACCAACACTGGCAGGGCAGCTGCTGTATCAAAATGCAAACCTTCCTCCCTTCCAGCCCTGATGACGTTCCCCAGCTGGGTCATGAAACGTCTGCAAGGAAACCACCCAGCTCAGAGAGCACCAAGGACCCCACAGTCCGTCCTTCCTTCCTTCCTTCCTTCCTTCCTTCCTTCCTTCCTTCCTTCCTTCCTTCCTTCCTTCCTTCCTTCCTTCCCTCCCTCCCTCCCTCCCTCCCTCCCTCCCTCCCTCCTTCCTTCCTTCCTTCCTTCCCTCCCTCCCTCCCTCCCTCCCTCCTTCCTTCCTTCCTTCCTTCCTTCCTTCCTTCCTTCCTTCCTTCCTCCTCCTCTCCACAAAACCCCCTCCCTTCTATTGCTGATGAGAGAGAGAGAAAGAGAGAGAGCAAACAACGTTAAGCCAAAGTCAAACACGGTTCCCCTTCAGCTCCTCTTGGCACCGACAGCCGCCCCCCCCCCAGTGGGGGAGGCTAAGTGGGCTTTGCGTCACTGGTGGGAGAGCAGCCCTCTTTCCGCTGCAAATCCCGGCTCAGCAACATTAAATGGATCCCCTTGGGAAGGACATGATTTTTCGTGGATTTATGGCTCAAAGAAAATGGATCGATGTGGATTTGGGAGGATAATCGTAGTCAGCATTTGCACTTCATTTCCTCTGCTGGCTGGGGGATTCTGGGAGTGGAAGCCCACCCTTCTTAAAGCATCCTGGCTGGGGGATTCTGGGAGTCGAAGTCCACCCCTTTTAAAGTTCTGGCTGGGGAATGCTGGGGGTTTTACAAACAGCTCTCCTCTTCCTCCTTTTCCGGTTCTCTCAATGGCTACTTGTCCCCCATTTCTGCCCTCCTCACCCCAGGAGGAAAACCATCGGCGGGCGATTCCAGGACAGCTTCCTTATGCGCCAAGGGATGCCACGTCATGCCCGGGTGCTCAGAACCGGTTCCTTGGTTTCTTCCGCAGACGGGGACTTGTGTGACCCTTGTCTGGTTTTTCTACTTTTCTGGATGGCTTCAGGGTGGAGGTTTCTGTATTCCCACGGGGGGGGGGAGGAACCTGCTCCTGGTTGCGTGTTGCTGCAGTTTGCAGTGTGTTGCGTGCATGACACTTCCTCTCCATTGCAGGTAAAGAGCCAAACAACAATCAATCAATCAATCAATGAATCAATCAGAATAGACCTGGAAGGGACCTTGGGGTGTGTGTCTTCCAGTGGTAGTCCTCAACTTACGACATTTGAGTAGTATTCGAAGTTACAACCGCACAGGGATTTATGAACCCTCTTTCACACTTAACAACCGTCGCGGCTTCCCCGTGGTCACGTGATCAAAATCGGAGACTTGGCAACGGACTCGTATTTATGACGGTCGCAGCGTCCCGGGGTGTGTGTGTCACGCGATCCCCTTTTGTGACCTGACGAGCAAGGTCAAAGGGGAAAGCCAGATTCACTTAACGTCCATGTTGCTAACTTCACAACTGCAGTGATTCGCTTAAGAACCGTAGCAAGAAAGGTCGTAAAACGGGGCGAAAACTCACTTAGCCAATGTCTCGCTTAACAGCAGAAATTTTGGGCTCAGTTGTGGTTGTAAGTTGAGGTTGACTTACAACCATTCATATATTGCAGGGGTCTTCAAGCTTGGTCCTTGGATGACTTGTGGACTTCAACTCCCAGAATTCCTCAGCCTGGCTGAGGAATTCTGGGAGTTGAAGTCCACAAGTCATCCAAGCTTGAAGACAATATAGAGACTATTCAATGTTACAACAGCACTTTAAAAAAGTCACTTGTGACCATTTTTCGTACCTGTGATCTGCTGGCTAGGGGATTCTGGGAGTTGAAGTCCAGGCCTCTTAAAGCGGGCCAGGTTGACAAATGGGGGCTCCAGAGCTTTGCCTTCTGCCGCGAAGCCCCAGTTGG
The DNA here is from genome assembly GCF_964194415.1 of Vipera berus. Taxonomy (NCBI): domain Eukaryota; kingdom Metazoa; phylum Chordata; class Lepidosauria; order Squamata; family Viperidae; genus Vipera; species Vipera berus. The sequence goes on from NC_138206.1 coordinate 1,309,299, forward strand.
TCTCTAGACCTGATCTGCGTCCTACTCGGAGGATCCTCCTGGCGTCGTTTTCACACATTCCCAGAGTCCATCACGTTGGCAGGATTTGCGAGCTGTTGTGATGGTTTTTATTTCAACAGGGGGGAGCAGAACCCAAACGTGGCACACTCAGCCGGCTTCCTCGGCTGCGCAGGTGGCGCCGGCATCACAACGGGCAGACCCTCGCCCTCCTCTCCCCACTTCTCAAGTGCGATGGTGTTTGTTTTGCCCCCAAACTCCTTTACAGGCAGTCCTCGACTTACAACAGCTCATTTAGTGACCGTTCAAAATGACAGCCGCCTTCTCTATCATTCCTCCTCTTCTTCCTCCTCCTCCTCCTTCCCCTCCTCCTCCCCTCCTCTGCCTTCTCCACCATTCCTCTTCCTCCTCCTCTTCCTCCTCCTCCCCTCCTCTGCCTTCTCCACCATTCCTCTTCCTCCTCCTCCTCCTCCTCCTCCTCCCCTCCTCTGCCTTCTCCACCATTCTTCCTCCTCCTCTTCCTCTTCCTCCCCCTCCCCCTCTCACCATTCAGCACATAATTCATTTTCGGCTCTTGCAAGAAAAGCAAACTATCTAACACTTTCACTTCTTCTTTCCCACCAGCCCAGAGTTTGCCAAGCGTGGCCTGCTGACAGTAACTTAATTAATATTAATGTGGATCGTTCCGTTTCCATTTTTACTTCCACAGGGAGCTGAAAGCCTCCTTTAACCTTCATGGGAGGGGTGTCAGCCCCACATCTCACAGGCTTGGTGTTTTTTTTGCAAGCTTTGATGCCGCCTGCTAGTCGTCCCGGTTCTGCTTTTCTTCTCCTGGTTGCAGGCCTTGAGCATCCTTATCTCACCCCTCCCTCTTCACAACTCACCCCTTTATCCAAACTGGGTTCCCAGGAGAAGAATTTGGGGAGGGGGGGGTTGGAGATGCTTTTATCTTTAATCCATTCCCCATAGAGGCGGGGTTCATGCAGTCAAGGCCTGTCTGGTGTTGTAAAGCTGGAGTAAAGCTCCCCTTTGCATCCCCGCTGTAAAACTGGAGCCAGCCTCCTCCACGCATCCTTGTTATAAAGCAGGAGTTAACTTCCTCCATTGCAAAGCTGGATTAAACCTCCTCCTTGCAACTCCATTGCAAAGCTGGAGTAAACCCCCTGCTTGGGTCCCTGTTGTAAAGCTAGAGTAAATCTCCTGCTTGCAACACCGTTGAAAATCAGAGAATCCTCCCCCCTCCCCCGTGGCACCTGGCGCAGCTCCCCAGGGGCAAAAGAGTGTCCTTGCCAAGCCCGGTTGAAGCACCAACAGGAAATCCACGAAAATGACGCCATTGGCCTCGTTGGAAGGCAGCAACCCGGCCAGGGTTCATATCTGGGGGAGAGATCGAGGTCTGTCTGGAGGGGAGTCCGTTTGGGTGGGGGGACCTGAACACAGAAGGGGGAGGTCCATGTGGGGGAGAATCCCAGCATGAGGGAATGTTTCTTGATTTATATTTACTTGCTTATTTGTATCCCACATTTATTATTTTTATAGACAACTGAAGGGGATGAACATACCTACTCCCTCCTCCTATTCCCCCCCCTGCACCAACAACCCTGTGAGGTGGGTTGGGCTGAGAGGGATGGGCTCAAAGTTACCCACCTGGCCGGCCTGCCTAAGGCGGGACTAGAACTCTCCGATTCCCGTTTCCTAGCCTGACGCCCGGCTTTCTGCTTCGTTACAGTCCGTCAACTAATTAGTAGAATATCCCTCTTTTTCCTGAATCAGCCCATTTTCTGCTGTGGTGTGCGTACTCTGGGAGTGGAAGCCACGACGATGTCGCAAATGGCATAATCTCATTGTGCAAATAATGCCAAGTGCATAATGGTGGGGTCCCTGGTGCTCTCTGAGCTGGGTGGTTTCCTTGCAGACGTTTCATGACCCAGCTAGGTAACATTATCAGAGCTAGAAGCAGATGAGGTTGTCTAGTAGTGGTAGTGGAGGAGGAGGAGGAGGAGGAAGAAGACTGTGGGGTCGTTGGTGCTCTCTGAGCTGGGTGGTTTCCTTGCAGATGTTTCATGACCCAACTAGGTAACAACATCAGTGCTAGAAGGAGATGAGGTTGTCTAGTGGTGGTGGTGGTGGTGGAGGAGGAGGAGGAGGAGGAGGAGAACTATGGGGTCCTTGGAGCTCTCTGAGCTGGGTGGTTTTCCTCCAGACGTTTCATCACCCAACTAGGGAACATCATCCGTGCAGGACTAAGAAACGCCTGCAAGAAAACCGCTAACTATGCTGTCCGTTGAGAGGTCTTTGAAGGTCTGGGCTTGGTGTCCAGGGGCCCCCTCCCTACTGCTGCTGCCCCCCCCCCGCCTTCTCAACACCCCCCCCGCCCTATTTCCTCTGCCAGAAAGTGTGACTTCTCCGTTTCTCCCTCTGCCTCTCCCGCTGTTGCTGATTGTGAGAGAAATTTGTTTGCTAATTTCTTTGGGTTTTTATCTTCTCCCTCCCTGACACCCAGACTCGCAAGCTCCACACTCACACTCACACACTGCATTCCCTGGCTAAGCTGGTCCTCAACTTACAAGCCATAGTATTGTGACTGTCCAAAATTTACAACAGCTCTGGAAAAAAGGGACTTACAGCCGTTTTTCACACTTACGACCCTTCAGGGCTCCTGTGCTCGTGTGATCAAAATTCGGAGGCTTGGCGACTGACTCGCATTTATGATGACCGCAGTGTCCCGTGTGTGTGTGTGTGTGTGTGTGTGTGTGTGTGTGTGTGTGTGAGACGTATCCCCTTTTGCAACCCTCCGATAATCGAAGAAGGTGAAGCCAAGTTCACTTAAGAACCGTTATTAATTGAAGAACCAGAGCGAAGCCCTTAACAACCCAGATATGAGAGGTGGTAAAATGTGGCAAAACTCGCTTAACAAATGTCTTGCTTAGCAACAGAAGTTGTGGTCGTAAGTCAAGAACTTACGAGTAATTAATTGATCTTGGTTCCTGTTTTGGGGCTTAACTAGCCATGGTTTAGGGCAGGGGTAGGCAACCTTGGCTCTTTTATGACTTGTGGACTTCAACTCCCAGAATTCCTCAGCCAGCATGGGGGAACTATGGCCCCTTCATGACTCATGGACTTCAACTCCCAGAATTCCTCAGCCAGCATGGGGGAACTATGGCCCCTTCATGACTGGTGGACTTCAACTCCCAGAATTCCTCAGCCAGCATGGGAGAACTATGGCCCCTTCATGACTGGTGGACTTCAACATCCAGAATTCCTCAGCCATCATGGGGGAAACTTTGGCCCCTTCATGACTGGTGGACTTCAACTCCCAGAATTCCTGAGCCAGCTTAGCTCAGCTTGGAAACTCCCTTTTCCCTCAGCATGGCTGGCTCAGGAATTCTGGGAGTTGAAGTCCACAAGTCATAAAGTGGCCTAGGCCAGAGGTAGGCAACCTTGGCCCCTTCATGACTGGTGGACTTCAACTCCCAGAATTCCTGAGCCAGCATGGGGGAACTTTGGCCCCTTCATGACTGGTGGACTTCAACTCCCAGAATTCCTGAGCCAGCCATGCTGAGGGGAAAGGGAGAGGTTTCCAAGCTGAGCCATGCTGGCTGAGGAATTCTGAGAGTTGAAGTCCAGAAGTCATGAAGGGGGCCAAAGTTCCCCCATGCTGGCTCAGGAATGCTGGGAGTTGAAGTCCACGATCTTAAAAGAGCCAAGGTTGCCCACCCCTGGTTTAAGGTATTGCATTACCCTGGCTTAAGCACCAACCAGCCACTTTCTGAAAAGGGGTGATTTGGACTACTTCCTCCTTTGAGGATCGGAACTGGGCCAGTTCGGGAAGGAAGAGAATCCTGTGAGCCCCCTTGAGGGGTGGGTGGCAGCCTGTTTCCCCCTCCCCACAGCACTGTAGGGAGGGGGGCTCGGCCCTCTGTGCACAGCCGGATCTTGCTTCATGCTCAGGGGTAGGCAACCTCGGCTCTTTTATGACTCATGGACTTCAATTCCCAGAATTCCTGAGTCAGCTATGCTGACTCAGGAATTCTGGGAGTTGAAGTCCATGAGTCATAAAAGAGCCGAGGTTGCCTACCCCTGTTCATGCTTAAGGCTCCCATCATCGTATTAAAGCAAAGCAGAAAAGCTGGTAGGGAAGGGATGAGCTGCTAAGCAAAGCCACTGCAGGAGGGGAGGGGAGGGGAGGAAGAAGAGGGAGGGAGGGAGGAAGGAGAGGGAGGAGAAAGGAAGGGAAAGAGAGAAGGAAAAAGGGAGGGAGGGAGGAGAGGAGAGGAGAGGGAGAAAGGGAAGGAAAAGAAGGAAAGAGGAAAGAATGGAAATGAAGAGAGGGAGGAAGGAAGGAAGGAAAGGAGGAGAGGGGGGAAGGGGGAGGAAGGAGGGAAGGAGGAGATAGAGAAAGGGAAGAGAAGGGTAAAGAAGGGAGGGAGAAACATAGCGAAGAAGGGGCAAGAGAGGATGCAGAAAAGAGGGAGAGAAAGAGGAGAAAAGGGGAAGAAGGGAGGGAAGGAAGAAAGAGGGATTTGGAGGCAAATGGATCCCAGGGTGGGCTACATGCTGGGTTGGTCAAAATGGGCGTTTCTCCCAAAGGATTAACTAGCTTGTGTAGCCTGTTTTAATAGTAGGTTTTATTGTACCTGACCCAGAATCACTTGGAGTCAGATGGGCGGCCGTGTAAGGGTGAGAAATAAATACAAATAAATAAAATGTGAGCCCCAGAATTTGCCCAGAAGGGTGAAAGGAATAGGAGAAATTTTGTCTGCCTTGGAAATTGTGTTCGGCCCCTGCGCTCCTTCCGAGTGAGTGCCTGTATCTCTCTCTTCCTGCTTGTGTGTTTGTGTATGTAGTGTTCAACGCGTGAGAACAGTTAGGACAGGAAAATCTGTTGTTAAGCGGAGGGAGGGGGGTTGTTAAGTGGGGCACCACATGCCCCCAATTTTAGGAACTTTTTTTTTTTTGCCACAGTGACTTTTTCCAGTTTTCCCACTGACTTTGCATCTGGGAAAGGTTGCAAACAGTGAGGACGTGACCCCACCCAGAATGTCATAAGTGCGAGGACTGCTTGTAACTCACTTTTTCCAGTGGTGTAATAAACGGTCGCTAAGACGAGCAGTACCTGAAAGTCATTTTCTTTCGGGACTTATAGCTCCAAGTGGTCAGTAAGTGAATAGCTGTAAGTTGAGGACTACCTGAAACTCACTTTTTTCAATCCCACTGCAATTTTAAATGGTCGCTGAGCAAAACAACCTGCCTCCAGAAGCTGTGAATGTTCCAACACTGGTGGCTTTTAAGAAGAGACTGGACAGCCATTTGTCTGAAATGGTGTAGGGTTTCCTGCCTGAGCAGGGGGTTGGACTAGATGACCTCCAATGTACCTTCCAACGTTGTTGTTGTTGTATTGTTATTATTATTATTAACGGTCATAAGCCGAGGGCTACCTGCATGCATCTCCATGTTGATGTGTGTGCCGAATGCATAAATAATATTTAAAAACCTCCCCAGTCCGAGCATTCGGAGGGCCTCGTTTAGAGAGGCTGATATTTTATTTTGGGCTGCCAGGAGGGGCCGGCGGAATTAATTCCAGGAGATTAAAAAAAATGCAAAAACATCGAAGTCCCAGATTCCCAAGTAAACTGTGACATATTTTTAAACAAATTGCGGGTCTTCTGCCAACTTGACAACCGGCAGGAAAGCAGGTGACCGCCAAGAAAGGAATCGAGGGAGCGCGAATAACGGAATATAAACTGCAAAACGACCCGCATAGTGACGAATCAAAGGCCTGTGCTGTATAAGTCGGATCCAGCATTTTTCTGGCTTGACATGTTTTTTTCATATCTGCAAAAAATACACTACGACCGTCGTAAATAGGAGTCAGTTGCCAGGCATCTGGATTTTGACCCCGTGGGGAGGCTGCAACGGTCGTAAGTGTGGGAAATGGTCATAACTCCCTTTTTTCAGGGATGTTGTAACTTTGAATGGTCACTAAATGAGCGATCGTAAGTTGAGCGCTAACTGTATACTGGAGTGGCAGAAACAGGAGATATGTTGGTAGTCCCCGACTTATGGCGGTTTGTTTAGTGCAGTGATGGCGAACCTTTTAGAGACCGAGTGCCCAAACTGCAACCCAAAACCCACTTATGTATCGTTGGGTGCCGGGTGGGCGTGGCCCGTTGGGTGGGCGTGGCCCGTTGGGTGGGCGTGGCTGCAGTGGTAACGGCAGACTGGGTGGGACTAAAAAGTTCAATCAATCAATTCCAACTTTGCGAGATCTTTTTTTTTTCCTGCGAGAAGTTGAAATTGATTGATTGATTAACCTTTTTTTTTTGCCCATGGTGGTGGAGGCCTAAAGCGAAAAGGTTTTATAAAACCCAGCTGAAGGCCTAGGACTGGGGCGACGGCACGTGTGCCCACAGAGAGGGCTCTGCGTGCCACCTGTGGCACGCGTGCCATAAGTTTGCCACCACAGGTTTAGTGACTGTTCAAAGTTACAACATTACTGAAAAAAGGGACTTATGACCGTTTTTCACACTTACGACCGTTGCGGCTTCCCCGTGGTCACGTGATCAAAAATTTGGGCATTTGGCAATTGGTTCGTACTTATGACGGCCGCAGGGTCCGAGGTGGGGTTGTCACGGGATTGTGACCTTTCGACAAGTAAAGCCAATGGGCGAAGTTGGATTCCCTTAAGAACCATGTATTTACTTAAATTAGTTTCTTTAGCTTAACAACTGCAGTGATTCACTTAGCAACGGTGGCAATGGAAGGGTGTAATGACAAAACTCACTTAACGACTATCTTGCTGAACAGTGGAAATTTTGGGCTCCGTTGTGGTCATAAGATGAGGACTACCTGTTCTTTCAAGACGTCCCTCCTCCACCTCCCTGGCCTGATGGCCCCTCCTCGTTTTCCTTCTCTCCTCTTCCTTTTGGGTGACTCCCTTAATCTTAATCAGAATAGAGCTGGAAGGGACCTTGGAGGTCATCTAGTCCAGCCCCCTGCTCAGGCACAAAACCCTAGACCATTCCAGACAAATGGCTGTCCAGTCTCTTCTTAAAAACACCCAGTGACGGAGCACCCACAACATCTGGTGGCAGGCAGTTCCACTGGTTAATTGTTCTCACTTTTAGGAAATTCCTCCTTAATTCCAGCTTGCTTCTCTCCTTGGGTTAGTTTCCATCCGTTACGTCTCGTCCTGCCTTCAGGGGCTTTGGAGAAGAGGTGAGACCCCCCCCCCTTCTTCTTTGGGGCAGCCCCTCAAATACTGGAAGGCCACTATCGTTTGTGAGAAGGCCTCTCCGGCGTCATCCACCTTCTGGAGCCAGGGTGGAAAAATCAGCCTTTGCAACCGGCCACCTGGTGCACAGTTATGCAATGTGGCCACGGACAAAAGGCTTTTTTTGTCTTTCTTCCCCACCTGATGCTCCGCACAGAATGCTCACGGCTGGTGGGGGGGGCTCAGGTTTCACGGTCCCGACCTTTGTGTGGGGCAGAGACCCTTTTGTTCAGCCAGGCGCTGGCTGGGTGGCAGGGGACGAGCGATTTCACGGGGGCTAATGAAATATTTAGCGGCTCGGCTTGCCAGCCGGCGAAAATTATAACTTGATTAATAATGAGCGAGCTTGGAAACAGATCCCCAGGCCCACTTTGTCTGGGAAAGCAGGGCGAGCATGTGACAGTCTGCCCGTGGCACAAGGGACCTGTGCATGCCTTGCCCATACGCACACACACACACACACACACACACACACACACACGTATGTACTGGAGCTTTGGATAATCCGTAGAAGAGCTGTGCAGATTTCAGGAACAAAAGGAAGTGTCTCCATCTCAGCAACTTGAAGACGGGTGGACTTCCAGAATTCCCCAGCCAGCTATGGGGGTGGGAAATTATGGTCTGGGGAATTCTGGAAGTCCACCTATCTTCATGTTCTTGAGGTTTAGAAACATTGCTCAATACTTCTTTTATCTAGCTCAGGGGTCTTCAAACTGGGCCCTTTCATGACTTGTGGACCAACTCCCAGAATTCCTCAGCCAGGCATGCTGGCTGAGGAATTCTGGGAGTTGAAGTCCACAAGTCATGAAAGGGCCACATCTGAAGACCCCTGAGCTAGCGGTAAAGTCCACTGAATTCAATGGGGCTTTTGTCTAGACCAGGGGGGTCTTCAAACATGGCCACTTTAAGACTTGTGGACTTCAACTCCCAGAATTCCTCAGCTAGCTGTGGCTGGCTGAGGAATTCTGGGAGCTGAAGTCCACAAGTCTTAAAAGTGGTCAAGGTTGCAGATCCCTGGTCTAGACAGAGGTTGCCCCAAAAGGGGAAGAACGAATAACGTTATTATTTTACTATTACTTAAGAGCCTATCATTTTATTCTTGTTTGTAATTGCCTTCTAATATTTATATATAGTTTTGATGTTTTTATGCCTGCTGCCATGCTGGCTGGTGTCTTTTGGGAAAGGCAGTTTCTGAATGAATGAATAGATAAATCAATTAAACTCTGAAGGATGGTTATTGTCCTCAAATATTTTTAACACAAGAAGTATCTCAGAGTTTGCATATCAGCTTTCCCTTCCCTCAAGTGGCGTCTTTGAAGGGAGCCCATTATGGGACATTATGGGTTCTCTTTCATTATTTTAATGAGTCATTAGCTTAAAAGCCCATCCTGAATGCTAATTGTTTAGCCACCAGCCTTTGGTGAAAGAGGAGATTTCTTTAGACAAAGGACCCTCCACGATGGGGATGGGCCCAATCAAAAGGGCAGAAATTTTCCTTTCTCAATTCGGAGTAAGGGGCCTTGGGGCAGTACAAGAAGTCCCTGACTTACAACGGTTTGTTTAGTGACCATTTGCAGTTAGAACGGCATTGAGAGAAGTGATTTGTGACCGTTTTTCACACTTAAAACTGTTGCAGAGTCCCCGGGATCATGGGTCAAAATTCGGACACCTGGCAACTGACTCGTATTTACGACGGTCACACTGTCCTGGGGTCACGTGATAAAAATCCAACTGCTTGGCAACTGTCTCATATTTATGACGGTCGCAGTGTCCCGGTGTGACACTTTTGCGACCTTCTGACAAGCAAATTCAAGGGGGAAGCTAGATTCTTTTAAGAACCATGTTGCTAGCTTAACAACTTCAGGGATTCACAACTGTGGCAAGACAGGGCGTATAACGGGGCAAAACTAGTGTCTCACTTGGCAATGGAAATTTTGGGCTCCGTTGTGGTCGTAAGTCGAGGATTACTTGCACCCTGGGGTTGTCAAGTCCTGATCTACTTTGAAGAGGAGATCCATTACGCCAGGGGTCTTCAGACTTCGCCCTTTTATGACTTGTGGACTTCAACTCCCAGAATTCCTCAGCCAGGCATGCGTGCCAATCTGGCTCAGGAATTCTGGGAGTTGAAGTCCACACGTCATAAAAGGGCCAAGTCTGAAGACCCTTGCATTACGCCAACAGACTTACGACCGTTGTAGAATCCCCGTGATCAAAATTCAGATGCTTGGCAACTGGTTCCTATTTATGACGGTCGCACTGTCCCGGGGGAGGGGTCATGTGATCCCGTTTTGCGACCTTCTGACAAGCAAAGTCAATGGGGAGGCTGGATTCGCTTAACAACCGTGTTACTAACTGAACAACTGCCGGGACCCACTTACCAACGGTGTCAAGAAAAGTCATAAAAGGGGCCAAGCTCGGTTAACAACCCTCTCGCTTAGCCACAGAAATTTTGGACTCCGTTGTAACCGTAAGTCGAGGACCAACCCCCAACTGAAATCTGTCCTGTGGAAGGGAGCAGGATCTACTCCCGCGTGAACCCACGGCGGCGAACGGCTTTCTGATTTCCCGTTTCTCTCCAGTGCAGGATGGATTGCAAAGATATCTCCGCGGAAACTCTGTACGACGTGCTGCATGACATCGAGTACCGGAAAAAGTGGGACACCAACGTCATCGAGACCTTTGACATTGGCAAGCTGACCGTCAACGCAGACGTGGGATACTACGCCTGTGAGAAACGGTGGTGGACGGGGGGAGGAGGGGCCGGAGGGCAGCCCCCAGAGGGAGCCCGAGTGGTGGGGACTCGGCCCGGAGGGCCCACTCCTGCTCTGGCGTTTGGGATTCAGAACTGCCAGGTTTGGAATCAAATGCAGGCCGTCTTCAGGAGACGTTTCGGGACCCAGCTAGGGGACATCATCAGTGCCTGGAAGGGAGGGGGAGGAGGGGGGGAGGAGGGGGAGGGGGACTGCGGGGTCCTTGGTGCTCTCTGAGCTGGGTGGTTTTCTTGCAGACGTTTCGTGACCCACCTAGGGAACCTCATCAGTGCTGGAAGGGAGCGGGGTTTGCCCTCTCTTTCTATACAGATGGCTTGCCCTGTCGGTGTTGCCCCAGTCAAGGAACAACCAAAGCAGACAAACAATCAAACAGTGAAGACCTGCCTAATGAAGGAACCCCAAGACCACTCCCAGCTACACTGACAGGGCAAGGTACTGTATGTAGACAGAGAGCAACCCACCCACCGCTTCGAGCACTGATGACGTTCCCTAGTTGGGTCATGAAATGTCTGCAAGAAAACCACCCAGCTCAGAGAGCACCAGGGACCCCACAGTCCTTCCTTCCTTCCTTCCTTCCTTCCTTCCTTCCTTCCTTCCTTCCTTCCTTCCTTCCTTCCTTCACTGACAATGTTCCCTAGTTGGGTCAGGAAATGTCTGCAAGAAAACCACTCAGCTCACAGAGCACCCAGGACCCCAGAGTAGAAATCAGCTCAGGGGTTTCTCTATTTATGCTAGGTTAATTTCTTTGAAGTTGCAGGAATTAACCTTGCTCAAACAACCAAGAGGCTCTATTGCTGGCTGGGTCAGAGTCCCCATCCCTAGGCCCCTCCTGCCTACACTTCCCCAGCTGGTGGAGTCATTAAAATCCCACCTGGACACATGACCCCCCCACCCCCTCCAGGTGCCTTCCCATCGGAAGCAGGGATTTTCTCTGCTGAGGCTGCCCAGCTGCTGTGAGCCCCCCGGCTCATCTGAGCCCTCTTCTCTTCTCCCCTCTCCGGCAGGGAAGTGCCCGAAGCCCCTCAAGAACCGGGACGTCATCACGCTGCGTTCCTGGCTGCCGATGGGCAGCGACTACATCATCATGAACTATTCGGTCAAGCACGCTGTAGGTAACAGGACTTTCGGGGTGGGGGAGGTGGGGGGGCTGGGGAGGGGGAGCAGGGCATTTTCTGGGCAGTCTCAGAGGGTCCAAAAGATGAAGATGGTGGTGTAGCCACAACCGGGGCCATGGAGCTCTGCCTTGGGAGACACAGAAGGACGAGCTGCAGCCGAGGCAGCCAAGGGAGATCTCGGCCCGTAGAAGGAATTGGGTGGGGGAGCCCCTGAGGAGGGGGCCGCTTCCTGGTTCTCCGGAAAGTAAGCCCTATCCCAGGGGTAGGCAACCTCGGCTCTTTTATGACTCGTGGACTTCAACTCCCAGAAGTCCACGAGCCATAAAAGAGCCGAGGTTGCCCACCCCTGCCCTATCCCCAAAATAGGCCCTAGTTGTGGGGCAAGGCACACACCTAAAAATCAAGCTAGGGCGAGGGTGGGGGTGGAGCTGCCCCACTCGCCCCGCATCCTCCCCTCGCTGGCCCACTTCCCCTGCGGTGTCTCCTGCAGCCAGGCCTGAGTTTCGCAGTCAAGCCTGCATATCTGGAAAGGCCACTGCAGCCAAGAAACGAGCTACGGATTGAATCCCTAGCTCGGTACTCGGCTGCAGAGGCCTTCCAGGAAGACCTGACTGTGAAATGCAGACCCGAATGCAGCTGCAGAGTGAAGCTGATCCTTCGGCTGCAGAATGAGTGGACCGGCTGGGCGGGGCTGTGGGTGCAGGAGGTGAGTAAAAAAGACACCCACGCACCCCGAAAATAAGACCTAGTGTCACTTTTGGAGGCAATAATAATAATAATAATAAGACCCTGTATTATTTTCAGGGAAAGATGGTGGAGGCAAGAGAGGAGAGAAAAGCTTTCAGGCTGTCCAAGGGATTTAGTCTACCTGCTTCTCCATCTCCTTCTCCAATTCCCAGACCATCATCTCCACCTCCACCTCCACCTCCACCTCCACCCTATCTCCATCTTCACCTCCATCTCCAATTCCATCTGAAAGACCATCTCCACCTCCACCTCCATCCCATCTCCAATTCCATCTCCATCTCTACCTCCACCTCCCATCTCCACCTCATTTCCAAGACCATCTCCACCTCCACTTCCACCTCCACCTCCACCTCCATCTCCAATTCTATCTGAAAGTCTATCTCCATCTTCACCTCCATCTCCAATTCCATCTCCATCTCTACCTCCATCTCCACTTCCGTCTCCACTCCATCTCCAAGACCATCTCCACCTCCACCTCCACCCTATCTCCATCTTCACCTCCATCTCCAATTCCCTCTGAAAGACCATCTCCATTTCCACTTCCATCTCCACCCCATCTCCCTTCAATCTCCATCTCCACTTTCCCCTGGATGGGAAAAACGCTGCCAAATTATGACCAAGAAAACACCCAAATGAGAACTAGCTTGGTCTAGTCTGCGGTTAAGGCACCAGGCTAGAAAGCAGGAGGCCATGAGTTTATGCCCTGACTTAGCCATGAAAGCTGGCTGGGCCAATCACCAGGAGAAGGTGGGTTCTAGTTCCACCTTAGGCCTGAACGCCAGCCCCGCGTCGGTCACAACCTTTAGGACCTTTAAGTAAGCACGACTCCATTTGGTGAAAAAGGTGTAGTTTACTCAAGGTCATGCAGAATGCAGTAGAGCAAAGCCAGAACTAAGGTTCCTGTGCCAGATTCCCAAGATGCCCCCCCACTCCCTGTTAACCCTTGATTGTCCAATCAAACTAGATATTGATGTTGTTGGAACGTCATCCTCGGTAAGTGGCTACATTCTTTCCCAGATGGTTGTCCTTCAGTTTGAGTCTCCGGCTGGTAAAGTGAACAGTGGGCTCCCCCACACTGTCCCATTTGTCTTCCCTCCCCCTCGCCTCCATATTTCAGGCTGGCACTGAAGCAAAGCTGTGAGGCGGAGGTTCTGACATTCTGCCCCCCTTAGAAAAAAAGGCCATGGTCATCCCCACTGCCGCCGCTTTCCACAGTCGCCTTCGGGTTTCCCGTCAGAGTTCCCTCATCTTTGCTGAACGGCGGGATAAACTCCACGATTTGGGCCCCTTTGCGCGCTGCTGTCTCGGGTTTGGTGGCCGGTTCCCCTTGCCTGGGCAGGGCTTCTGATCGCTGGAAAGGGCAGTCGCTCGGCCGATGGCCTCCTTCTCCACACCAGGAGCACCGCATCGGGCCTCGTCCAGCGCCGGGTCCCCACCTGCCAGGCCTTGCGGTTTCTCTTCTCTCTGGGGTCCCATAGCGCCCTGGTTCTCTCGCTGGTGGACAGCTCAAATTCTACCTCTCCAGCCAGGTCATCCCACTCCGAGTGTCTTTCCTGGACCTCTGCCCAGAGAAATGTCGAGCATGTCTCCATCCACGCCTTCCTGTACATAGTCTAGGAGCAGGTCTTGGGGCCATTTCCAGAGCACGGCGGCCGGATGCCGGAACTCTGTGGCGTACGTGGCGACGGTTCTCCCGCCCTGTTTGAGGGTTTGCATTCTTATCTTTGCCTTCTGGTCAACCAGCGGGTCTTCGAAGCGCCGTCGCAGGACGGTCATGAACGCGTCGAAGTTGCACAGCTCCTCAGCTTCCGCATTGTGCAGGCTCATGGCCCAGTCAGCGGCCTCACCCTCTGGGGCTCACATGCCGCAGTGCACCCCGGCCTCGTCGTTGGGGAGCTGTTGGGCATGGTCCTTCATGTAACACTTTTGTATGGTGGATTTTTTAATTTCCTGTAAACCGCCCTGAGTCCTCAGGGAATAGGGCGGTATATAAATGTAACTAAATAAATAAATAAATAAATAAATAAATAAATAAACACTGCACTCGGACGAGGAATAACCCCAGTTGCTTCAGGTCCCCGTTGAATTTCATGGGTATCTACAGCGGCCAAGAATCCCTTCTGGTCCCCCAGGGGGGCTGGGGCCGGTGGCGTTGCAGGGGCCGGCCTCTGGCCAGGGGCCTGGCTGGGTTGCTCCAGTGGATCGCGAAGTGTTAGACCCGCAAAGCGTTCTCCAGACAAGTCGGATGCTCCCTCGACAGCTGCAGCTCGGAGGTCCCTTGTGGCCGGTGGCAGCTTGATTGGCACTTGGGGATGCTGTTCTCTCTGTTGGGACCCTCGGATGGCAGTTACCCCCTCCGGGGGCTCTTCCAGCGTCCCAACTCCCAGGGACCATTGAGGTCGTCCTGTCTCTGGGGAGGGCTCCCGCTGCCCCCCAGGTCTTGGCTTCCACACCGATGTCTTCGCCCGGGCCAGCCTGTCCATGCCTCTGAGGGTCACCCTGGGTTCTCCTCTGAGCTGGCTGGGATTCCAGTCCCCCCTCCATCTCGGGACTCTCGCCTCTGCCCTCCGGCCTCGTTGCCACCTCTTCCTTTTTCCCCCCATCTCCTCCTTTTCCCGGAAAAGGCACCGGCTGCACAACCTCCACACTCGATCAGTTCTCCGGCTGGATTGATAAAATGCAGATCTGGCTTAATGTCAGCCAGGACCTTTAAGGAAGAAGGACCCTCGGGGGTCCCTTTGGTGGAAAAGGCTGTAATTTTCACGCAGAAGGTAGTAGACCAAAGTCAGATCTGAGTTGCCCGCACCAGATTCCCAAGCGTAATTTTGCCTAGCCAGGATGCTCTTATCCCTCCACTTCCCGGGTGGCTGTCCTTGAATTCGAGTCTCTGGCCTGTACGGTGAGCTGTGGTCTCCTCCACCCCCCACTTCCGTTCGGCTTTCCCCCCCCATGCAGACTGGCACCGAAGGAAAGAAGGGAGCCGAATGTGAAGTGGCAGTTCCGACAGGTTTCCTTTGGGCCAATCACCAGGAGATTAAGAGTTCTACTTCCTCCTTAGGGATGGAATCTGACCGGCTGGGGAATTGTGGGAGCTGTAGTCCATGAGTCCTAAAGTTGCAAAGGTGGGACTCTCTGCTTTAGCTGGTTCCACCGGCTCTGTGGCTGTTAGAAAAGCAGAGAATGTGAATCTCAGGGAAATGAAGAGCAACTCAGATGATCAAAGGCCTGGAGACTAAAACATGTGAAGGACGGTTGCAGAAACTGGATGCTCCATCCCTGGAGGTTTTTAAGAAGAGACTGGACAGTCACTTGTCTGGGATGGTACAGGTTCTCCTGCTTGAGTGGGGGGTTGGGCTAGAAGACCTCCAAGGTCCCTTCCAGCTTCTATTCCTATTCCTATTCCTATTCCTATTCCTATTCCTATTCCTATTCCTATTCTATTCCAATTCTATTCTATTCTATTCCATTCCACATTTTCTATTCTATTCTATTCTATTCTATTCTATTCTATTCTATTCTATTCTATTCTATTCTATTCTATTCTATTCTATTCTATTCTATTCTATTCAATTCCAATTCTATTCTATTCCATTCCATTCTATTATTTTCTATTCTATTCTATTCTATTCTATTCTATTCTATTCTATTCTATTCTATTCTATTCTATTCTATTCTATTCTATTCTATTCAATTCCAATTCTATTCTATTCTATTCCATTCCATTCTATTATTTTCTATTCTATTCTATTCTATTCTATTCTATTCTATTCTATTCTATTCTATTCTATTCTATTCTATTCTATTCAATTCCAATTCTATTCTATTCTATTCCATTCCATTCTATTATTTTCTATTCTATTCTATTCTATTCTATTCTATTCTATTCTATTCTATTCTATTCTTAATTCTATTCTATTCTATTCCATTCCATTCCATTCCATTCCATTCCATTCCTAGTCTAGAGAAAAGAAGGAGTAGGGGGGACATGATAGCAGCCTTCCAATATCTCAGTGGCTGCCCCCAAAGAAGAGGGAGTCAAGCTATTCTCCAGAGCACCTGAAGGCAGAACAAGAAGCAACAGATAAAAACTAATGAAGGAGAGAAGCAGCTTGGAATTAAGGAGAATTTTGCTGCCAGGGAGAACAATTATCCAGTGGAACAGCTTGCCACCAGAAGTTGTGGCCCCTCCATCACAGGAGGCTTTTAAGAAGAGACTGGACAGCCATTTGTCCAGAAGGGTATAGGGTCTTCTGCTTGAGCAGCGGGTTGGACTAGAAGACCTCCCAGGTCCCTTGCAGCTCTATTCTGATGGAAATAAGTGCACAGATCACGCTAGGGCCAGTCCCAGGCTTGGCGGGCGTGAGTTCAACCTTTCCACTTCCTTCTTCCTAGAAATACCCCCCGCGGAAGGACATGGTCCGGGCTGTCTCGATCCAAACAGGCTACCTGATCCAGGGGAAAGGAGCCAAGAACTGCAGCCTCACCTACCTTGCTCAGGTAGACCCCAAAGGTAAGGCTGTGCTTCCCCCACCTACACCTGGACGGGCGGAGGCGCAGCGCTTTGGCCTTCGCTTCCTGGGAAGCTGCAGTTGCAAATATTTCCACGCACGGGTGGTCCTCCATTTACGATTGTTCGCTTAGTGGCGGTTCCAAGTGACAGTGGCACTGGAAAAAGTGACCTAGGACCGTTTTTCACACGTACGACCCTTGCAGCATCCCTGGGATCAAAATTCAGAGGCTTGGCAAGTTACTCGTGGTTAGGACGGTTGCGGTGTCCCACCAAATGGATGGTTGTTAAGTCAAGGACTAGCTGTAGTTTCGTTTCGTTTCGTTGTTTAATTTATAATTTTATAGTTTAGTTTATAATTTAGTTTATAATTTACTTTACTGTGTGAAAACTGGGTCCTACGTCACTTTTTTGACAGTGCCGTTGTAATTTTGAATGGTCATTAAATGAACGGCTGTAAGTCGGGGACTTACCTGAAACCCGCCAGTTGGTGCCAGTGTCATGGATTCATTCTTGGAAGGGAACCGTCTGCATTTCTGAAACCCACGGAGGGCTTTCAAATCGCATAAATAAATAAACAGCTGCTAAAAGGATCCGCAGACTCCAGAGTCGAGGCGGAGATGGAACGGCTTTGCAGCATGAAAGTTTCATGGCTTCTGCGGCTCCCGGACTCTCTAGCCACGGTTGTGTCCGTGGCTTCCCCAAACAGTGGCGGTCATTGAGAGAAGCGGGTGCCCAGGTGGTCGTGGAACTGACCGGTGTTTCGTGGGGACAGGCTGTCCTCGGCTTATGACCACAATTGGGAGCAGAATTTCCACTGCTAGGCCAGGCAGTCGTTAAGGGAGCCGTGCTCGATTCTAGGGCCTGAGGTTGTTAAGTGAATGATGGTGTCGTTAAGCGAATCCAGCTTCCCCCATTGACTTTACTTGTCTGGGTAGGTCACAAAGGGGCACCGCAACCCGTCATACATGCATGCCAGTCGCCAAGCTTCCAAATTTTGATTATGTGACCATAGGGGAGCTCTGACGGTCGTAAGTGTGAGGATTGTTCACAAGTCGCTTTTTCAGTACTGTTGTAACTTTGGACGGTCACGAAGCAAAGAGTTGTAAGTCAAGGACTAGCTTTATCCCTGGATTGCCTTGTAATCTGAACTGGCAAGTCGAACGTTTTCCAAAACAAAGAAGCAACCTATACAGAAAAAGAACGATCTGTTCCAACAAAGATTTTCTCCTTTGTAGCCGCCCGTGTTTCTCCAACTCAACAACGTGAAGACGGGTGGATTTCAAATCCCAGAATTCTCTTCCAGCTGGGGAATTCTGGGACTTCGTGTCCACCCACCTTAATGTTGTCAAATGGGAGAAACACGGGCCTAAAACAGGTAGACAAAAACGTGAAACTTTGCTGCAACTGTCAAACTTTTAGAGAAACCCAAGACACAGTATAGCGTTGTCTTCGAAGTTGCACTTAATTCAAATTCAAATAATTTGGAGCAGCCCAACAAAGCAGAGGTCAACTTCCACGAAGAACTTGCCAGTCGTAAAATCGTATTTTGGGTTAATTGTTGTCTTCTTGATTAAGTTTAAATTCCCCACTTCCTCCAGGAGTTCAAGGTGGTATATGTAGACCCTCTCCTCACATTTTGGGGGTGAGTTGAGGGAGGAAAGGCCCGGTCCAGAACCCCCCAAGGGGTGTTTGTGGTCACAGAGGAAGAATGAAATGAGTTAATAATAATAATTTAATAATGATGATGGTGATGATGATGATGATGACAACAACAACAACAACAACAACAACAACAATAATAATAATAATAATAATAATAATAATGTTGGAAGGTACTTGGAGGTCATCCAGTCCAACCCCTGCTCAGGCAGGAGACCCTTTTATCATTCCAAACAAATCTTCTCTTCCCTTTTTTTTCAGCTAGCAGATAGCAAATCATCCCTTGGTGGAGCAAAGGGTTTTTTATTTTGGTGGCGTAAGTCCTCGGCTTACGACCACAATTGAGCCCCGAATTCATGTTGCTAAGGGAGACATTTATTAAGTAACTTTTGCCCCATTTTACAATCTTTTTTGCCACAGTTGTTATGTGAATCATTGCAGTAAATAAGTTAGTAACACGGTCGTTA
Source organism: Vipera berus (assembly GCF_964194415.1). Taxonomy (NCBI): domain Eukaryota; kingdom Metazoa; phylum Chordata; class Lepidosauria; order Squamata; family Viperidae; genus Vipera; species Vipera berus. The sequence continues at coordinate 1,327,838 of NC_138206.1, forward strand.
AGTGAATCTGGCCTCCCCCATTGACTTTGCTTGTCACAGGGTCGTAAAAGGGGATCACGTCACACACACACACACACACACACACACCGGGACACTGCAACCGTCGTAAATGTGGATATATCTGTAAATGCTCCAAAACTGGAAGTTTTTAAGAAGAGACTGGACTGCCATTTGTCTGAAATGGGAAAGGGATTCCTGCCTGAGCAGGGGGTTGGACTAGATGACCTCCAAGGTCCCTTCCAACTCTATTATTATTATTATTGTTGTTGTTGTTGTTGCTGTTGTTGTTATTATTATTCCAATCGCCAAGCATCCAAATTTTGACCACATGACTGTGGGGCTACTGCAACGGTTGTCATTGTGGGGGAAAAGGTTCATAAGCCACTTTTTTCACTGCTGTTATAACTTTGAATGGTCACTAAACCAACGGTCGTACGTTGAGCCCTACCTGTAGGTCACAAGTTGGGATGGGGTCTCCTCCCTCTGGTTCGGATTCTGAGTGGGGGTCTCAGGTGTTGCAGGGTGGGTGGGTGGGGTGCGGGGTGCACCTGCCACAAAGTTCTCCACTTTGCGTGTCCTTCGGAAGGGCCGTTCTCTGACGACTGTTTTGATTTTCCTCCTGCAGGCTCTTTGCCCAAGTGGGTGGTGAATAAGTCTTCTCAGTTTCTGGCGCCCAAGGTAAGCTGGGACCCATTTCTCTCTTCTTTCTGCAGCTCCCTGGCTCACCTGGTCCAGTGCTGGAAGGGGGGAGGGGGAGGAGGAAGGAAGGAAGGAAGGAAGGAAGGAAGGAAGGAAGGAAGGAAGGAAGGAAGGAAGGAAGGAAGGACTGTGGGATCCTTGGTGCTCTCTGAGCTTAGCTGATTTCTTGCAGACATTTCATTACCCAAGTAGGTAACATCATCAGTGCTAGAAGGAAGGAGGAGGAGGGGAAGGAAGGAAGGAAGGAAGGAAGGAAGGAAGGAAGGAAGGAAGGAAGGAAGGAAGGAAGGACTGTGGGGTCCTTGGTGCTCTCTGAGCATCGTGGTTTTTCTTGCAGACATTTCATGGCCCAACTAGGGAGCATCATCAGTGCTAGAAGGGAGGAGGAAGAGGAGGAAGGAAGAGGAGGAAGGAAGGAAGGAAGGAAGGAAGGAAGGAAGGAAGGACTGTGGGGTCTTTGGTGCCCTCTGAGCTGGGTGGTTTCCTTGCAGACGTTTCATGGCCCAACTAGGGAACATCATTAGTGCTAGAAGGGAGGAGGAAGAGGAGGAGGAGGAGGAGGGAAGGAAGGAAGGAAGGAAGGAAGGAAGGAAGGAAGGAAGGAAGGAAGGAAGGAAGGACTGTGGGGTCTTTGGTGCCCTCTGAGCTGGGTGGTTTCCTTGCAGACGTTTCATGACCCAACTAGGGAACATCATCAGTGCTAGAAGGGAGGAGGAAGAGGAGGAGGAGGAGGAGGGAAGGAAGGAAGGAAGGAAGGAAGGAAGGAAGGAAGGAAGGAAGGAAGGAAGGACTGTGGGGTCCTTGGTGCTCTCTGAGCATCGTGGTTTTTCTTGCAGACATTTCATGGCCCAACTAGGGAACATCATCAGTGCTAGGAGGGAGGAGGAAGAGGAAGGAAGGAAGGAAGGAAGGAAAGAAGGAAGGAAGGAAGAAAGAAAGAAGAAAGAAAGAAAGAAAGAAAGGAAGAAAGAAAGAAAGAAAGAAAGAAAGAAAGAAAGAAAGAAAGAAAGAAAGAAAGAAAGAAAGAAAGAAAGAAAGAAAGACTGTGGGGTCCTTGGTGCTCTCTGAGCATCGTGGTTTTTCTTGCAGACATTTCATGGCCCAACTAGGGAACATCATCAGTGCTAGGAGGGAGGAGGAAGAGGAAGGAAGGAAGGAAGGAAGGAAAGAAGGAAGGAAGGAAGAAAGAAAGAAGAAAGAAAGAAAGAAAGAAAGAAAGAAAGAAAGAAAGAAAGAAAGAAAGAAAGAAAGAAAGAAAGAAAGAAAGACTGTGGGGTCCTTGGTGCTCTCTGAGCATCGTGGTTTTTCTTGCAGACATTTCATGGCCCAACTAGGGAACATCATCAGTGCTAGAAGGGAGGAGGAGGAGGGAGAGGGGGAGGGGGAGGGAGAGAGAGGATTAGTCATTTTCTTCTAGACGTTTCATGACCCAAGTAGGGAACCTCATCAGTGCTACTGAATGTGGGTTTTGCCCCCTATTTGTACAGAGTAGCTTGCCCCACCAGGCTTGCTTAAGGAAATGCTTAAAAGAGGGGAAAAAGGGTATTATTCTTGTTGGTTTATATCGGATGAAATGGTGAATTTAAGATAGCCTGGGCTTCAGAGGCAATTTAAATTTTGAAAAGCCCTGCTAGGTTTCTCCACCCTCGCGTTTAAGCAGCTCTCTGGATCAAAAATAGATCGTGGAAAATCTATTTTTGTTTCATCTCCGTGTGATTCTCGGTAGCTTGCTTCTTGGGAGGATATTAAGGAGTGGCTGCTTCTGGAAAAAACGGAGAGGTCAGAGGTTTGGGAGGCGTCAGTGGAGATTCTGAGGAGGTTATCGATTCCCTTTTACGGGAAGTTGGAAAGTGGTGTGGAAATGGACATGAATTATTGATGCCGGGCATGGTTAAAGAGTTGGCAGCTCCTCTGGGGGGGGGGAACGACTGGGGGGTGGGTGATGGAATTTAAATGTATATGTATACGTAAGATATGTTGTTGTTGTTAGCTGCAAAGTCGTGTCTGACCCATCGCAACGCTATGGACAACGTTCCTCCAGGCCATAAGATATATACAGTGTGTGTGTGTGTGTGTGTGTGTGTGTATGTAATTTTTTTTCCCAAAAAAATTACACAAATATGAGCTGTCACTGCTGTGGATGGCCTTGGGTTAGGCCGAAACGAAATAAGATTTGTCCCATGTTTGGGGCCTAGCAAGGTATTCCAAATACTTAACAAACACTTAACACACATATATATATATGTGTGTGTGTGTGTGTGTGTGTGTGTAAATTGCTAACAAAGAATTAAGGGAGACTGATATGCATTTCAAACTTATTAGTTTTCATCAGTCAGCCATATATATATATATTTCATCAGTCAGCCATATATATTTCATCAGTCAGCCATATACCGGTATATATATTTCTGCCAACCTAGCAGTTCGAAAGCACGTAAAAATGCAAGTAGAAAAACAGGGACCACTCCGGTGGGAAGGTAACAGCGTTCCGTGCGCCTTTGGCGTCTAGTCATGCCGGCCACAGGACCACGGAGACGTCCTCGGACAAACGCTGGCTCTTCGGCTTTGAAACGGAGATGAGCACCGGCCCCTAGAGTCGGAAACGACTAGCACGCATGTGCGGGTGAACCTTTACCTTTATTTATATGTATGTATGTATGTATGTATGTATGTATGTGTGTATGTGTATGTGTGTGTGTGTGTGTATATAGATAGATAGATAGATAGATAGATAGATAGATAGATATAGATATACATACACATATACATATATAGATATATATATAGAGAATATATATATATATATATATATATATATAGAGAGAGAGAGAGAGAGAGACAGACAGACAGACAGACAGACAGACAGACATAGATATAGATATAGTTATAGATATAGATGGATGGAGTGAAACGGTCATTATTTTTGGCCGGTTGCTAAGGAAGGTGGACCAAATTGCTTTTAATGACCGCAATTCACCCCAAATTTTCTGCCGGCTAAGTGAGACAGTTGTGCCGTGGGCTTTGCCCCGTTTTCCGACCTTCCTTGCCACAGTCGTTCAGGGAAACACCGCAGCTGTTAAGTTGGTAGTGCGGTTGTTAAATGAATCCGGCTTCCCCCATGGCCTTTGCTGGCCCTAAGGTCACCAAAGGGGACCACGTGCCGTCCCCCCCCCCCGGAAGTGGCAACCGTCATAAATATGAACCAATTGTCAATGCCCAAATTTTGACGACCTGACCCTGGGGATGCTGCAGCCGTCGTAAGTGTGAAGAATAGTCCTAACTCACATTTTTCAGTGCCGTTGTAAGTTTGAACCGTCGCCCAATGAAGGGTCGTAACTGAAGGACCGCCTGTAATTGCCGCTATCAGGAAATTCCTCCTGAGTCCATCTGTTCCTTCTTGTCCCACGAGAAAATCTGTCTGTTTTGGTCAAGGAAAGTCTGTGAAAGTTTTTAAGAGGAGACCGGACAGCCCTTTGTCTGAAATGGTGTGTGGTTTCCTGCCCGAGCAGGGGGTTGGGCTAGATGACCTCCAAGGTCCCTTCTGACTCTGTTATTCTGTTCTGTTAAATGGCTCTGAAAAGGAAATGAAGGAGGAGGAGAGGAGGAGGAGGAGGAGGAGGAGGAGGAGGAGGAGGAGGAGGAGGAAGGGACCTTGGAGGTCATCTAGTCCAACTCCCCTGCTCGGGCAGGAAACCACACACTATTTCAGACAAATGGTTTGTCCGGTCTCTTCTTAAAAAGTTTCAGTGTTAGAGCACCCAAACTTCTGGAGGCAAGGAGTTCCACTGGTTAATTGTTCTCACTGTCAGAAAATTCCTCTTTAGTTCTGGCTGACTGTGATTAATAACAACAACAACAAAGTTGGAAGGGACCTTGGAGGTCATCTAGTCCAACCCCCTGCTCAGGCAGGAAACCCTATACCATTTCAGACAAATGGCTGTCCAGTCTCTTCTTAAAAACCTCCAGTGTTGGAGCATCCACCGCTTCTGGAGGCAGGCAGTTCCACTGGTTAATTGTTCTAACTGTCAGGAAGTTTCTCCTTAGTTGCAGGTTGCTTCTCTCCTTGATTAAATAAGAGAAATAAATACGGGGTTGGTTGCATTTGTGTGTTGTGTGAGGCGTTGTGCAAGAGTGGCAGAGATCAGCAGGGGCACCTGTCCGGACTGACGCTCCTGGGTCAGCTCCATCTCCCATCAGGTGGTCCCAAAGGTGCTTTCCCCCCCCCAGAAAAAAAGGGAACTGGACTTCCTTGGTTTTCTTCCTGGAAAACTTTTCCCTTCCCCGCGTCTGATCTGGTTCCTTTCCCCTCCCTTGCCGAACGGTCCTGCCGGTTGCTGAGAGATGGCATGAAACGCTCACAATGGCCACGGAAAACAACCACGTCAGCAGATGCAAACACACACACACACACACACACACACACACACACACAGAGCGCTAATGAAAAGACAAGGGGGGAAAAAACCAAAACTCTCGCCGGAGAAGCCGAGAATGGAGGAGCTGCCTTTGTGGTGGGCTTGAAGCCTATCGGTTTTCCAGAGACGGCCAAGGTCTCAGGTTCCGCGGGCGGCTTTGTGTTCCCGGACAAAGCCGGTCTGTTTCCAAAGGGATGGTTGTGGGTCTCCGGTGACAAAGACGCTTTAGCATCTCTTTGGGCCAGGAATGGGGTTGGCAAGGCGGCCGGCCGGGCCGATTCCTGGCACGGAGGCCTCCGGATTGGCAGAGGAGTTTGAATCTCGGGGAGACCCACCTGGAGAGGGGGGGGCTCTGCTCCTGGTCCAGAGCTGGTGGGGAGGGGGCCGGGGCAGTGTGGGAGTCTGCTCGTGTGGGTGGGGGCTCTTTGGGATGCAAAACGAGGCAACTCCCAGCAGGAGGGAGGCCTGGGAAGCCGCCCCCCCCAGAACCCCGAAACTTCTTTGGAGGTCTGTGGGCTCCTGGGTGGACGTCTCCTGGAGGGGCCTCTTGGCTGGTCCTGTCTCAAGCATTGTGGTTTTTGTAGTCCATCATTGATATTGAAAACTCCTCCTCCTTCCCCCCCTCCCTCCTTCCTTCCTCTTTTCTCCCTTTCCTCCCTTCTTCCTTCCTCCTTTCCCCCTCCCTTCTTCCTCCTCCCGTCTTCCTTCCTCTTTCTCTCCCTTCTTCCTCTTCCCGTCTTCCTTCCTCCTTCCCCCCTTTCCTCCCTTCTTCCTTCCTCCTTTCCCCCTCCCTTCTTCCTCTTCCCGTCTTCCTTCCTCCTTCCCCCCTTTCCTCCCTTCTTCCTTCCTCCTTTCCCCCTCCCTTCTTCCTCCTCCCGTCTTCCTTCCTCTTTCTCTCCCTTCTTCCTCTTCCCGTCTTCCTTCCCCCTTCCCCCCTTTCCTCCCTTCTTCCTTCCTCCTTTCCCCCTCCCTTCTTCCTCTTCCCGTCTTCCTTCCTCCTTCCCCCCTTTCCTCCCTTCTTCCTTCCTCCTTTCCCCCTCCCTTCTTCCTCTTCCCGTCTTCCTTCCTCTTTCCCCCCTTTCCTCCCTTCTTCCTTCCTCCTTTCCCCCTCCCTTCTTCCTCTTCCCATCTTCCTTCCTCTTTCCCCCCTTTCCTCCCTTCTTCCTTCCTCCTTTCCCCCTCCCTTCTTCCTCCTCCCGTCTTCCTTCCTCCTCCTCTTCCTTTACCCCTCCCTCCTTCCTTCACCCCTCCCTCCTTCCTCCCTCCTCCTCCTCCCTCCCTTCCTCCTCCCCCTCCCTCCCAGCTAACTGTTTCTCTCCTCCTCTTCCTCCCCCCCCCCGCCCAGGCCATGAAGAAGATGTACAAGGCCTGCGTCAAGTACCCCGACTGGAAGCAGAAGCACAGCCCCCACTTCAAGCCCTGGCTCTACCCGGAGCAGAACCGCCTGGCCAGCCTGCCGCTCTCCGACCTCTCCATCCAGCACGCCGACTCCCTGGAGAACATTGACGAGAGCAGCCTGGCCGAGGGCAAGGAGGAGACGCGGGCCGAAGGCAGCGACGAGGACAGCGTCAACTGAGGGCCCGCCGGCCGGAGGGGCAGGGGGGGAACCCTCTGAAACCCAGCCCCCCCCCACACCCACCCACCCACCTGGGCTTCTTCTTGTCTGTGTAACTCCCGTGTTGGCCAAGGAGGAAGGCGGGGGGGGGCCCTTGTCTACAGCCGGTCCCAGGACAGGATTCTTCTCCAGCTTGTGGTAGGGGGCTGCAGCGAGCAAAGTCTCTGGAGGAAGACCCCCCTCTCATGTCGGTAGCCCCCCTTCACACCCCCTCATGCCAGGCACCCCTCTTTTCTTTCCTGGCGGGGCCTTTTTCTGCAACTGCCCCGTTCCTTTAACGGCATGGCGGGTGGCAATGGCGGCAGATAATCTGGAGGAAAAAGGGGGATTCTTCCCATGAAGGGGTCTGCTGCTCCTTGGGGGGGTCGGGGGGCTCCCTTGGCAGCAAAGCAGCCCCCATGAAGGAGGTGGGCACGGCTGCAATGACCAGGCGGAGCCCCCCCCCCCCAGCAAGGTGGGGCATCCACAAGGGGATTCCCCCCCCCCGGGACGGGTCAGGATGGCAGCTGCGATGGTTTGCCTGCCTTTTGTGTGCATTCCCCCCCCTGCAAGACCCCCTTCCCCCGAACCGCCATTTCTGGACCGTGCCCCGTGGACACACACACACACACACACACACACACACACACACATACCTGGTCTGGTGGAAACAGCACTGGCTGCTGGACGGGGTCATTGCAAAACTGTGGGTGTGTCTTCCAGCGCAGTCTGGTCTGCTTGCTTTCTCATCTTACAGGTAGTCCTCAACTTACAACGGTTCACTTAGTGACCCGTCCAAAGTTATAACGGCACTGGAAAAAAGTGAATTAGGACTGTTATTCACGCTTACGACCGTTAGAGCATCCCTATGGTCGTGTGTTACGTATAGACCGGGGTATCCAACTTTGGTGAATTCTGGGAGTTGAAGTCCACAAGTCTTAAAAGTCCCCAGACTGGTACAGAACATACAGATTGGACCAATGCTCAGACAGAAGCAATAAAATAATTCAGACACTTATCAACTGACTCACATTTATGACGGTCGCAGGGTCCCCAGGGGTGCCCTGACCCCCTTTTGCGGCCTCCTGGCAAGTAACGCCAGTGGGGGAAGCCAGATTCGCTTTAACAGCTGTGTGTGACTAAGAGTCAGTTTTACAACTCTGGCAAGGAAGTTCCTTAGGCTCCCTTAAGAAATGTCGCACTTAGCGGCAGAAAACCTGGGCTCAGCTGCGGCCGTAAGTCGAGGACTGCCTGTACAAAGGCAGGCAGGGAGTACTCGCTTGCTTATGGAAGGGGAAGATGGCTTGAGGTGCCCGCCCTTTCCCGTAGCTTCTCTGCAAACATCTGGCTGCCTTCTGCAGCTGCTGTGAGTTTGGCCTGGGGGGGGTCCACCTGCAGTGTTCTTCAGTTGGAGCGAGGCCTTCTGCCACTTTGGGGCCACGGACATCACCCCCCTGCTCTGACCCTGCTGGTCTCAGCTCCGGCCCAGGGTGGAGGAGGATGGGACCCCCCAAGAAGCCAATGTCCTGGTGTGCTTGCTCTTGGATAGGTAGGGAGAAAGAGAGTGTAGGGCAGGGGTCTCCAACCTTGGCAACTTTACGACTTGTGGACTTCAACTCCCAGAATCCCTCGGGTGGGAGACCCCTGCTTGTAGAGCGGAGGTCCCCAACCTTTCGGCCCTCAGGGACCGGTGCAGTGGAGAAAGGTTTTTCCACGGACCGGAAGGTGCGTGGTTTTGTGTACTGCCTGCATCCCACGGATGGGGCTTTGCTTGTTTGTGCAGACCGGTTGCTGGCATGCTGTGGCCCGGTTACTGGTCCACGGACCGGGGGTTGGGGACCCCTGTTTTAGAGGACATCTCCGTCGCATTGCTTCATTGAGGATCCCTGAGGTCTCCAGGCTCTTGGCCAACTGGCAGAAGGTGCAAAGTTCTGACGGTTCGAGCGAGCAGAACGCGCCATCAGCCTGTCTGGCTGCCAGGTGGGCCAACTCCAAGAGCCGAGTCACCTTGCCACCCTCCAACTGGTTGCAGCTGGAGAAGGCCGCCTTCTCTGCTCCGCTCTGCTCCTCTTCCTCCCAATGATACTCAGCCGATTTATTTTGGGATGAGCTGCCTACAGAATGAGGGGGGGAGGGGCTAGACCTTCCCAGTCAGGCCATCTTGGGCCAATCCAGGTGAGAAAGACCAGGTGTGCAGGTGAGAGTTCAGCTGAACCGATTAAGCGCTAAAAGCCTCTGCGCGGGAATCTACTCGGTGCACAGCCAGCACCTGCTAGATTAGAGTCAAGGGAATTCAAGGGAAGTTGGACTTAGTTTGTGGCTATGTAACGATTCTAGGCTGATGCCTCTTTTGACACCGCCCCCCCCCAACTTCTGCCATTCCCTTCAATCCATCTTGGAAAGGCAGCTGGGGGCAACCAAAATGACTTTTCCACTTTCTTCCTTCTTTGTCTGGTGGGAGAGCCCCTAACTCAGGGGGGTCTATGAGTAGGAGATGTGGGGGTGATCCTTTCCAATGGACCTCTTTTCTCTCTCCCTCTCTCTCTTTCTCTCTTTCTCTCTCTTTCTCGTTCTGTCACTCTCACTGCCCCCTGCGCAGTCTGGAAGGCTAGTGGCGCAAGAAAAGTGAGATTTGACTAGCCTTAAATTGTAGGATTGTTACTGTAGCACGCTTTCAGGGGTTGCTTTCCCTATAGCCCCTTTTGCATTTCCGGGGTGAGTGGGTGGGTGGAGGTGGGAGGGGGTGGATTTAAAAACAAAAAGGGGGACAGGGGATTTCATATCTTGTTACTGGACCATTTGTTTCGAAATAAAAGGAGTTCAAATTCTTTTGAGTGCTCTTGCTTGCAAAGAGGTGGACACGACACGTCCTGGGAGGTCAGGAGCAACTGGTGCAGGATTCGAATGTGTGGCCTTAAAAGAACCAGGCCAGCAGGGGACAGCAAGGTCTACGGACCAGTCCTGTTGTCCAGAGAAGTGTTCCTCAACCTTATAGAATGAGGAGAGTTGGAAAGGACTACAGGGGGTCACCTCCTAGTCCACAGTTTCTCAACGTTGAGCCCTTTTAAGAGGGGTGGACTACAACTCCCAGAATTCCCTAGAGCCTAGACAGAAGGTGGATATCAGTTGTATTAGGGGAGTGTTAGGAAGGAGGATAGTGGGCGCTTTGTTATGTATAGACCAGGGTTATCCAACTTCGGTGACTTTAAGACTTGTGGACTTCAACTCCTAGAATTCCCCAGCCAGCTTTGCTGGCTGGGGAATTCTGGGAATTGAAGTCCACAAGTCTTAAAGTCACCAGACTTCAACATCCCCTGGTATGGAACATATGGATTGGCGGACAAATGCTCGGACAGAAGCAACAAAATAATGCAAAACCTTCAGCAATTGTTTTTAAGAAGTTTTTTTTAAAAAAATTAATGGTAATAGACCAGACATGTCAAACTCAAGGCCCGGGGACCGGATCCAGCCCGCAAAGTGGTTTCATGCGGCCCGCGAAGCCATCCTGGAAACAGTGAGGGAATAGCCCCCACTGCCTTGGCCCTGGCCCAGAGACCCTCCTCCTGCCAGAGACCCCCAGATCTGTCCCACTCCTGCCCAGGCCCCCTGGATGCGAAGGATGTAGAGGTGGCCATGCCCACCCAGTAGGCCACACGCACTCTAGCCACGCCCACCCAGTAAGCCACGCCCACCCAGCCCCCTGAGCGCAACCGCAGTGCTGATGCGGCCCTCCATGAAATTGAGTTTGACACCCCTGGAATAGACGGTTTGCCTTATGAGCCGGTCCAGTCATTTGCGGAGATGGGTGGCTGTCGAAATCAATCAATCAACAAGCTGACCCAGACAAAGCCTGGAGAAGTTCAAAACTGACAGGTTGCTGCCACACCTGATCAACCCCTCCTTAGTTAAGCTTGCAAAGGTTAAATCCGGAAGTTTCCAAGGTCAGGAAGGGCCCAAACCGTGGCAAGCGGGACTCAAACGCAACTGGTCTCTGACTTACAACAGTGACCGAAGTTTATAACAGCATTGAACAAGGGGACCTAAGACCATTTTTCGCAGTTAACGACCTTTTACACAGCATTCCCAGGGTCACGGGATCAAAATCCAGACGCTTGGAAACTGGCATGTACTTATGACGGTTGCAGCGTCCGGGTGTGTGTGTGTGTGTCACGCGATCCTTTTAGCAACCTTCCGACAAGCAAAGTCAATGGGGAAACCAGATTCACTTACGGACCGTGTTACTAACCTAACAACTGCAGTGATTCGCTTTACAACGGTGGCAAGAAATGTCGTAAAATGGGGCAAAACTTGCTTAACCAGGGCCTTGCTTAGCCATGGAAATTTTGGGCTTGTTTATAAGTCGAGGACTAATTCTAGTCTGGAATCTTGACCCGTGTGGTCCGATCTGTGGATTTCAGGGAAGTGCTGCCCCAGCCTGGGGGGATGGACTAGATGACCTCCAAGGCCCCTTCTAAGCCTTGCACCCTGTGATTCTGTCATTCAGGGGTCCCCAACCTGTGGACCATGGGCCGCTATCGGTCTGTGGCCTATTCGCAACCGGGCCGCGCGAGTAGGTAGTTGGCGTACATGTGTGTGCGTACAGCCCCACTCACGCGAGTGTCATGGGCGCTTGGAGCCCCACTTGCAGGGGGCCAAGGTCCCACTTGGCAAGCGTGGTGGGGGTTCACTTGCGTCCCACTTGTGCGAGTGTCGTGGGTGCTCGCGGCCCTGTTTGCTGTGAATGTCGCGGGCAATCGCAGCCCCACTCAAGCGAGCTATGGATGCTCATGTGGGCACACGTGCGGGCACACTCCTGCCCCTCCCACAAAACCAGGGGGCTTCCAACTTGGCCCTTTGATGACTTGTGGACTTCAACTCCCAGAATTCCTCAGCCGGCATGACTTGTGGTCTGTGCACACTGGCTGAGGAATTCTGGGAGTTAAAGTCCACAAGTCATCAAAGGGCCACGTTTGAAGAAAGACCTCTGCACAAAACCATCCCCTCTTTCCCCCCTCTCCCGCCCCCCCCTGCCCCGGGCCACTAACCCAAAAAGGTTGGAGACTCGCAGGTTAAAAAAAAAAAAGAATCTGCAGCAATTCACTTATTAACCAGGGCAGGAAATGTTGTAGAATGAGGCAAAAAATAAATAATAAGAATCACTTAACAAATGTTTCACTTAGAATTTTTAGGCTAAGTTGAGAACCACCTGTAGATGATCGACAAGGGTGCTGGACTACAGCCTCCATTCTCCACAGCCCGCAAGGCCAGCAGAATGCTTATCCAATAAAAAAAGAAGAAAAAGGCAATTAAAAACCATCCTGTGTTGGGGGGGAGGTCCCCTCTTTAAGTTGGGGGGGGTAGAGAACAAGAGGCAGCCAGCCTCCCACAAAAAGAGGGAAAAGTGGGGCCTGTCTGTCTGTCCATCAAAATATCGGTATAGAATCCAAAATTGAAAAAGCGTCCAAAAAAATTCAGATTTCTACCCAATTCTAGCCAAACCTCTATATTCCAACTCAAGGCCTGGAAATAGTAGCTGGGAGGGAACAGCGCCCCCTGCTGTCTCCTCTGATGCAAAACCGGTTATTCTGGTGGCCGGAATTCCGCGGTTTCAACTCTGGCCCTTTAAGAGGGATGGACTTCAACTCCCAGAATTCCTCCAGCCAGCATGGGTTTCTGGGAATTGAAGTCCACCCATCTTCAAGCTGTCCAGGTCTGAGAAACGCTGCCTTGGAGACAGAGAAGATGGCAGGATCTGCGTGTGCAACTTACAACAGTCTGTTTAGTGACCAGTTGGAAGTTGGAACAGCACACTCCGGCATCCTTGTGCTCACCTTATAGGGGGTACCTTGCTCAATAGTAGCAACTGTGAGGGGGATCTCGGAGTCCTAGTGGACAATCCCTTAAATAGGAGCCAGCCTTGTGTTGCAGCTGCCAAAAAAGTCAACACAGTTCTAGGCTGCATCAACAGAGGGATGGAATCAAGATCAGGTGAGGTGTTAATACTACTTTACACGGCCTTGGTAAGGCCACACTTGGAATATGGCATCCAGTTTTGGTCACCACGATGTAAAAAAAGATGTTGAGACTCTAGAAAGAGTGCAGAGAAGAGCAACAAAGGTGATCAGGGGACTGGAGGCTAAAACGTATAAGGAACGGTTGCTGGAATTGGGCATGTGGACTTTAATGAAGAGAAGGGTGAGGGGTGACATGATAGCAGTGTTCCAATATCTCAGGGGCTGCCACAAAGAAGAGGCAGTCAAGCTATTCTCCAAAGCGCCTGAAGGCAGGACAAGAAGCAATGGATGGAAACTAACCAAGGAGAGATTCAACCTAGAAATAAGGAGGAATTTCCTGACAGAACAATTAACCAGTGGAACAGCTTGCCACTAGAATCTGTGAATGCTCCAACACTGGAAGTTTTTAAGAAGAGACTGGACAGTCACCTTTCTGAAATGGCCTAGCACAGGGGTAGGTAACATTGGCCCTTTTATGACTCGTGGCCTTCAACTCCCAGAATTCCTGAGCCAGCATGGCTCAGCTTGGAAACCTCTCCCTTTTCCCTTAGCATGGCTGGCTCAGGAATTCTGGGAGTTGAAGTCCACGAGTCACGAAGGGGCCAAAGATTCCCCATACTGGCTGAGGAATTCTGGGAGTTGAAGTCCACGAGTCATAAAAGAGCCAAGGTTGCCTACCCCTGCCCTAGACCATTCCAGACAAATGGCTGTCCAGTCTCTTCTTAAAAACTTCCAGTTTTGAAGCATTCACATCTGAAGCTCATTTGTGCTATTTCTTGCAATAACAAGCCCATTTGTTAACCTTCAGCCACCTGAGGGACCACTTGGATCCAGGTTGCAGAAGGCCCCCCCCCTCCCTCACCTCTGAGCAGGTGTGCAAACCTGCAGAACTGGAAAGGCAACAGATACAACACCCCCCATCACCTAAACCAGCCTTCCAGTTCTAACTCCCACAGGAGCCTTGTAGCTGATTAATGTGCTTGCAATGCCTCCGCTGAACCATAACAGGTAAGTTTGCAAATGTCTGTCTCTCTGTCTCTGTCTCTCTCTCACACACACACCCCTCCAACGGCTTCCAGAGGTATAGTGACTCAGTGTCCTGATCCAGGTTTGTATATCGGCTGCTGACCAGGTGGAGAGAGGGAGAGAGAATGAGAGAGAGTGAGAGAGAGAGAGAGAGAGAGAGAAGGAATGAAAGAAAGAAAGAATGAGAGAAAGAGAGAACAAGAGGATGAGAAAGAGAGAAAATGAAAGAAAATAGAGATTGAGAGAGAGAATGAAAGAATGAGGAAGAGAACAAGAGGACGAGAAACAGAATGAAAGAAAATAGAGAATGAAAGAAAGAATGAGAGAGAGAACAAGAGGATGAGAATGAAAGAAAATAGAGAATGAAAGAATGAGAGAAAGAGAACAAGAGGATAAGAGAGAGAGAATGAAAGAAAAGAGAGAAAGAGAATGAGAGAGAGAATGAAAGAAAGAATGAAAGAGAGAATGAATGAAAGAATGAGAGAGAGAGAGAGGAGGGGGGGAACGCATGCCTCCCACTGACTCATAGCTCTGGGGGCAGCTGCAACTGAGTCATCCTTTGGTTGTCTTGCTTGAGACTCACCCTGGGGATGGGCTGGAGATGCTGTTGCAACAGGCAGCTTAGAGATGTTGCCAGAAACCGTCTTCCCCGGGGGACTCTGCCAAGAATGGAAAGCAAAATAAAAGATGGAAGCCTGAAATCGTGAAATAAAACCACAACATTCCCGTCTTCCGACGGAAGGGAATATCTGTAGCTCAGGGTTGAACTGAGCGGTCCTTGTCGCTCTCTGAGCTCGGCTGTTTTCCTGCAGCTGTTTCGGGACCCGACTGGCCGACACAGGGCTCTTCAAACCCGGCGTGGCTGGCTGAGGAATTCTGGGAGTTGAAGTCCACGAGTCACCAAAGGGCCAAGTTTGAAGACCCCTGAGCTAACGTCATCAGTGCAAGGAGGGAGTAGGGTTTCTGGGGAGGGGGACGAGGAGGAGAGCAACTGTGGGGTCCCTGGTGCTCTCATGGAGCCTGGTGGTTTCCTCGCAGACGTTTCATGACCCAACTAGGGAACCTCATCAGTGCTAGGAGGGGGGAGGAGGAGGAGGAAGAGAAAGGGAAAAGGAAGAAGGAAAACGAAGGAATGAAGGGAAAGAAGGGAGGAGGAGGAGAACTGTGGGGTTCTTGGTGCTTCCTGAGCTGGGTGGTTTCCTTGCAGACATTTCATGACCCAGCTATGTAACTTCATCAGTGCAGGAAGGAAGGAAGGAAGGAAGGAAGGAAGGAAGGAAGGAAGGAAGGAAGGAAGGAAGGAAGGAAGGAAGGAAGGAAGGACTGTGGGGTCCTGGGTGCTCTCTGAGCTGGGCGGTTTCCTTGCAGACGTTTCATGACCCAACTAGGGAACCTCATCAGTGCTAGAAGGGAGGAGGAGGAGAAGGAGGAGGAGGAGGAGGAGACTGTGGAGTCCTTCATGCTCTGAGTTTGGCTGTTCCTGTGCAGACGCTTCGTTTGCCCAATACCCAACTGGAACACCAGCACAGCTCTGGCTGAGTACTCTTGTCCTCCCAGCTCGGACAGCACCAAGGATCCCAGGGGTCAAGCCTGTTCCAGCCAAGGTGGCTGCTTTCCAGCCCAAGCGGTCAGAAATGTTTTGTGCTTCAGAGCCGGGCCTCAAAATGTGGACTCCTTCCAGGCCTAAGGGGGAAATTCCTGTGAAAATTAAAAATTCCTCGGCCAGGGCTCCTGCCCTCGATCGGAGCGCCCCTCGGGCTTCGCACGCAGCTTTTGGAAAGGGCCCCCCGTCACTCAGTGATGGCCCCTCGTCCTCCCACCGCTCGTCATTCCTTGGGAGATCAGGAGGGGCTTCTGGGACACCCCCCCCCGGCCCAGCGCCAGAGGCGAGGCACACAAACGCAGGAAGGAGCCGAATGTAAAAGAGTTTGTGGCATTGTTTGCAAAGGGAAAGAATGGTTTGATGCAGAAATACGGGGAGTCCTTGACTTATCACAGTTGGCTTAGTGACCGTTCAAAGTTACAACGGCCCTGAAAAAAGTGCAGCAATGTTTTTCACACTTACAACCATTGCAGCATATCCAATGGTCATGTGATCAGACACTGGGGAGCTGACTCACATTTATGACAGTCGCAGGGTCCTTTTGAGAACTTCTGCCAAGCAAAGCCAATGGGGAAGCCAGACTCACTTAACGACCGTGTCACCCACTTAACAACCGCAGTGATTCACTTAACAACTGTGTCACCCACTTAACGATTCACTTAGCCGCTGCGGCAAGAAAGATCGTAAAATGGGGCAAAACTCACTTAAGAAATGTCTCGCTTAGCAACACAAATTTTGGGCTTAATTGCAGTCATAAGCCGAGGACCCACCTGTGTTGTATACCTGTGCCTTTGGTTTTGGTGCACCTGGTCAGGAGGTTGTTCTGGGTCCTTGCGCCGGATAGGAGCAGAACCAGAAAGACAGGCTGAAGTTCTTCAGGGCCCTTTTCCATAGAAAACTCAGGTAAGAAGGATGGAGCGGGCAAAATGGACCCTCGTCCTCCAGAGGGTCCATCTCAGAGAGCCCCCCCCATTGGTCATTTCACACCTGTCCCCCACCGGCTGAAACTACTGTTCTACTAAACCAGGGGTGGGGAACCTTGGCTCTTTTATGGCTTGTGGACTTCAACTCCCAGAATTCCTGAGCCAGGCATGCTAGCTGAGGAATTCTGGGAGTTGAAGTCTACAAGTCATCAAAGGGCCAAGCTTGAAGACCCCTCAAACAGAGCAATAAACCAATAACTCTGGAGTTAAAACCACAGTCGCCATACCGCCATTAGAGAAAAATATGTAAGATTGGGACGGCATGGGAACCTCTGCCTTGGGGAGCGGGTTGGACTAGATGACCTCCAAGGTCCCTTCCAGCTTTAGGACTGTATGAATGAACCTTTTGCAATTTCTCCTTAGGCCACAATGAGGATGCACAGCTGGGAGTTGAAGTCCACAAGTCATAAAAGAGTTCCAGGTTCCCCACCCCTGCCCTAAACAAACTACCATAAGTCAGGGATTACCTCTACAATTAGTCCTCGACTTACGACCACAATCGAGCCCGGAATCTTTGTCGCTAAGCGAGACATTCATTAAATGAGTTTTGCTCCATTGTACGATCTTTCTTCCCACGGCTGTTCAGCGAAATAATGCGAACAACCTGTTCTCTGTTTGGATGCCACTTCTGGAAGTCCATTCTGAACCTGGACAACAACAAAATTAGCGACCAGTTCTGCCCAAGTGGTGCGAACCGGCTGAATCCCACCACTGGGATTGCGTGACCCCAGGGTACTGCGACTGTCAGTAAACATGAACCAGTTGCCAAGCATCTCAATTTTGATCACATGGTTAATGGGATGCTGCAAAACTCTGGAAAACGGTCATAAGTCACTTTTTTCAATGTCGTAGTAACTTGGAAAGGTCACTAAACGAAGTGTCGTAAGTCAAGGACTACCTGTAGAGGGCACCTGGCTCAACAGTAGCCTTTGAGAGGGACCTTGGAGTCCACTTAAATAAGAGCCAGGAGTGTGTTGTAGCAGCCAAAAAAGCCAACACAATCCTAGGCTGCATGAATGGAGGGAGGGAATCAGGATGACCTGAGAATGGTGTGGTGGCCTAGAGGTGGCGCTCTCGCCCCACAGTCAGGAGCCTGTGAGTTGGATCCTAGGTAGCGGCAGATACTTCTGTCTCTGGGTGCAGTGAGTAATTGTCTGCTGGCTGAGAAATTCTGGGAGCTGAAGTCCACAAGTCTTAAAGTTGTCAAGGCTGCAGACCCCTGGATTGTCGTTGTTAGCTGCAAAGTTGTGTCCGACCCATCGCAACTCCATGGACAACGTTCCTCCAGGCCTTCCTGTCCTCTACCATCTTCTGGAGTCCATTTAAGCTCACGCCTCCTGCTTCGGTGACTCCATCCAACCATCTCGTTCTCTGTCATCCCCTTCTTCTCTTGCCCTCCACCTTTCCCAGCATGAGGCTCTTCTCCAGTGAGTCCTTCCTTCTCATTAGGTGGCCAAAGTATTTGAGTTTTAGCTTCAGGATCTGGCCTTCTAAAGAGCAGTCAGGGTGGATCTCCTCTAGGACTGACCAGTTTGATCGCCCTGCAGTCCAAGGGACTCGCAGGAGTCTTCTCCAGCACCATAGTTCAAAGGCCTCAATTCTTTGGCGCTCGGCCTTTCTTATAGTCCAGCTTTCACTGCCATACATTGCAACTGGGAAGACCATAGCCTTGACTATACGCACTTTTGTTGACAGGGTGATGCCTCTGCTTTTTAGTGTGCTGTCTAGATTTGCCATGGCTTTCCCCTGGATTACAGGGGTGTTAATAGAAAAAAAAACAGATTCAAAATCACATGAAATGTTGGTATCCCTTTATACTGTAATGCCTTGGTTAAGACCCCACTTGGAATATGGCAGCCAGTTTTGGTTGCCATGATACAAAAAAGATGCGAAGACTCTAGAAAGCGGGCACCTGCTGGCGGTTTGATCTAGCGCAGGGGTAGGCAACCTTGGCTCTTGTATGACTTCATGGACTTCAACTCCCAGAATTCCTCAGCCAGCATGAGGGAACTATGGCCCCTTCATGACTCGTGGACTTCAACTCCCAGAATTCCTGAGCCAGCATGGGGGAACTATGGCCCCTTCATGACTCATGGATTTCAACTCCCAGAATTCCTCAGCCATGCTGAGGGAACTATGGCCCCTTCATGCCTTGTGGACTTCAACTCCCAGAATTCCTCAGCCAGCATGGGGGAACTGTGGCCCCTTCATGACTCGTAGACTTCAACTCCCAGAATTCCTGAGCCGACATGGGGGAACTATGGCTCCTTCATGACTCGTGGACTTCAACTCCCAGAATTCCTTAGCCAGCATGGGGGAACTATGGCCTCTTCATGCCTGGTCGACTTCAACTCCCAGAATTCCTGAGCCAGCATGAGGGAACTATGGCCCCTTCATGACTTGTGGACTTCAACTCACAGAATTCCTCTGCCAGCATGGGGAAACTTTGGCCCCTTCATGACTCCTGGACTTCAACTCCCAGAATTCCTCAGCCATGCTGAGGGAACTATGGCCCCTTCATGACTTGTGGACTTCAACTCCCAGAATTCCTCAGCCAGCATGGGGGAACTATGGCCCCTTCATGACTCGTAGACTTCAACTCCCAGAATTCCTGAGCCAGCATGGCTCAGCTTGGAAACTTCTCCCTTTTCCCTCAGCATGGCTTGGTCAGGAATTCTGGGAGTTGAAGTCCACGAGTCATGAAGGGGCCAAGGTTGCCTATCCCTGGTCTAGCGGTTAAAGGTGCTGGGCCAATCACCAGGAGACGGTGAGTTCTAGTCCTGCCTTAGGCATGAAATCCGGCTGGGTGAGTTTGGGGCATTTCCTTCCCCCCCCTCTCTCTCTCTGCCCAACCTACCTCACAGGACTGTTGTTGTGGGGAAAATAGGAGGAGGGAGTATTAGTTATGTTGGTCGCTTTGAGTTATTTATAAAAATAATAAATAGAAAAAATCTAATAAATAAATACAAATCAATGATATCATGATTTTTTAAAAAATGTATTCATTCGGTTTTGACATCACACATTAAAATAGAAACATACAAGGAAAAAGGAAAGAGATTGGCAAAGCACATTAAAAGTGACAAAAAAAATACACCCAACAAATATAACAAAGGTACTCCTGACTTTTTTTTAGCACAGATATTAACAATACAGCCATAGCTACATTTAAAGAAATAACCCCAATCTATACAATATTTTAAAACACAGTCAGCTTACTGAAAACCAGCATTCATAAAGCGTTTTTTGTCATCTAAAAGACTGTATATTTTAAACACAATTTGCATCTGATAACATCTAAAATACACAGCATTTCTCTACTCAGATCCAATGTAATTTTTCAAGGTTTCCCTGTGAATGGGGGCTCCGACAGCAGTCCAAAAGCTCGGAAGAGAAAATACCCCGGTTCCAGGGACCCACCCAGGTTGGATCCTGCAGTAATCTTCAAAAACCCAAGGTCAAAAGTTGTTTCTTCTTTTTATCCGGTAAGAAATCTATCAATAGCCACCAGATTTGCTTGGCATTTAATCAAATTATTGTTGCTGAGCAATGCAACCAATTCCCCCAGTTTCAGCTCCTTCCATTAATTTCTAACTTCCTTACTTAGCAGTGAAAAATTTGGGCTCAACTGTGATTATAAACTGAGGACTAACTGTTGATTCTTTCCAACTATGGGCATATAAACAAACTTGCTGCTGTAGTTATATATAAAAACAAACCCTCAGGTATCAAAAACATGGTAACATGATATCTGTTTATTTGTTTGACTGTTACTGTTTTAATTTAACAGAAGAACAGAGCTGGAAGGGACCTTGGAGGTCATCTAGTCCAACCCTGTGCTAAGGCAGGAAACTCCAGACAAATTGTTGTCCAGTCTCTTCTTAAAAACTTCCAGTCTTGGAGCACCCACAACTTCTGGAGGCAAGGAGTTCCACTGGTTGATTGTCCTCACTGTCAGGAAGTTTCTCCTTAATTCCAGGTTGCTTCTCTCCTTGGTCAGTTTCCATCCGTTGCTTCTCTCTTGCCCTCAAGTGCTTTGGAGAATAAGTGGACCCCCGTCTTGTTTGTGGCAGCCCCTCAAATATTGGAAGACTGCTATCCTGTAACGCCCGGTCCTTCTTTTCATTAAATTAGATATAGTCAGTTCTAGAAACTGTTTTAGCCTCCAGTCCCCTGATCATCTTTGTTGCTGTTCTCTGCGCTCTTTCTAGAATAATGTATTTAATTTATTGCTAATTGCCCAGATTTGTGGAAGTGAGACTGGTGGCCTTACATTATGGACAAAATCCCAGTTAAAAAAGGGGCCCATAAAATCACTATCCTGGGCGTGTGTGTGTGTGTGTGTGTGTGTGTGTGTATCTGGGAGCATAAGGCCACAATTTCTCCATCTTCTTCCTCCTTTGAACGCAGAGGTTCATTATCTCTAATAGCAACTGGATCAATTCATGCTGGATGATCTTATGAGTCAGGAGGAGCAAAGATCAAGCAGGCAAGTCGTGGGCCTTGATCTTTTGAGGTCTACTAGGTAAAAAAAAAATATCTGTATGGACTTGAGAAATCCACTTCTTAAAACATGCTGGCTGGGGAATTCTGGGAGTTGAAGTCCTCCCACCTCAAAGAGGCATGCTGGCTGGGGAATTCTGGGAGTTGAACCCCCCCATCTTAAAGGAGCGTGCTGACTCGGGAATTCTGGGAGTTAAAGTCCCCCCATCTTTTTATTAAAAAGTTTTACAAATTTTTTTTTACAAAACATCCCCCAAACCCACCCACCCCAACCCCCCCCCTCCCCCCCACTTCCCAGAGCTGAATACAGGGTCATAAATATAATAATCATATTCTAACTAAAATTATCCATTATAAAATTAACCAAATTCATAATGTGCTTTAACTCTAACATTGATACATTGTATAACATTGATACATTGATACAATGTATCAATGTATCAAAGTCCCCCCATCTTAAAAAAGCATGCTGGATGGGGAATTCTGGGAGTTGAAGCCACCCCCACCCCTGCCCCATCTTAAAGGAGCATGTGGGCTGGGAAATTCTGGGAGTTGAAGTCCTCCCACCTCAAAGAGGCATGCTGGCTGGGGAATTCTGGGAGTTGAAGTCCTCCCACCTCAAAGAGGCATGCTGGCTGGGGAATTCTGGGAGTTGAACCCCCGCATCTTAAAGGAGCGTGCTGACTCGGGAATTCTGGGAGTTGAAGCCACCCCCACCCCCGCCCCATCTTAAAGGAGCATGCGGGCCGGGGGAATTCTGGGAGTCGAAGTCCCCAAGTGGCTGCGGTTGAGAAGCTCGGACGTTCGTGGCTGTACTCCGGCGCCAGCAGAACAACCCGGAGTCGTTCGCCAGCCGTGGGAAGCGGCTTCCCCGAAGGCTACGGGGCGAAAGCCCCCAAAGCCGGGTTCCGCGTCCTCTCCAGCCCGCTCGTCTGAACGCCGCGCAGGAGCGGGCAGCCCCGAAAGGGGCAGGGAGGGCAAAACCCATCCTCCCCTGCCGGGACGGCAGAGAGAGAGAGAGAGAGAGAGAGAGAGAGCCCGGAGCCGGCGGAGCGCAGCCGACGGAGCCCCCGGGGCTGGGGGCGGACAAAGGCGGAGCTCGGGGCGGGCTGGCCGGGGCTGCCCGCGGGAGGCGGCGGGGGCGGCGCGACCCGCTCCTCCCTTCCTCCCTCCGCCCGGCCGGGAGACGCCCCCGGCCCGCCCGCCGACGCCGACGCCGCCGCCGGGAGCGCAGCGCAGCCGACACGCGCGCCGAAGCCCCGCGGGGGTGGCTGCGCTGGGACCCCCGAAGCCCCCGGAGGGAAGTAAGTGGCGGGGGGGGGGGCGGGGAAGGGGAAGGGCACGGACGCTCAGCGGGACAGCGTTCCCCCTTTCCCCCGCCCGCACCCGGAGACTTCACCTGTCGAGTCTCCGCCTGCGGAGCGGCTCTCCTCGGAGGGGGGGGGGCTTCGGTCCCCGCCTGCGCGCCCCCAACTCCTGGCCAAGCCCCGACTCCGGAGGGCGCCAGGTTGCCGATGTCCGGCCGCAGCAGCATCGGCCAATTGGCGCCCTCCGGAGTTGGGGGTTGGCCAGGTGACGGAGGGGGGGAGGAGAGGGGGGGGCGCAGGGTGCGACGAGAGTGGGGCCGCCGGGATCTGCCCCCCCCATCTCTCCCGCACCCCGCTTTGGACCTGGGTAGGCACCAACAGACGCCGCCAGAGCCGGTCGGTCGAGGAAGCCCCCAGCCCCTTTCTCAGCCTTGCAGGCTGTACACCTTCCCCCCACCCCCCCAAAGGTATTTCCCGCCTGCCGGCTTAACACCTCTGCGACCCCTCCAGTTGAAAAAAAATAAATAAATAAATATGGTTTTGCGCATGCACAGGTTTCAAGGGCTTGGGTGGGGGGGTGGGGGGGTCCCAGATCTTAGCGCCCCCCCTTCCTTCCCTCCTGCTGTTCCTCTTACCTGGACAGCTGGGTCTTTCCCCCCCCCCAGTCTTAAGGGTGACCCCTGAACTTCCTCAAACTTCTTCCTCTCTCCGAGGCAGGCTGCAACTTCCACAAGCAGCGATGGGAAATGTAGTCCAGCCTGCTCTGGAAGGACGCCTGGGCGGAAAGTAACGGGGGGGGGGGCTCGGAAAGGTGGTAGGTGGGCTTTCTCTGGGGGTGTGTGCAGATGTGGCATCTGGCGCCACTGTGATCCGAGCGAGGGTTTCTTGAAGGATTGAGAAAGCGGCTGGATCTCCCGCTGATTTGAGCTGGAAAAGATCTGAGTTGGTGGTTTTCTTGCAGACATTTCATGACCCAACTAGGTAACATCAGCAGTATCAGAAGGGAGGGGGGGTTTGTGGAGAGGAGGAGGAGGAGGAGGAGGAGGAGGAAGAGGAGGAGGAAGGGGGGAAGAAGGACTGTGTGGTCCTGGGTGCCCTCTGAGCTGGGTGGTTTTCTTGCAGACGTTTCATGACCCAACTAGGGAACATCATCAGTATCAGAAGGGAGGGGGGGTTTGTGGAGAGGAGGAGGAGGAGGAGGAGGAAGATAAGAGGGAGGAAGGGGAGGAGGAGGAGGAGGAGGAAGGAGAAATAGGACTGTGGGGCCCTTGCTGCTCTCTGAACTGGCTTGTTTTCTTGCAGACGTTTTGTGACCCAACTAAGTAACACCATCAGTGCTACAAGGGACAGGGGTTTGCTCAACCCTGAGGTAGAACTACAGGTAGCTCTTGACGTACGACAATTCGTTTAGTGACCGTTCAAAGTTACAACAGCCCTGGAAAAAGTGACTTATGTCCGCTTTTCACACTTACGACCGCTGCAGCATCCCTGCGGTCACGCGATCAAAATTCCGAAGCTTGGGAACAGGCTCATACTTAGGACCGCTGCCCTGAGTTGGGTGGGGGTGGGGGTCACGCGATCCCCTTTGGCCACCTTCTGACCAGCAAAGTCGGGGGAGGGGGGGAACCAGATTCCCTTCACTATCTTAGCAAGTGCAGCAAATCCCTTAAGAAAGTAGCCCAATCGGGCAAAATTCACTTAGCCACTTTCTCGCTCAGCGCAAGGAAGTTTGGGCTCCGTTGTGTTCATAAGTCAAGGACCGCCTGAATTGTCTTTTGTTAGGAAAAAAAAAATTGGTTGGTTCCCTGAGCTGGCTGGGGCGGTGCTTGGGCAGCATCCTTGGAGAAATTTTGGCGACCTTTGGTGATAATTTGGCACCGTCCCTCACGTCACAATTTCTTGGTGCCTGCTCTTCCTCCATTCCCACTTCTAGGGCGCACGGTGTGTGTGTGTGGGGGGTGTCCCTAGCGCAGACCCTGCCACTTCGGAAGCATTTTTACAATCAGAAAGGTTAGCAACCCTTCTTGCCGGTGATGGTGGGGGGCGGGGGCACAAGATGGAGGCTCTCTGGGTGCCCCTTCTGGAGCAGATAAACCAGCCTGTAGAACTGGAAGATCCAGTCCGGTCCTTTGGTGGTAAGAATCAACTCCGCGGTTTGATTGTGTTTCACGCTTGAGAAGCTGCCCAGAGTCGCTCTGGAGTTGGGTGGTGCAGAAACATGACTAACCGGGGATTCTCACAACAGGCCACACTTTAGTTGTCGTCTTCCTCTCCGCCCCCAGGCGGGGAACCGTCCAAAGTTCAGATTTTCCACTGAAGTTTTCTGGATTCTCGCTGAGCTCTCTCCCTTGATCCCGGGATCCATGTTGTGGCTTGTGGATTTCTTCATTCTTGGCACCCTGGCAGTGCAGATTGTGGACCGACACCAAACCCACAATTGAGGATTACAACTCCAGGCTGAGTCCTAGATTTAAGGCCACGGTCGCCACCAGAATTTCCACTGCTAAGCATAGGGGCTGTTGAGAGTTGTGCCCAATTTCTTTCTCTTTTTTTTGGCCACGGTCGTGAAGTGAATCACAGCAGTCATTAAGTGAACCCCACGGTCCTTAAGCGAGATGGGCTTCCCCTGCCGGCTTTCCTTGCCGGGAGCTGGCTGGGAGGGTGGTCACGTGACCCTGGTATGCTGTGGCAGTTGTAAGGACCCGCCGGTTGCCAAGCACCGGATTTCGATCCTGCGACCATCAGGAGGCTGCAGCGGTTGTAAGTGCGAGGACTGGTCGTCAGTCGCTCTTTGCAGCGCTGCTGGGACTTCAAATGGTCACTAAAGGAATGGTTGTAAGTCAAGGGCTACCTGTGAGTGTTAGTTGAGCAGTCAGAAACACGGAGGCGAGAGGGACCCTGGAGGTCTTCTAGTCCAGCCCCGTGCACAAGCAGGCAAGCCATGACCAGGAGTCTCCAACCTCTGCGACTTTAGGACTTGTGGACTTCAACTCCCAGAAATCCCCAGCCAGCAAGGCTGGCTGAGGAATTCTGGGAGTTGAAGTCCACAAGTCGTAAAATTGCAAAGGTTGGAGACCCCTAACTCTAGTCCATTCCGGACAAATGGCTGTCCAGTGGTCGCTAAACGAAAGGTTGTAAGTTAAGGATGGCCATATCTCCCTTCTGAGTGCAGGCAGTCCTGAACAGCTGTTTGCTTCGTGACCGTTGGGGAGTTACGACATACCCCAAAAATGGACATGACCGTTTCTCCCCCGCACATATGACCGTTGCCGCATCCCCGCGGTCCTGTGATCAAAATTCAGACGCCTTGGCAACTGACTCCTGCTTAAGACGGTTGCAGCGTCCCGTGATCCCCTTTGGCGACATTCTGACAAGCAAAGTCAAAGGGGGGAAGTCGGTTTTGCTCAAACACTCCACAAGTGCAGTGATTCACTTAACAAAGGTCATAAAGTGGGGCCAAACTCATTTCACAAATTTCTCAGCGGCATAAAATCTGGTCTCCACGGCCATCGTAAGTCGGGGACTGCCTGGATCTGCTACGAAGTTTTTCAAGGCCGGTCAAAGAAATCTTCGCAAAAGATTTCTTTTTCTTTCTTCTGTACAGGGAGGGCACCCCCCCCAGGTGCATGTGCTTGGGGGGGGTCTGGAATACTGGGGTGACCGTGTGCCCCCCCCCACCTCTCCGGAAACTCACCCGGAGGTTGGTTGTGGCTTTTGAAGGCCGGATGCCCTGGTCAGATTTGTGCAGCCTTTCCAGTGGCCAAAGATCCTGGCTTTACTTCCTGCCTGTTGGGAAATAATTTTTGGAGGGAAGAGGAGGAAGGCCCCCCCCATGTCCCCCCCTTGCAGCCCCCAGGGGAAGAATGGCTCTTTGTGCAGGAGAAGGATGTGCCCCCGATCCCCGGTTGGTCGAGCACGGCCCGCGAAGCTCTCTCCGGTGCCTCTGTGGTCGCTAAAGTTGAGAAGCTGACTTGCCTCGAATGCTGAGGCTCGGCTGGATTTCCTTTGGAGGAGCCTCCCACCCCCCCCACCCCCCGCCTTCTTCTCTCTTCTAGCCAAATGAGACAGAGGGAGAATAGAAATAGAAATAGAAATAGAAATAGAATAGAATAGAATAGAATAGAATAGAATAGAATAGAATAGAATAGGATAGAATAGAATAGAATAGAATAATAGAATAGAATAGAATAGAATAGAATAGAATAGAATAGAATAGAATAGAATAGAAATATAGGATAGGATAGGATAGGAATATAGATTATAATGAAAATACAGAATAGAATGGAATGGAATAGAATAGAATAGAATAGAATTACAGGATAGAATATTATAGAGTAGAATAGAATAGAATAGAATAGAATAGAATAGAATAGAATAGAATAGAATAGAATAGAATAGAATAACAGAGTTGGAAGGTACCTTAGAGGTCATCTAGTCCAACCCCCTGCTGAGGCAGGAAACCCTATACCATTTCAGACAAATGGCTGTCCAGTCTCTTCTTACAAAGTCCCAGTGTTGGAGCGTTCACCGCTTCTGGAGGCAAGGCCGGGACTCCCCCCTCCCTCTCCGTCCCTTGGGGGGGGTTTCACCTCTGGGCCCCAGAAGGCTTTGGCTGATGGGTCTTATTGTGGAAGCAGCTTTTCCTCCCGAGGTCCCCTTCCAAAGGACCTCAGGACCACGTTCCCCTCTGGCCGAGTTTGGGGTTTTCTTTTTTTTCTCTGGAGGGTGGGGTGGGGGATCTGGGGGGGCCCTGTTGGCGTCTTCTTTTATGAAGCCGGAAGAATGGGAGGCCTGTTCCGCCTGCCAGAATGGGAGGACCGGAGAATAGAGCCTCTTTCTCCTCCGGCTTTGCTCCGCGCCTGACCTTTCTTCGCTGTGGGAATGCGTCAGCCTGGCTGAATAGCCCCAGCGGCGGAGTTGGACAGGCCGGTCCAGCGGGTTAGGGTTCCCCTCCCTCCCTCCTCTGTCGCCTTCTGGGTGCCCCTGGATTACACTTCCTATAACTCTTCCGCTGGGGGGGATGGAAGGGGTAGTCCCACTCAAGAAGTGTGGGCCGGGAGGATTGATTGGGATATCCCAGATTTGTCTGGGGTCAATCCTGGCTTATCCGGGTGTTGGGTGCTGGAGAGGAAGGGTTGTGGCCCAGCCGAATCCAGGAACTGCCGAGGAGAAGACAGGGCAAGTTACGGTATATAAACAGGGAGAAGACCCCCCCCTCCCTTCCAGCACTGATGGTGTTCCCTAGTTGGGTCATGAAACGTCTGCAAGGAAACCACCCAGCTCAGAGAGCACCAAGGACCCCACAGTCCTTCCTTCCTTCCTTCCTTCCTTCCTTCCTTCCTTCCTTCCTTCCTTCCTTCCTTCCTTCCTTCCTTCCTCCTCTTCTCCCTCCCTTCTAGCACTGATGATGTTCCCTAGTTGGGCCATGAAACGTCTGCAAGGAAACCACCCAGCTCAAAGAGCGCCCAGGACCCCACAGTTTGACCCTATCAGTTCCAGATCTGCCCCCCCAACCACGAAGCCTGAACACCCCACCCCCCGAATAACAGCACCCTTCTGACCAGCCTGCTTTCATTTCTTTGGTCTCGTGTCTGAGCTGGCCTCTTACTATGCGGTTCCACCACCGTATTTATGTGTGAACAGCTGAAATGAAGTCCTGCCTTTGAGCTGGCTATTCCTACCCCCCCCTCCAGGGCAGACCCAGTTTGTGTGGCAGCTTAATGCCAGCCAGTTCTGCTTCCCTACGTTGGCTGCTCTTATCAATTGCATGAACTTCCTACTGCTTACCACCCTGGGCCTGCTGGCTG
Organism: Vipera berus; assembly: GCF_964194415.1. NCBI lineage: Eukaryota > Metazoa > Chordata > Lepidosauria > Squamata > Viperidae > Vipera > Vipera berus. The sequence continues at coordinate 1,355,789 of NC_138206.1, forward strand.
GGGATGATGGGGATGGCTGCTCTGGTTTTGCATTCTCTCTCTCTCTCTCTCTCTTTTTTTGCCAAATAATTAGGAAGGAACCATCCAAAGAAGTAAACGTGGCGTCATTCAGTTTCCCGTGGCTGGGTTCCTACGATCATTTAACCAGGCCAATGCAAATGGAGACGCTGCAATTAGCCATCATGCTAAATTCTGTCTTCGTGTCTGTGTGTCTGTGTGCTGTGCAAACACAGCCTGGTTAGTTTGTGGATCGTTGCCTTGTGGAAACCTAGCATGAGGATTAGTTCATTAGTCGGGTTCGGTGTGTTGTGCAAATGCAGCCAGCGCATAAAGCAAGTAACAGGAGAGAATAACAGAACAACAGAGTAACAGAGCTGGGAGGGCCCTTGGAGGTCTTCTAGTCCAACCCCTTGCTCGAGCAGACGATCCCAGACCTTTTCAGACAGGTGGCTGTCCAATCTCTTCTTAAAAGCCTCCAGTGATGGAGCACCCACAACCTCTGGTGGCAAGCGGTTCCACTGGTTAATTAGAATTAGAATAACAGAGTTGGAAGGGAATTGGAAGGTCATCTAGTCCAACCCCCTACCGAAGCAGGAGACCCTACACCATTTCTGACAAATGGCAGTCCAGTCTCTTGAAAGCTTCCAGGGATGAAGCTCCCACAACATCTGAAGGAAACTCCTGTTCCATTGCTCCCCCTTTCAGAAAATTCCCCCTTAATTCCAGGTTGCTTCTCTCCTTGGTTCGTTTCCACCCGTTGCTTCTTGTCCTGCCTTCGGGCGCTTTGGAGAATAGCTTGACTGCCTCTTCTTTGGGGCAGCCCCTGAGATACTGGCACGCTGCTCTCCTGTCCCCCCTCGTCCTTCTCTTCATTAAACTAGACAGACCCAATTCCAGCAACCGATCTTTGTATGTTTTAGCCTCCAGTCCCCTGATCCTCTTCGTTGCTCTTCTCTGCACTCTTTCTGGAGTCCCAACATCTTTTTTTCACGGTTGCTGGAATTGGGCATGTGTAGTTTAATGAAGAGAAGGGTGAGGGGTGACATGATAGCAGTGTTCCAATATCTCAGGGGCTGCCCCAAAGAAGAGGGAGTCAAGCTATTCTCCAAAGGGCCTGAAAGCAAGACAAGAAGCAACGGATGGAAACTAATCAAGGAGAGAAGCAACCTAGAACTAAGGAGAAACTTCCTGAAAGTGAGAACAATTAACCAGTGGAACAACCTGCCTCCAGAAGCGTTGAATGCTCCAACACTGGAAGTTTTTAAGAAGAGACTGGACAGCCATCTGTCTGGAATGGTTTAGGTTTTCCTGCCTGAGCAGGGGGTTGGACTAGATGACCTCCAAGGTCCCTTCCAACTTTATTATTATTATTACATCGTGGTGACCAAAGCTGGATGCCGGATTCCAAGTGTGGCCTTACCAAGGCCTTGTAAAGTGGTATTAGCAATCTTGATTCTATCCCTCTCTTAATGCATGTGGATGCCAAGAGCAAAGGTCGGTTTTTTAAAGGCAGCAAGCAGCAAAGCGGCTTTTTTCTGTACATGCAGCCCAGAAGAAGCTGGATGTTGCACTCCGCAGGGCTGTAGGAGAGGCTGCCAGCCAGGATGTTCCCCCCCCAAAATTCCAAGGCCCTGGGATATTTATAGCAGGGAGTTGAGATGTCCCAAGGTCTCCATTCAAAGGCTACTTACATGTAAGGGTGTAGGCCAGGGGTCTTCAGACTTGGCCCTTTGATGACTTGAATTCTGGGAGTTGAAGTCCACAAGTCATCAAAGGGCCAAGTTGGAAGACCCTTGCTTGTAGACTTCAATTCCCAGAATTCCTCAGCCAGCGTGCCTGGCTGAGGAATTCTGGCAGTTGAAGTCCACAAGGCATCAAAGGCCCAAGTTGGAAGACCTGTCTTAAATCTACCAAACAAAATGGAGGGTGGCTGAGGAATTCTGGGAGTTGAAGTCCACAAGGCATCAAAGGGCCAAGTTGGAAGACCCCTGCTTGTAGACTTCAATTCCCAGAATTCCTCAGCCAGCGTGCCTGGCTGAGGAATTCTGGGAGTTGAAGTCCACAAGTCATCATCAAAGGGCCAAGCTGGAAGACCCCTGCAATAAAGGTTATCAAATGGCAGGTGGAAGCCCCATTAATTTAAAGGTGCTGATTAACACTTACTGGTAGATTTTAATCCATACAGATAGTCCTCGACTTGCGACCGAAAATTTCTGCGGCTAAGTGAGACATTTGTTCAGTGAGTTTTGCCCCATTTTACGGCCTTTTCTTGCCACCGTTGTTAGGGTCGTTAAGTGAATCTGGCTTCCCCATTGACTTTGCTGGTCGCAAAAGGGGATCACGTGACACCCCCCCCCCCAGGACACGGCGAACGTCAGAAATAGGAGTCAGCAGCCAAGCACCCAAATTCTGATCACGTGACCGTGGGGAGGCAGCAACGGTCGTAAGTGTGAAAAACGCTCCTAGGTGATTCTTCTCAGTGGTGTCGTAACTTTGAATGGTCACTAAATGAAGCATCGTAAGTCAAGGAGTACCTGTAAATAAAGCCCCAAGTGGTGTGAGAACAGGCTACAGGTAGTTGTCAACCTACAACTATGTGTGTAGCAACCGTTCGGAATTACAGCGGTGCTGAAAAAAGGGAATTATGATCAGTCCTCACACTTATGACCGTTGCAGCATCTCCACGATCACGGGATCAGAATTCGGGGGCTTGGCCACCGGCCTGTACTTACAACGGTTGCAGCATCCCGGGTCATGTGATCACCGCTTGCAATCTTCCCAGCCGGCTTCCGACGAGCAAAATCAAGGGGGGGGCAAGCTGGATTCACTTAATGACGAAGTGATTCACTTAACAGTGGCAAAAAAGTCATAAAATTGGGCACCCCTTGCTTCCCTCGCTCACCCGTGATTCACTTAAATGCAGAGATTCGCTTAACAACCGGGGCGAAAAAGGTCGCTGGCTGTAACGCCCTGAACAAGCCCCTTGCTTAGCAATGGAAACCCTAGTCCCAGCTGTGGCCGTAAGTCGAGGACTTGCCCGTATGTGCAGAACCGCTTTGTCTCACGGGCCTCGTGGAGGAGAGAAGCTTGCATTTTTGAAAAGCTCTCTCTCTCTCTCTCTCTCTCTCTCTCTCTCTCTCTCTCTCTCTCTCTCTCTCTCTCTCTCTCTCTCTTTCTTTCTCTAAGAAGCTTCTCCCCGCAGCTAGAAAAGCAGCTTCTCAAGGAAGAAGGAAGGCAGAAGTTAACTGGTGAAATTGGGGTCCCGCTTTGCGACGTGCGACTCCGTCTGCAAAAGGCTGACACTCTTGTCAGAGGCGATTTACTGTGGGAATTCTCTGGGAGGCTGGCTGCCAAGAATTAAATGGGGCAGACAGAAAAGCGGAATTATTTAGCGGAGATGATTATCGCCGGCTTCTTACCGGATGGAAAAAAAAAGAAAAAGGGGGCTGGAGGGGGCCGAAATGGGTTGAGGGGCTGCCCCAGAGAAGAGGGAGTCAAGCTGTTGTCCAAAGCGCCTGAAGGAGGCAGGACAAGAAGCAACGGATGGAAACTCATCAAAGGAGAGCATTCACAACTTCTGGTGGCAAGGAGTACTGGTTAATTGTTCTCACTGTTAGAATATTCCTCCTTAATTCCAGGCTGCTTCTCTCCTTGATTCGTTTCCATCCGTTGCTTCTCGTCCTGCCTTCAGGTGCTTTGGAGAATAGCTTGACTGCCTCTTCTTTGGGACAGCCCCTGAGATACTGGCACGCTGCTCTCCTGTCCCCCCTCGTCCTTCTCTTCATTAAACGAGACAGACCCAATTCCAGCAACCGTTCCTTATAATATTTTAGGCTCCAGCCCCCTGATCATCTCTGTTGCTCTTCTCTGCACTCTTTCTAGAGTCTCATCGGTCATTAAATGAACTGTTGTAAGTCGAGGACTAGCCGAATAAAGAAATAAGCGTTTTGCCCCTTGAGAAGTGAGAAGTTGGCCTGGATGAGTTTCAGGGAGATGTTTCCATCCTGTGCCCTCCCCCCCAAAAGCGCCCAGGGGTTGAGGACCCCCGGGAAGCCACCGTGAAGGACTTGGAAGGGGCGTTTGTGACTCTCTGCACCAAAACACACAACTCAGTCTTTGAGCGACACCCTCGAGGCAGTCGCAGCTGCGCTCCCTGCTCCCACGAGGGAGGTGTGTGTCTGCACAGCAATTTGCAGAAGTACAATAACAACCGACAAACAGGTGTGTGTGTGTGTGTGTGTGTGTGTGATCTGCACCCCGGACGAGATTTTGGAAGGGGTGGGGGGAAGGACCGAGCATGTTTGATGTTCAGAGAATAGAAACAAATACAGGGGGTCCCCAACTTAACAGTCCGTTTAGCGACGGTCCGAAGTTACGACAGCAGTGAAAAAAATGAACTGACGACTGTTTGTTCACACTTACGGCCGTTGTTTAGCATCCCCAGTGTCACCTGATCGAAACTGAGAGGCTTGGCAACCGTCTCGTGTTTATGATGGTCGCCGTATCCTGGGGTAAAACCTCGCAACAATTGCCAAAGCGTGAAGGAAAACTTGGCTCCCTGTATAGAGAATTGTTGAGTCTGCATGCTTGGGATAATCTCTTAAGAGCAGAGACTCAGAGTAGGGATGTTTGTGTAAAAAATGTGATAGTAAAGACTGGCGCAGCGGTTGTTTGGATGTCCTTGGCATTGCAAAGACATTTAATCTGGGGGAAAAATTTTTTTGTTTTCCAATTTCCTGGGCATCAAACCAGGCTGAGGGTTAAGTTTGGTTTCAATTTTAGAATATTGTTTTTTTAGCAATTATATTTGGGAAAAGAGGTTGGAGGGAAGTGTGTGCAAAATACTTGGAGAAAGTTGTGCAGTTTTTCAGCGCAACCTTCCTCCAGCAGGTGCCCGCCAGATGGACTGGCAATGGTTTGTAACCCGATCGGTCGGGTAGAAAAATGGGTGCATTGGCTGGGCATGATGGGGGCTGTAGTCTAAACGTATCTTATAGCATCAGGTTGAGAAAGATCAACTTGAGATCAAGACTAAGAGGCTCATAAGTAACACTCCCAAAAGTGTTCTCCAGAATCGAAAAGATATATATATATATATATATTAAATTTCTTCTTCCAGATCTTTCTTTTTTTAGCTGGGATCTTCATAACTTCTTTGGAGAGAGAGAGAGAGAGAGAGAGAGAGAGAGAGAGAGAGAGAGAGAGGGAGAGGGAGAGGGAGAGGGAGAGAGAGAGAGATTGTAAACATTTTGGCTGTGAGATTAGGCTCAGTGCAATCTCAGAAACCTCACGTGGGCTAAGCACAGCTTCCTGTAGTTTTGCGAGGGTGTTATTTCACAAGGGCAGGCAAGCAGGCAGCTGTGAATGCCCCATAACATCTTTCCCCAATTAGGTGCCCGTCCAGATGTGTAGATTCCCATTGCATCATCCTCAGTGAAGGTGTGAGGAGGCAGGTAAAGCCTGCGGTCCTCAGTGCCCTCTGAGCTTGCGCCTTTCTTTGCAGACGTTTCATGACCCAACTGTCTAATATCATCAGTGCTAGTAGGGAGGGGGGTTTGCAGAGGAGGAGGAGAACGATGACTGTGGGGTCCTTGGTGCTCTGTGAGTTTGGTTGTTTTCATGCCGACGTTTCATCACCCAACTAGGGAACATCATCAGTGCTGGAAGGAAATGGGGATTGCAGAGTGGAGGAGGAGGAGGAGGAGGAGGAGGAGGAGGACAACAATGTCTGTAGACTCCTTGGTGCTCTCTGAGCTGGGCTGTTTTCTTGCTGACGTTTCATCACCCAACTAGGGAACATCATCAGTGCTAGGAGGGAGGTGGGTCTGTGAGGAGGAGGAGGAGGAGGAGGAGGAGGAGGAGGAGGAGGAGGAGGACAACAACGTCTGTAGACTCCTTGGTGCTCTCTGAGCTGGGCTGTTTTCTTGCTGAAGTTTCATCACCCAACTAGGGAACATCATCAGTGCTAGGAGGGAGGTGGGTCTGTGGAGAGGAGGAGGAGGAGGAGGAGGACTGTGCGGAGGAGGAGGACAACAATGTCTGTAGACTCCTTGGTGCTCTCTGAGCTGGGCTGTTTTCTTGCTGACGTTTCATCACCCAACTAGAGAACATCATCAGTGCTAGGAGGGAGGTGGGTCTGTGGAGAGGAGGAGGAGGAGGAGGAGGAGGAGGAGGAGGAGGAGGAGGAGGAGGAGGAGGAGGAGGAGGAGAACAATGTCTGTAGACTCCTTGGTGCTCTCTGAGCTGGGCTGTTTTCTTGCTGATGTTTCATCACCCAACTAGGGAACATCGTCAGTGCCAGAGGGAGAAAGGATTGGCTGAAGGATGGGCATTCAGCTGGGAAGGCACCAGCCCTGCCCCACTGAAGCGAAGGGGCGTTGGGCGAAGGTCTGCCTTCCTTCCCGTTCCTTCCATCCAGACCCCCCCCCCCCCCGATCAGGCTGAGGTCATTAACCGGGGTCAACAGGAATTCCTGCCTTTGTGTTTAACGCCCCGGTCCTCGGCACGAACATTTTTGAAGCGAAGATAAAATTGAAACTGGAAGTTTTTCCCTTTAGAGCTGTTTGAAAGATAATGCAGATCTTTGTCATTATAGATGGTGACAAGGGTAGAAAATCCAATAAGTGTAAAGGGAGAGAGATTTATTATTTCTCCCAGTGGAACAACTGCTGAAAAAACACGGATGGGGTGGAGAGGGCGAAGGTAACTGGTTTAACAAAGACAAAATCCTGTTCAGTTTCGTTGGGAAGCCGCTTCTGGATTTTAGGTTCGAAGAAAAACAAAACTTACGCTTCGGTTTTTTAAAACTAGGATAACTTTGTCGTTAAACAGTAGAAACGCCTTGTTCATATGTGTAGTCCTCAACTTATGAACACAGTCGGATCAGAATTTCCACTGCTAAGCAAGGCAGTTGTTAAGCAAGTCCAACTTTATGACTTTTTGCCATGGTTGTTAAGAGAATCCCACAGTCATTAAGTGAATTTTGCCTCCCCCTCCCCCATTGACTTTGTCTGTTAGAAGCTGGTCGGGAATGTTGCAAAGGGGGAATTACGTGACGCCAAATGCTGCAAATGTTGAAAATATAGGCCTGTTGCCAAGTGCCCAAATTTTTGATAATGGGACTTTGTGGCTGCTGTGACCGTTGTAAGTGCGAGGACCAGTTTATAAGTCCCTTTTTTTCAGCGCCATTGTAACTTCAAACACTTGCTAAACAAAAGGTCGTAAGTCGAGGACCCCTGTGGTCACTATGCATGAATGTAAAATGTAATTAGCTGTAATTGTTAATTAGTCCATCATGCTGGAAAGAGTCAGAAGTCAATGCTTTATTTCCCCCCCCCCCACTTCTATTCCTCCTGCACGCGTTCCTTTTTAATAAAATCTTTTATTTTCATTATATAGTTAATTCTCGACTTAGGACCACGATTGAGCCAAAAATTTCTGTCGCTAAGCGAGATGTTTCTTAAGTGAGTTTTGTACCATTGTTACGACATATCTTGCCACCATTGTTAAACGGATCACTGAAGTTGTTAAGCGAGTAACCCGGTCGTTAAGTGAATCCATCTTTCCCCATTGATGTTGCTTGTCAGAAGGTGGCAAAATGGGATCACGTGACACACACACACACACACACCCCCCCGGGACGCTGCGACCGTCATAAGCACGAGTCAGTTGCTGAGTGTCTCAGTTTTGATCACGTGACCCACGGGGGATGCTGCGGCGGTCGTGAAGTGTGAAAAACGGTCGTTAAGTCACTTGTAACTTTGAACGGTCGCTCAACGAATTGTTATAAGTCAAGGACTACCCGTCTTTTCTGCGACGGAGTCCCTTTGAGAGGGAGACGGGATAAATGAGCACAAGGTAGGAAGCAAATACTCGAGTTTTAATAACGTTCTGAGAAAGAAAAAGGGGGATTAATCTCTCTAATTCTTGGCCAGCCTTTTATTCCGGCAGCGGATTCCGCCAATGGGCTTGAGGGGCTGTGAGTGGCGATTGCGACGCCTTTGACCTTCTCTCTACAAAAGCACCAGCTACTTTGCAACGGATCTTTGGGTGTTTTCTCCGGCTTTTACTTCCTTCTCTGTGGTTTTAGCACTCAGAGGTCTCCGGAGCCGACTCTTGAGAAAGCAGGACGCGTAGCCCAAGTCTTGAGGACTGGCGACTTGCACAGGACAAATGGAGAGGTGGGTGGCCTGACTTCCCACTCCCCTTTCTCTCTCTCTCTCTCTCTCTCTCTCTCTTTGTCTCTCGGTATGAAGCAGATTTAGTAGGGGACCTTGCTAAGGTTGAGAAATACTGTCGTGTATTTGGGGTCCCCCCCCATGGGTTGAAGGAGAGGGGTATTTGGCCCGCCTAATTCAGATGCAACTAATCCCTTAAACAAGAGCTTGACAGGATTGAAAGTGAGTTTTAAAAAAAACCTGGAAAAAAGAAGTGTGTGTGTGTGTGGGGGGGGTTGGCCCAATGTCCTAAGCAGCGTTCTGGGACTTCACAACTTCTGATCAGGTTTAATGGAGGATTTTTAATGGTGGAAAAGGCTTATGGTAGGATTTTGTGAGGTTTAGCTGAATGGCAATGTGTGAATTAGATTCGGGGTTGCATGATGGATAGTTCTACTGTGAGTCCCCGGTGCTCTCTGAGCTGGGTGGGTTTTTTGCAGACGTTTCATGGCCCAACTAGGGAACGTCATCAGTGCTAGGAGGGAGGAGGAAGAGGAGGAGGAGGAGGAGGAGGAGGAAGAAGAAGAAGAAGAAGGAAAGACAGTGGGGTCCTGGGAGTTCTCTGAGCTGGCTGGTTTCCTTGCAGACGTTTCATGACCCAACTAGGGAACGTCATCAGTGCTAGAAGGGGGGAGGAGGAGGAGGAGAACTGTGGGGTTCTTGGTGCTTCCTGAGCTGGGTGGTTTCCTTGCAGATGTTTCATGATCCAACTAGGGAACCTCATCAGTGCTGAAAGGAAGGAAGGAAGGAAGGAAGGAAGGAAGGAAGGAAGGAAGGAAGGAAGGAAGGAAGGAAGGAAGGAAGGAAGGAAGGAAGGAAAGAAAGACTGTGGGGTCCCTGGTGCTGAGCTTGGTTGTTTTCTTGCAGACGTTTCATGGCCCAACTAGGGAACCTCATCAGTGCTAGAAGGGAGGAAGGTTTGCAGAGTGAAGGAGAATGTGTGGAGGAGGAGGAGGAGGAGGAGGAGGAGGAGGACTGTGCAGTTCTTGGTGCTCTCTGATCTTGGTTGTTTTCTTGCAGACGTTTCATTACCTGACTAGGTTACATCATCAGAAAGAAGTGGGGCTTGCTCTGTTCACCTCCCTCCCTTCTAGCACTAGTTGGGTCACGAAACGTCTGCAAGGAAACCACCCAGCTGAGGGCTCACCCAGCACCCCACAATTCAGCCCTGAGCTACAGAGACTCTCTTCTCTCGGATCCACTGTGTCTCAGGAGCTTTTGGTTTGGCTCGCAATCTCCTCCTCTTGATGATTTTGGAGTTTGGTTTCCTGCACCCTTGTGAGTTTTTCTCCTCCGGTCCAATTACGGAGAGGATTTGTTTTGCTTAAGATTTCTTGCCTGGCCACACAGCCTCTGTTAGCACCTTTCACTTCCCTCGGACACTAATTCTGCTTTGTGCAAGAAAGCCGCTCGCCCGTGTCTTCAAGGCTTGTAAAACTGGCCCGATGTCAGTTTGCAAATTCTTTCCGTCAGGGAGGGGGGAGACGACTAACCTTTACACCTGCAAACAGTTTAGCAGAAAGTGTCTGGTTTGTTTCTTCCTTTGAGAAATAAAAGGGAAAGAAAAAGAAAGTTACTAGTCCTGACTGATCCATTTCCTGCCTTTTTCTGAGTGATGTTTCAATCTGAGAGCAAAACTTTAGGCGGAGAAGGTTGCTGTTGGTAGGAAAAAGGAATTAGATGCTGGCTTAGGCTGTTAGGAGAAGGCTGATGTGTCCAGAAGACACAAGGAATTTGGGAGAATCCTCTGACTGAAATGTCACAAGAAAACCACCAAGCTCAGAAAGCACGCAGCACCCCATTGTTCTCCTCCTCCTCCTCCTCCTCCTCCTCCTCCTCCTCCTCCTCCTCCTCCTCCTCCTCCTCCTCCTCCTCCTCCCAGCAAACCCCTTTCCCTTCAAGCACTGATGGTGTTCCCTAGTTGGGTCATGAAACATCTGCAAGAAAACAACCAAGCTCAGAGAGCACCAAGGACCCCACAGTCCTTCCTTCCTTCCTTCCTTCCTTCCTTCCTTCCTTCCTTCCTTCCTTCCTTCCTTCCTTCCTTCCTTCCTTCCTTCCTTCCTTCCTTCCTTCCTTCCTTCCTTCCTTCCTTCCTCCTCCTCCCTTTTAGCACTGATGATGTTTCCTAGTTGGGTCAGGAAACGTCTGCAAGAAAAGCACCCAGCTCAGAGAGCACCAAGGACCCCACAGTCCTTCCTTCCTTCCTTCCTTCCTTCCTTCCTTCCTTCCTTCCTTCCTTCCTTCCTTCCTTCCTTCCTTCCTTCCTTCCTTCCTTCCTTCCTTCTCCTCCTCTCTAGCACTGATGATGTTCTCTGGCTGGGTCATGACATGTCTGCAAGAAAACCACCCAGCTCAGAGAGCACCAGGGACCCCACAGTCGTTGTCGTTGTCCTCCTCCTCCTCCTCCTCCTCCCTTCTAGCACTGATGAGGTTGCCTATCTGGGTCATGAAACGTCTGCAGGAAAACCACCAGGCTCAGAGACCACCAAGGACCCTACAATTCAACCTTGAGCTACAAATATTCCCTTCTATTGGTATCTTCGATTATTTGTGGATTTTTTCCTTGATGGGACAGCTAGGCCCCTCCCCTTCTGAACCTCAGTTTCCCCTCTTGGAAAGGAAAGGAAATCATGATTTTTACTCTTTCCCCCCTCCCCTCCTCCCCACTCTTTAAAAAGTCTCCTTTGGCTACTTGTAGATACAAAGAGCAAATCTTAGCAGGCTCATGAATTCTGGAACTGAAATGCCACCACCAGTTTTGGAGAGGCTGATGCAAACAGTTTAGAGGGAGCTATTTATTGTTGGTGCTCTCTGAGCTGGGTGCTTTTCTTGCAGATGTTTTGTGACCTAACTAGGGAACATCATCAGTGCTGGAAGGGAGGGGGGTTCATGGAGAGGAAGAGGAGGAGGAGGAGAAGGAGGGCAAGAACTGTGGGGCCCTTGGTGCTCTCTGAGCTGGGTTGTTTTCTTGCAGACGTTGCGTGACCCAACTAAGTAACATCATCAGTGCTAGAAGGGAGCGGGGTTTGCTGGGAGGAGGAGGAGGACGACGACGACTGTGGGGTCCTTGGTGCTCTCTGAGCTTGTTGGTTTCCTTGCAGATGTTTTATAACCCAACATGAAACATCAGCAGTGCAATAAGTGAGTGGGGTTTGCCTTCTGCTTATTGTATACATTGCCTTCTCACACACACACACACACACACACCCAGCCCAGTCAGTGTTGATGGAAGAGGCCTTGGTGCTTCCTGGGTTAGACTGTTGTTTATTGTTTGATTGTCTGAATTGATAATTCCTTGATTGGGATTTTGGCTTATGCCTTGATTCTCGGTCTAGAAAAATCTTGCTGTTCACATCTGCCTATTTGGGTGTCGACTGCTGGACAAAAGATGCTTTTTGTTTCCTCCATAGCTGTTGGATTGTCTCTTTTGAATGGTGTGCAAATGTTGTTTGTCTCTATGTGCCTATTGATGGCCGATGTGTCTGAACGCCAGGCTTCCAGGAATTCACTACAGCTTTTGGATAGCCCCCCCCTCGACGACTCAAGTCACTCTGGGCAGCTTGCATTAGGGATAAAAGCGTAATTTGAAAAGCATATTAAAGAAAGAAAAAAAAGGTTAAAATCAAGAGCACGGACGGTACAGGGAAGGCAGTTTCCTGAAAAATGGGCGCTTTTTGCACTGAGGATTTCCAGCCCAGAAAATTGCTCGAAGGATTCTTCTCGTGGGCAACCCCCTTGTGTGCCAATCCCAGGGTGAGGCTCTGCAACTTTGCTGATTTCAAACATTTTTAGAGGATGCAGAAGTGACAGCATGCTGGGAAGCCCCCCTCCCCTTCATTTTTGGCCTCTGTGCAAGAGGTCTCTTCTTTCGATGGTGTTTCAGCGTCACCCGATTGTGCCTCCTGTAACGGGTGTGTGAATCACATCCTGGGAAGTCACGGGCATTTGGTCGGTCTCTGTGGCAGACGTCATGCTCCAGTTTTATCTTGAAGGATGGATTGTGGTCATCAATTGGGGAAGGAACTTCTAATTCAATGTTTGTCAACTGTGGCAGCTTTAAGATGGGTGGACTTCAACTCCCACAATTCTCCAGCCAGAGTGCTTTAAGACAACTTGGCCCTTTTATGACTTGTGGACTTCAACACCCAGAATTCCTCAGCCAGGCACGCTGGAGGATGGGAGTTGAAGTCCACAAGTCTTAAAGTTGCCAAGTTTGAAGACCCCTGTCATAGATCTTCACAACTCACTCAGTGAGGAAGAGGAAGATAAGAGGCAAATTTTCCTGCGAAATCCCCGGCCAAACTAGGATTCCTAATCTGATTTCACATATCCACCAAGCTACGGTTTAATCATGGCTTATTGAACAAACCACGACCGATCACGCTGATTCAGTGGGGCAGATCAAAGCCAGGCCCTTGTCTTTATGGCTTTGGGGGAATGAAACCTTTGACTTTGGTGCCAAGCTGGAAAAGGCGGCTTTAACCCTGGATCGCGATGATGGTCATGCCCACAGGGCAAGGAGCTGGTCCTGAAATACCCACCACCATATTTTTTTCAAAAAAATTTTTTGGCAGTTCTGCCCGGTTTTGAATGAGTGTGCATGTGTGTAATTTATACATCAGGAAGTGAAGCTATGCAAAACATCTGTTGCTATTTTGTAGGGCTGCTTCTGCTAAATGGTGACACGGTTGACGAACTGAAATCCCCAGAGAGGAGACTTTAGCCCTGTTGAATGTCTGCCTGTGGGGCAGCCGGTAAGAGGCAGAAGGCCTCTGCTTAGGAAACTGCTCCTGTTTCCTTTGAGGAGGGGTGAGGGGTTCCCTTCCCTAAAAATGGTGGGCAAGGACCCCAAAAGGACTGGCTTTTGTTTCTTGGGGGTGGGGGAATGAAGCCCACCTCCCCCTGGTTTGCATTAGGCAGCAAACCCCTAGAACAGCCATCTCCAAGCTTTCCCACTTTAAAAGTTGTGGACCTCAACTCCCAGAATTCCTGAGCCAGCATGCGGGAATTATGGCCCCTTCATGATTCGTGGACTTCAATTCCCAGAATTCCCGAGCCAGCATGAGGGAAACTTTGGCCCCTTCATGACTCGTGGACTTCAACTCCCAGAATTCCCGAGCCAGCATGGGGGAACTGTGGCCCCTTCATGACTTGTGGACTTCAAATCCCAGAATTCCCGAGCCAGCTTGGGGGAACTATGGCCCCTTCGTGACTCGTGGACTTCAACTCCCAGAATTCCCGAGCCAGCATGGGGGAACTGTGGCCCCTTCATGACTTGTGGACTTCAAATCCCAGAATTCCCGAGCCAGCATGGGGGAACTATGGCCCCTTCGTGACTCGTGGACTTCAACTCCCAGAATTCCTGAGCCAGCATGGGGGAACTATGGCCCCTTCATGACTCGTGGACTTCAACTCCCAGAATTCCTGAGCCAGCATGGGGGAAACTATGGCCCCTTCATGACTCGTGGACTTCAACTCCCAGAATTCCTGAGCCAGTATGGCTCAGTATGGAAACCTCTCCCTTTGCTCTCAGCATGGCTGGCTCAGGAATTCTGGAGTTGACGTCCACAAGTCATAAAAGAGCCCAGGCTGTCTACCCCTGTTATAGGACTCCATTTTCCATCCTGGCAGTGCCAGGGAATTCTGGGAGTTGAAGTTCCCAGAGCTTAAAAGTCTGTTACAGGCAGTCCTGGACTTAGAAACACAATTGGGGCTGTTATTTCCAAGCCTGGTGGTTGTTCCTTGAGTCACGTCCAATTTTAGAACCTTTTTAAATAGATTTTAAATAGAATAACTTTATTGTCACTTTAAATGTATGCTAATCGGCATACATTGCATGTAGCTCACCACCTCCATAAATATGACCCCCCAAAAATTGCGTATTCCCACATACTCACCTATATTGTATGACATATAGAAGCAAAACAGTCTAGTTCAGATGTACGCAGGTACATGGCGAGAGAAATGAATCATGCAAGTTTACCGGATGGATTTGCCAAGGTTGTTAAGTGAACAACCTACCTCCAGAAGTTGTGGGTGCTCTAACACTGGAAGTTTTTAAGAAGAGACTGGACAGCCATTTGTCTGAAATGGTATAGGGTTTCCTGCCTGAGCAGGGGGTTGGACTAGATGACCTCCAAGGTCCCTTCCAACTTTTATTGTTATTGTTGTTGTTATCTTTTATTCATTAAACATGAACCTCAGTCAGCTGAACACTCAAATTGACTGGCACTAATAGTTGACAAGGGTTGCTGCCAGCATCCTAGGTATCAACCAGGCATCTCCTTAAAATGTAAGATGTTCCGAGTTGCGCAGTTTTTTGTAGCTTTGCTGGAGTTATTGCAGGAAGCTGCAATTTCTTGATGTATTTTGCAAAGTTTTTGGACATAGTTCCCAGTGCCCCGATGACAATGGATGTCACCGTTACACGTTTGATCCATAATTGTGCAGTTTCGATGGCCAGGTTGCGATATTTCGTAATTTTTTCCAGTTCTTTTTCTTCGACTCTGGCATCTCCTGGTACAGCGATATCAATCAGCTGTACGCTTCGGTTCTCTAGAACTGCGATATCTGGCGTGTTGTGTTCCAAATGGCGATCTGTTGTTGTTGTTATTATTATAAAACTTTTATTCAACATGAACATGAACTTTTATTAAACGTGAACCTCAGTCAGCTGAACACTCATGTTGACTGGCGCTGATGGTTGACACGGGTTGCTGCCAGCATCCTAGCTATCAACCACGTATCTCCTTAAAATGTAAGATGTTCCGAGTAGCGCAGTTTTTTGTAGCTTTGCTGGAGTTATTGCAGGAAGCTGCAATTTCTTGATGTATTTTGCAAAGTTTTTGGACATGGTTCCCAGTGCCCCGATGACAATGGGTGTCACTGTTACACGTTTCATCCATAATCGCGCAGTTTCGATGGCCAGATGATGATGATGATGATTTCGCTAGGTGAACTCCAGGTGCTTGGCAGGAGTTTGCACATCTGGGAGGTGACGTCAGATTCTCCGTGGGAAGGGACGTTTGGCTCACACGGGGCAGGCATCTGGCAAATTAAATTATAACCATCCAGAAACTGGATGCAACAAAGCAGAGCCTGGCTGATCTACTTATAAATAAACATATTAAGCTTAATCAGCTCCCTTTAACTGGCTGCCTGGCACACCAGCCCAACATGAAATCTCGTTAAGAGGTTTGCGCTAGTTAGGAAAGGAAGGAGCAACACAAAAGCAGGCCATATTAGAAGCAACGCACTTCCTCCCAGCCCTTGGCTTAATCTGATTTAACTCTGCCGTTTTGCGTTTTAATCCCCAGCAGGGTGGACAATTGCAACACAGAACATAGAACGTAGAATCCTAAGACTGGAAGGGACCTTGGAGGTCTTCTAGTCCAACCCCCTGCTCTGGGCAGGAGAAGTTGTATCGTCCCAGTCAAGTGGGTTGCCTAGTTTGTTTTTGAAAACCTGCAGTGTTGGAGCATTCCCAAGTTCCAAGTGGCAAGCTGTTCCAATGATTAATTGTTTTCATTGTCAGAAAATGTCTCCTTGGGACGTTTGTCCAGGATGGTATAACAGGTCTCTTGCTTTGGGCAGGGGCTTGACTAGATGACCTCCCAAGGTCCCTCGCAGCCTTATGATTCTATGTAATACATACATATGATAGACAGAGATAGATAGATAGATAGATAGAGATAGATAGATAGATAGATAGATAGATAGATAGATAGATAGATAGATAAATAATAGCTAACAGAGAATAACAGAATTGGAAAGGGACCTTGGAGGTATTTGTCCAAATCACCCCCACTCAATATTTTATCTTATTCTTTCTTTCTTTCTGTCTGTCTGTCTATCTGTCCATCCGTCCATCCATCCATCCGTCCATCTATCTGTTTTTCTTCCTTCCATCCATCCATCTGTCCATCCATCTGTAGAGATGGAGGTCAAGAATATGGAGGGACATGTGCAGCAAACTGCCTGCCTCAGTATCTTGTTATTCACATGTCTCTGAGCTCATTCCAATTAGCCTTGCCAAGGACTGTGTTGACTGGTCTCCGAATGCCACATCCATCCATCTGTCTGTCTATCTGTCCATCCATCCATCCTTCCTTCCATCCATCCATCCATCCATCCATCCACCCATCCACCCATCTCTGGAGCTTTTCAAAAATAGACTGGACCACCCTTTGTCCAGGATGGTATAAGATCTCCTGCCTTGGGCAGGGAGTTGGACTAGATGACCTCCAAGGTCCCTTCCAGCCCAAGGATTCTACGATCCCTTTCCTCTTTGCAACCTGACGTGGATTTGCTGCCTGTTATTCTCTTTTGCCTTTTGGCTCCTTTGACATCCTGGCTGCTTCTTCCTTTTCAAAGATTATTAGCCCATCTTGGGCAGGGCTGAGTTTTGCAAGGCTTGAGTGCCCAGGAAATGAGTGGCGGGGCGGTGGGCAGGGGGCAACACAACTCTCCATTCAAGGCCGAGGGAAGGAAGTCCAAAATTCACTCACACACAGACACACACACACACAGACACACACAGACACACACACACCCTGTGCCCTTGGCATGCAAGTGGCCTGGAGAACAAGCTTCCTCTAGTATTTATGGCAGCTGCATGGGACTCTCTCTCTCTCTCTCTCTGTGTTTGTGTGTGTGTGTGTGTTGGTATTTCCTCTGGCCGGGCATCACCCTCTGTGTCTACCAAAATTCCCTTCCTTGCAGAATTTTTAAGCTTCTTCGTTTTTTTTTGTAGAAAAGCATTGCTGAATGCTCCTTTCTAAAACATTTGGGGGAGGTCTAAAAACTGAGGCATAATCGTGTGCATTATAGTATTTTTTTAACAACACTTATGACATTTTGTTCCATCCTTGCCTGTGAAGTTGTGTGGCAGCGAATTGCATCACCTTCCGTTTCCTAGAATCAGGTTTCCCAACCTCAGCAGGGTGGACTTCAACGCCCAGAATTCACCAGCCAGCAGAGTCCTCAAATCATCCAGTGTCTGGGCTTGATTTTATGACTTTTTTTTACAACAGCTGTTAAGCGAGTCACCATGGTCGTTAAGGGAATTGTGTGGTTGTGAAGCAAATCACAGGGTTGAGAGTCTGAATGCAGCTTATCCAATGGTGTTTTTCACCAGGAAAGGACGAAAACATTGCAAAACGCGATTGTGCGGCAGCTGGACGATGCAACGGGGGTCATAAGTGTGAGCTGGTGTGTAAGCGCCCAAAATGCGATCATGTGACCATGGGGGGGGCAGTGGTTGTAACTTTGAGGACTGGTTGCAAGTAACATTTCTAGTCTGTTGTAACTCTGAATCGAAGTTAAGCAAGTGGTCATAAGTCAAAGCCTACCTGGACATAGACCTTAAAAAGTTTGTGTCTGTTACGTCGGCCTGTGATGTTTTACGCCTACAAGACCTCCGTTGATCCTACACAGGGTGAAATGCCAGTGTGATTTACCACGTTTGTGTAATGACAGGTTTGTGGAAATGAGGCATTGTGTCTTTGTGTGAATGGCTGTAGGGACATCGCCTTTGATTGACTGGGTTTTTGTGAAGAAGGAGCAACCCTGGTTAATCTGCGCAAACAAGGTTTCTTTTTCTGGCAGATGTTTCATTACCCAAACTAAGAAACATCTCAATGCCAGAGAGGAGGGGGCACTTTCTCTCTGCAAACCCCCTCCTCTTCCTAGCACTCATGATGTTCCCTAGTTGGGCCGTGAAATGTCTGCAAAAAAACAACCCAGCTCAGAGAGCAGCAAGGACCCCACAATCAGTCCTTCCTTCCTTCCTACCTTCCTTCCTTCCTTCCTTCCTTCCTTCCTTCCTTCCTTCCTTCCTTCCTACCTTCCTTCCTTCCTTCCTTCCTTCCTTCCTTCCTGCACTGATGATGTTCCCTAGTTGGGTCATGAAATGTCTGCAAGAAAACAACCAAATTCAGAGAGCAGCAAGGACCCCTCATTTCAAACCTCTTTGATTGAAACAAGGTTTCTGAAACATGCATTGCAGTGGTAAAGGTGTGTGTGTGTGTGTGTGTGTGTGTGTATGGCTGACTGATGAGAACAAATGAGTTTGAAATGGCCATATCAGTCTCCCTTTAATTCTTTGTTAGCAATCTAAAAATTTTTTTACATAAATATGAGCTGTCACTGTTGTGACTACAGCCTGTGGATGGCCTTGGGTTAGGCTGAAACAGGCAATAAGATTTGTCCCGTGTTTGGGGCCTAGCAAGATCTGCGTCCAAGTAGACCTGCAAGGGACGTGTCTTTGTGTGTGTGTGTGTATGTGTGTGTGTGTGTGACTTGAAGCCACCATCCTGACTCTTTCGCCCTCCTGGCCTGACACCCTGTGGGGGATTGTGCTTTGTGCATGAGTCACACCCAGGGCCTCGGCACTCTGCTTGCATTTGAGACCGGATGTTCGCGTGACGGTCCCTTCTCTGACTCTGCAAGGTGCCCAGTCAACTCCGGGCCACATGACCAGCGGCTTTGCAAACATGACACTTCCACCACTTTAGCCAGACTCTTGTGGCTTTGGCAAATTGTGGCAGTCAGTGGAGGAGCATCCAACAAGGACGCCTTGTCGGTGTGAGTCATGCGGAGGTGCCTCAGGGCCACGGGGTTGGTGGGGACAGTGGTGAGGGCAAAGGTCACAGGCCAGCTGATGGCCGTGTGTCCTTCCTGCCAAGGCTGGGGGGCGGGGTGCTGGGGCTCTGCCAAGGCAGCCAGAGGTGTCAACTGCTGGATTTGTGCCTCAATTTAAATGGGAAAAAAGGTGTGGGGGGGAAAGGTTTATTCATGTCCATTTCAGCTATTACGCTTGGCAGAGAAAGTGAGGACAATTAACCAGTGGAACTCCTTGCCTCCAGAAATGGTGGCTGCTCCATCGCTGGAGGTTTTCAAGAAGAGACTGGACAGCCCCTTGTCCGAGATGTCATAGGTTCTCCTGCTACAGCAGGGGGCTGGACTGGAAGACCTCCATGGTCCCTTCCAGCTCTATTCTATTCAGAAAATCCAAGCAGAATAACAGAACACAGGTAGTCCTCAATTTGCAACCATTTGTTTAGTGACCCTTTGAAGTTACAACGGCACTGGGGGGAAAAAATGGGACTTAGGACCATTTATCACTTACAACTGTTGCACCAACCACGTGATCAAAATTCAGATGCTTGGCAACTGTTTCATATTTATGACGGTGGCGGGGTCACGCGATCCCCCTTTTGCGACCTTCTGACAAGCAAAGTCAATGGGGGGGGGGAAACCAGATTCATTTAACAACCGTGTTGCTAACTGCAGCGATTCACTTAACAACCGGGGCAAGGAACGTCGTAAAGTGGGGCAAAGCCGACAGCTTGAGCAAGACCCCAAAGAGCTGTCTTGCTTAGCGATGGAAATCTTGGCCTCAGTCGTGGTCGTAAAGCGAGGACTATCTCTGGCTGAGGAAAAAAAGGGGCGTCCTTAAGTTCCGTTCTGCTACGGAATTAGGGAACCGAAAGCCACAAGACGTAGCAGTCAATGCCCTTCAGTGCTGCAGCCATGGAGAAACCAGCAGAGGCTGAATTTGTAGACTGGGACGTGTGTGTGTGTGTGTGTGTGTGTGTGTGTGTGTGTGTGAGAGAGAGAGAGAGAGAGAGAGAGAGAGAGAGAGAGAGAGAGAGAGAGAGAGAGAGAGAGAGAGAGCGCGAAGGAGGCTTCGGGGTTGGGAAAGAGCTGGTGATCCCGTGCTGGGATGACATAAAGGTAAAGGTAAAGGTTCCCCCGCACATGCGTGCTAGTCGTTTCCGACTAGGGGCCGGTGCTCATCTCCGTTTCAAAGCCGAAGAGCCAGCGCTTGTCCGAGGACGTCTCCGTGGTCATGTGGCCAGCATGACTAGACGCCAAAGGCGCACGGAACGCTGTTTCCTTCCCACCGGAGCGGTCCCTATTTTTCTACTTGCATTCTTATTATGTGCTTTCGAACTGCTAGGTTGGCAGAAGCTGGGACGAGTAACAGGCGCTCACTCTGCTACGCGGCACTCGGGATTCCACCCGCCAAACTGCCGACCTTCTGATCGACAGGCTCAGCGTCCTAACTCCCGGAAACTAAAATAAGTTCAGTCAGGGTATTTTTATCCTGCATTCAGCAAAAATATCTGGAGGAAAAAGCAGGTTTTTTACTGGGTCAGACGGTGCTGGTTTTCTTTCTAATTTTGACCCCTGGGGGGATCCCGGCATGGCTCCCGGGGGTGCCCGAAAGATCCTGGTTTGCAACCCCGCCTTGCCCCGGTGGGGATTTTGTCCCCCCCAAAACTCCTTTTTGCCCCTTTTGTTCACTGCAAAATGAAGCTTTGACACCGGGGAATTAATAACGCAGGCAGTCCTTTCACTTACGACCAAAGTGGAGCCTTAAATTTCTGTGGCTAAGTGAGACAGTGGTTAAGCGAGTTTTGCTCTAGTTTATGACCTTGTTAAGTGAATCGCGGGAGTTGTTAATTAATTTAATTTAATTTAATTTAATAATATTTCTATAATAATATTTCTAATTACACAGTTGTTAAGTGAATCACTGCAGTGGATCAGTTAGCTGCATGGTTGCTAAGCGAATCCGGCTTTCCCCCACTGACTTCGCTTCTCAGAAGGTCACAAAAGGGGATCACGTGACCCCCCCCGGATACTGCGACCGTCGTAAATGTGAGTCAGTTGCCGAGCGTCTGAATTTTGATCATGTGACCCTGTGGATGCTGCAGCGGTCGTAAGTGTGAAAAACGGTGATAAATCACTTTTTTCAGTGCTGTTGTAGCTTTGCATGGTCACTAAATGGGCTGTTGTAACTTGAGGACTGTCTTTATGGCGGTTTTTCAAGGCTGGTGATGGAAAGGGGAAGCAGCTGTCTCTGAATCTCTTCCCCCCCTCAAAAAACCTCCGTAAATTAGCCCTGTGTTTCAGGGCTAAAATAGCCGAAATTTGGCTGTGTAATTTTGTTTATTTATTTTATTTATTTATTTTTTTTATTTTTATTCCATTTATATCCCGCCCTTCTCCGAAGACTCAGGGCGGCTTACAAGCTTAGGTTTGAGCCCCTTGGGAATTTTGGGGTGGGTGGCAGAAGGCTGGGAACGGAAGTCTTTTTGCTTCTCGAGCACCCTGTTCCCTCTTTTACTGCGCTTATTTATTATGAAATTTATTTGCCACCCATCTCAATCAATCACAATAGAACTGGAAGGGACCTTGAAGGTCATCTAGTCCAACCCCCCCTGCTCAGGCAGGAAACCCTAGACTAGGGGTAGGCAACCTTGGCTCTTTTATGACTCATGGACTTCAACTCCCAGAATTCCTGAGCCAGCCATGCTGAGGGGAAAGGGAGAGGTTTCCAAGCTGAGCCATGCTGGCTCAGGAATTCTGGGAGTTGAAGTCCACAAGTCATAAAGCAGCCTAGGCCTAGGCCAGGAGTAGGCAGCCTTGGCTCTTTTATGACTCATGGACTTCAACTCCCAGAATTCCTGAGCCAGCGTGGGGGAACTTTGGTCCCCTTCATGACTTGTGGACTTCAACTCCCAGAATTCCTGAGTCACCCATGGCTCAGCTTGGAAACCTCTCCCTTTCACCTCAGCATGGCTGGCTCAGGAATTCTGGGAGTTGAAGTCCACGAGTCCTAAAAGAGCCAAGGTTGCCTACCCCTGCCCTAGACCATCTCAGACAAATGGCCGTCCAGTCTCTTCTTAAAAACCTCCAGTGTTGGAGCACCCACAACTTCTGGTAGCAAGCTGTTCCCCTGGTTAATTGTTCCCGCTGTCAGGAAATTCTTCCTTATTTCTAGATGGTGCCTCTTTTTCACGAGTTCCCGTCTGTTATTTCTTGTCTCGTGTTGTTGCATCCAACAGCTTTCCCCCCACCCCCACTTTTAATTGCCTAAAGCTGGCTGAACCTGAGCAGCAATTCTCAATCAACAACCACAGTTTTGACCAGAAAGTCCACAATTAAGCAAAAGACTTGTTCAAGGGATGGCGTCCAATTTTGCAACCATTTTTGTGCCGTTGTTAAATGGCTCACATGGTTGTTCAAGTGGATCTGGCTTGATGATGATGATGGTGATGATGGAAGGGACTCTGGAGGTCATCTAGTCCAACCCCGCTGCTCAGGCAGGAAACCCATGACCATTTCAGACAAATGGCTCTCCAGTCTCTTCTTTAAAACTTCCAGTGTTAGAGCATTTACAGCTTCTAGAGGCAGGTAGTTCCACTGGTTAATTGTTCTAACTGTCAGGAAGTTTCTCCCATTAACTCGTTGCTTGTTGGAAGCCGGTCGTGAAGGTGGCAAATGAAGATCACGTGACCCCAGGACTCTGCAACCGGCATAAGTACACGCCAGTTGCCAAGCACCTGAATTGTGATCACGTGATCTGGGCTGGGGGGAAAACCCCCGCTGGTCACGTGATCGGTTACACCCGTGCTGAAAAAAGAGACATAAACATCTTTCACGCTTACAATACTGCCATGGTTGTAAGTGTGAACGATAATTATAAGTCTCTTTTTTCAGCGCAGGCGTAACTCTGAGCGGTCGCTAAATGAATGGCCGTAAATGGAGGACTGCCTATATATGCAGCCCACTCTGAAGCTGAATTCCGGAGAAATCTTGGCAAAACGTCGCTTCAAAGTGAAACGGGCCAAAAAGAGGTTTTTCAGGGACAAAATCCTCACCGGGATGACATGCTTTTTTTAATGTATCAAAAATTAAATACAGGTAATTCTTGACTTACAACCATTCGTTTAGTGACCGTTCAAAGTTATGACGGCACCAAAAAAAGGGACTTAGGATCATTTTTCAAATGGCCGTTGCAGCGTCTCCGTGGTGATGTGATCCAAATTCAAATGCTTGGCAACTGACTCGTACTTACGACGGTTGCAGCATCTCCGTGGTGACGTGATCCAAATTCAGACGTTTGGCAACTGACTCGTACTTACGACGGTTGCAACATCTCGGTGGTGACGTGATCCAAATTCAGACGCTTGGCAACTGACTGGTACTTATGACGGTTGCAGCATCCGGGGCTCACGCGATGCCCTTTTGCGAGTCAAGTCACTGGGGGGAGCCAGATTGACTTAACAACCGTGTTACTAACTTCAGAACGGCTGTGATTCACTTAACAACCGTGGCAAGGCAGGTTGTAAAACAGGGAAAAACTCACTTAAACGCCGTCTCACTTAGCAACGGTAATCTTGCGCTCCGTTGAGCTCGTAATTCGAGGACGAGCTGTAAATAGAAAATATAAAATCGAATAAAAAACGATAAAACAAACAAATCGCGAAAAATAGCCAATGAATAAATTGAAAAAGAAAACGAAAGCCAGCCAACCAATCGAAAGAACTCGCAGACTCGGCGGATTTTGGGGGTTGTTGTTGTTGGTTTTTCCCTGCCGTCAGTTTTCTACTTTTCTGTGTAAAAATACGCCGACTTCCTTCTCAACCCTCCTTCCCATTTTAGCGATTCACCCCGCTGCTATTTCCAGCTAGTTCCTCTTTGCAGACAGAAAAAAAACCCACAGAAAGTTGCTTGGCGAATAATCAAGAGTTTCAGAGCCGAAGGTCAGCTTGGCAAGACAAGAAAAAATTTAAAATTAAAAAAAAGAACAACTTACCAGCCTCCCCTTGATATTGCCTCTTTCGATCGGTTGGACGTCAACCCGTGCTGCTGGGGATGATGGGCATTGGCACTCCTGCAAGCGAGGGAAGGCAACAGATCCCCTGCTTGAAGAGGACTCCATTCGGAAGAGTCCCTGGTATTTTTGCAGGATAATCCTCGAGTTACAACATGGTTCATTTAGGGCAGGGGTCTTCAAACTTGGCCCTTTTGTGACTTGTGGACTTCAACTCCCAGAATTCCTCAGCCAGCTTTGCTGGCTGAGGAATTCTGGGAGTTGAAGTCCACAAGTCATAAAAGGGCCAAGTTTGAAGACCCCTGATTTAGGGGTTTGTATTTCAGCGTTTCCTAAATTTTTTTTTTAAAAAAACCCCAACCCAAAACAAAACAAACCCAGTTCATTTAGGGACTGTTTGAAATTACAACAGCATTTAAAAAAGCGACTTATGATTTAATAATAATAGTAGTAGTAGTAGTAGTAGTAATAGTAGTAGAAATAGGGCTTTTTTTTGTCATAGAACGCTCAGAACGGAGTTCCAGCACCTTTTTTGGATGGAACCTTGTAGGGTAGGCAAGGAGGGTTGTATGACATGTGTGAGTTCTGGCACCTTTTTCTTTTACAAAAAAAGCACTGAGTAATAGTAATAATTTATTTATTTATTTATTTATAATAATAATAATAGTATAATTTATAATAATAATAATTTATAATAATAGTAATAATAATAAAGTTGGAAGGGACCTTGGAGGTCATCTAGTCCAAGCCCCTGCTCAGGCAGGAAACCCTATACTATTTCAGACAAATGGCTGGCCAGTCTCTTCTTAAAAACTTCCAGTGTTGGAGCATTCACCGCTTCTGGAGGCAGGTAGTTCCACTGGTTAGTTGTTCTAACTGTCAGGAAGTTTTGCAGGTTCCAAATTCAGACGCTTGGCAACCGACTCATATTTAAGACGGTCGCAGCGTCCCGGGGTCACGCGATCCCCTTTTGCGACCTTCTGACAAACCAAGCCAATGGGGGAAGCCGGATTCCCTTAACAACCGTGTTCCTAACTTAACGACTGCATGATTCACTTAAGAACGGTGACAAGCAAGGTCGTAAAATGGAGCAAAACTCACTTAAAGGTCTCGCTTAGCAACGTGGGCTCCGTTGCGGCGGAGAGGTGGGGGCTACTAGCAAACCAAGTGTTGGGATTGTGTTGGGGTGTGTACAAGCGTGCAAACAAGCGTTGGTGACTCAGAGAAGTGTGACTGGGTGGGAGAAGGAGCAATGGGGGGGGATGTTGCTTGCTTTTTATAGCCACAGGAAATGACTTTGGGAGAAAAACCTCAGCAAAGTCTCTTGCAAAAGCCCGAAATGGGGCAGGGGGCTGCTGGGTTGGGCTTTGAGACTCACCAGGAAAAAAAGGGGGGGGATTAAAGGTTAGGAGGAAGAAACGTGTGAACGTTGATTATCAAGGTGTTTATATTCCAAGAGGGGTTTTTTCCCCCCATTTTTAGACCAGCCCGAAGGTCGGAGAGAGATTGTGACTTGAGGGGGGGGGAATCAGTCTGGAATCAATACTCAAAATCTGAACTCTTAACATTTTAATGTTTTAATACACTGTTTTATATGTTCAGGGAATCTCCAAAGTTGGCAACTTTAAGCCTGGTGGACTTCAACTCCCAGAATGCCCCAGCCAGCCACGTTGCCAACTTTGGAGACCCCTGTGTCAATGTTTTTTTTCTATTTGGTAATCCTCCACTTACGACCCCATTTGAGCCTCCCATTTCTGTCGTTAAGCGAGACGGTTGTTAAGTGAGCGTTGCCTCGCTCTACGACCTCCCTCGCCCCAGTTGCTTGTTGGAATCGCTGCAGTTGTTCAATTAGTCACACGGCTGTGAAGCGAATCTGGCTTCGCTCATCGGACGGTCGCCCAAAGGGGATCCCGTGACCTGCAGGGACGCTGCGGCCGTCGTAAGTATGAGTCAGCTGCCAAGGGTCGGAATTTTGATTGTGGGGAGGCTGCGAGGGTCGTTAGTGTGAAAAGCGGCCGTGCGTCCTAGGGGTCTTCCTTTTCCCCGTCAGACGTGTCCCTTTGGAGGGGCGTCAACGCAGGGGGGCAGGAAAGGGTGTGGGGGCAACCAGGAGATCTTTCCCAGGCTGGGTCCTTGCTCAAAGCTGCTGCTCCTCCGCCTTCGTCTGCCGGACGGACTCAGCCCTTTCTTTCGACTTGTAGAAAGACCGGTTCGGCCTCCTGCATTTCGACATTTTTGGCATTCTGGGGACTGGGTTCGAAAGAAGAGCTAAGTTTAAAAGTCTGTGGGGGGGGGAAGAGAGAGAGAGAGAGGGAAGGAAGGAAGGAGGGGGAGGAAGGAGGAGAGGGGAGGGAAGGAAGAGGGAGGGAGAGTAGAAAGGAAGGAAGGAGGGAAGAAAGAAAGGGAGAGGGAGGGAGGGGGAAGAGGGAAGAAGGGATAAAGGGAGGGAGAGGGAGGGAGGGCGGAAAGGAAGGAAGGAGGGAGGGAGGAAGGGAGAGAGGGAGGAAGGCAGGTAGGTAGGAAGAAGGGAGGGAGAGAGAAAGGAAGAGAGGGAGAGGGAAGGAGGGCTGGAGGAAGGGAGGGAGAGGGAGGGAGGGCGGAAAGGAAGGGAGGGAGGAAGGGAGAAAGAGAGAAGGAGAAAGGGAAGGAAAGGAAGGAAGGAAGGAAGGCAGGCGGGTGTAGGAGAGGGAGAAAGAGAAGGCGCAGCAGAGCCTGGGGCAGAGTTAAAAGAGGCATCAGCCTAGCACCCCTACATAGCCACAAGCTACTTAGCCCCTCCCTTGCCGTCTCCTGATGGAAATTCAGGAAATTCAGGCGCTCGGCCAGCGGCATCTTTTTCCCCTAGTTGCAGGGTTCAGCCGTCGGGGGATCCCCATTTGTGACCTTCGTTTATTAAAAATGAACAACCCTAGCCTCTCTTCTTTACAACGTGGTTGGTGACCTCCCAGCTCGCGTCATGATAGATCAGTAAAAACTGGCCAGGGCCTCTTGCAAAACCCCCAAATGAGGCGGGGGGGGGGCAGCTGGGGAATTCTGGGAGTTGAAGTCCGCCAGGCTTAAAGTGGCCACGTTTGGAGGTGCCCTGAACATATAAAACCCTAGATACAAAAATTAAAATAATGTTAGAATTCAGATTTTGAGTAAAGATTCCAGACTGATCCCCCCCCCCACTCAAGTCACAATCGCTCTCTGACCCTTGGGCTGGTCTAAAAATGGGACCCCCTTGGAATATAAACAGCCTCATCGTCACCGTTTCTTCCTCCTAACCTTCCATCCCCCTTTTTTTCTCCCCCCCCCCGATGAAAAACCCGATGAATTGAAAACGGAATAATACGTCGTGTTTTTATTTTCTGTAAGCTGCCTAGAGTCGGCGGGAGTGAGTAGGCGGCTGTATACCTTTTCCAAAAATAAATAATTAGCTTCAGCACCCACAGCTACATGGATAATGGGGGAACAGAAGACTGGTGAGACCCCCACCCCCGTTGGCCCTATTGAGCACAGCGGATCCCGTTGCCCAAGGAGAACAAATTCAGCTCAACCCTAAGGTTGAGAGAGTAGGGCCTTCGTGGTGGCGGCCCCCTCTCAAATGAAACCAAACCCATTGACTTCAATGCTGAGGTTCAGGTGGTCCTCTAAAGTTAAACAGTCCCGTGATCAAGACGTTATGGGGGAAAGGAAATTGCTGGACTGGGCAATCCACAGCCATCAGGTGTGGTGGCATCTCACAGGTAGAATATGGTCTTGTAGAGCAGGGGTCCTCAAACGTGGCCCCTTTAAGACTTTGTTGTTGTTAGCTGCGAAGTCGTGTCCGACTCATCGCGACCCTATGGACAACGTTCCTCCAGGCCTTCCTGTCCTCCACCATCTTCTGGAGTCCATTGAAGCTCACGCCTCCTGCTTCAGTAACTCCATCCAGCCACCTCATTCTCTGTCGTCCCCTTCTTCTCTTGCCCTCAATGTTTCCCAGCATGAGGCTCTTCTCCAGTGAGTCCTTCCTTCTCATTAGGTGGCCAAAGGATTTGAGTTTTAGCTTCAGGATCTGGCCTTCTAAAGAGCAGTCAGGATTGATCTCCTCTAGGACTGACCGGTTTGATCGCCTTGCAGTCCAAGGGACTCGCAGGAGTCTTCTCCAGCACCAGAGTTCAAAGGCTTCAATTCTTTGGCGCTCAGCCTTTCTTATGGTCCAACTTTCACAGCCATACATTGCAACTGGGAAGACCATAGCCTTGACTATACGCACTTTTGTTGACAGGGTGATGTCTCTGCTTTTTAGTGTGCTGTCTAGATCTGCCATGGCTTTCCTCCCCAGGAGCAAGCGTCTTAATTTCTTGGCTGCGGTCCCCATCTGCAGTGATCTTGGAGCCCAGGAAAATAAAATCTGTCACTACCTCCATTTCTTCCCCATCTATTTGCCAGGAATTGAGAGGGCCGGATGCCATGATCCTGGTTTTCTTAAGGTTAAGTTTCAACCCTTTAAGACTGGTGGACTCCAACTCCCAGGATTCTGGCTGGCTGAGGAATTCTGGGAGTTGAAGTCCACAAGTCTTAAAGGGGCCACGTTTGAGGACCCCTCTTGTAGAGGGAGTCTCCTTTCAGCCGTAACCATTGGACCTGCTGCTCCTGTTCTTCTGGCACCTGTCTCTTGTTCTTCTCTAGGAATGGAATGCCACCGCTTGAGATTTGGCTTCAGCTAAATCTAAAGGGCTCTGGGGTCCCGGATGCTCTCTGAGCTCCACAGTTTTCTTGCAGATGTTTCGGGACCCGACTAAGTCACGTCATCGGGGCTAGTGGGGTTTGATCTCGGTTTATATACAGTGGCTTCCCCAGCCAGAGTTACCCAGTCGAGCAACTACCAACTCAGGCAAAGAAGCTAACAGCAAAAACAGCATCCTAATCTAGGGTCACTTCCACCAAAACTGACAGCGCAACCCAGTAGGTCTGATGACGTTAGTTAGTTGGGTCATGAAACGTCTGCAAGAAAACAAGTACCAAGGACTCCACAGTCCTCCTCCTCCTCCTCCTCCTCCTCTTCCTCCTCCTCCTCCTCCTCCTCCTCCTCCTCCTCCTCCTCTTCCTCTCAACAAACCATCCTCCCTTCTAGCACTGACAATGTTCCCTAGCTGGGTCGTGAAACGTCCGCAAGAAAGCCACCCAGCTCAGAGAGCACCAAGGACCCCACAGTTCTCCTCCTCCTCCTCCTCCTCCTCCTCCTCCTCCTCCTCCTCCTCCTCTCACACCCCTCCCTTCTAGCACTGACGATGTTCCCTAGCTGGGTCGTGAAACGTCCACAAGAAAGCCACCCAGCTCAGAGAGAGCCAAGGACCCTCATTTCAACCCTGAGCTACAAATATCCTCTTCTCTTGCAGCCTTTGCTTTTCTCGTGATTTTGCCCGAGGCTGGGGCGCTGACGGGCCGACTGTCCTTCCTTCCTCCCACAGGTGTTGCTGTCCTCACGGATCCTGAGAAGCGGAAGGCCAGAGAGGCATGAACTGACCCGCTCACCAGGAAGCCTTTGAACGCCCCCCCTCCCGAGAGCCATGGCAGACGGGCCTTCGCTCGCCCTGGCCGAGTGGCTCCAAAAACTCCGCCTGGACCAGTACATCGAGACCTTTGAGCAGAACCAGCTGAGATGCCTCCAGGACTGCCAGCACCTGACCGACGAGAGCCTCACCCGCCTCGGCGTCCTGCTGCCCGGCCATCGCAAACGGATCCTCTCCGGGTTGAGCAAGTTCTTCGCGGAGTCGCCGTCCAGCTCCGGACGTCCCCAGCTGCCACCGCGGAGGCCCGTGCCCAAGAAACGCCACATCTTCCGGACAGCTGCCCCTCTGCCGGGGCCAGAGGCCAGGCGTGACTTGGCGGGACCGAGGGGCAAGGAGTCGCCCCCCGAACGGGGGTCAGAAGCCCCCGTCGGGCTCCCCCTTATCCCTCCCCCAATCCCTCCGAGGACAAGTTTCCAGCCTCCGGTCAAGTTCTCCGCTTCTTTCCCAGAATTCCCTGTGGAGGTTTTCTCGGATCCAGCTTGCCCTTCTCAGCAGCCGGCTTGCGAGAGACTCAGCCCCCGCTTTCTGGAGGAGGGGGGCCTGCCCCCCCTGCCCCCCCTGCCCGTCAAACGCCACCAGCTGGAGAGCAGGCCCTCCCTCCCGGCGGCACCGCCCGTCCCCCTGCGCCCACCCACGCTGCCTCCCCGGGCGGCCTCACAGAGAGCCATGCCAAGGTAAGCCCACACCTGTCTGCACGAGTGTGTAAGTGTGTGTTGTACGTGTGCAAGGAGAGACACTTGCACACGTCTCCCAGCAACAAGAGCCCGGTTTAAATTGCCTTTGCTGGCTGTCGGAAGGTGAGAAAAAAGGAAGGGGGCACCTGGGTTATTTTGGGGACGGTGTAAAATAGTGTGTTAGGCACAGCGCAGGTGGCCCTCAACGGCCCCAGAATTTTTGTCGCTAAGAGAGGCAAGAGAATTTTGTCCCATTTTCCGACCTTTCTTGCCGCAGTTGTTCAGCGGATCGCGGCAGCCGTTAAGCTAGCAGCATCCCCGTGGTTAAAATACGGATGCTCGGCAACCGACTCACGTTTACGACCAATGCAGCGTCCCGGTGTCGCATCCTCCCCTCTCGCAACCTTCCTTCTGACGAGCCAAGTCCACGGGGAAGGCCGATTCACTTAACAACTGTGACACTAACTTAACCGCAGTGATTCACTTAACAACTGTGGCAAGAAAGGTCGCCAAACGAGGTGTGACTCACTGAACAACTGCCTTGCTTAGCGATGGAAATGTCGAGCTCGGTTGTGGTCATAAGTCGAGGATCACCTGCAGGGCAATAACCTAGGAGGAATCTCCAGTCAACGTCTCTGCCACTATTTTCCCAAACCTTCCGTGACCGTCTTCCAGTAAAACAGGGGTCCTCGAACCTGGGCCCCTTTAAGACTTGTGGACTTCAACTCCCAGCTTTGCTGGCTGAGGAATTCTGGGAGTTGAAGTCCACAAGTCTTAAAAGGGGCCCAGGTTTGAGGACCCCTGCAGTAAAAGACGCGGCTACTTGCCATCTAGTCTAGGCCTGTTAACCAGTTCTTCCCTCTCCCTAACCCTCCTTCGTCTGACCTTAGATCCACCCCAAACCATCATAGCAACCAGCTTTGCCAGCCCACTTTTTTCTCGGCCAGAAGTATTTGCAGAAGCAAGTTTCTTGTTCTCTGGAAGGAAAGTCCTGCCTCATGTTGCAATGACAGGGTGAAGCAGAAGATGGCCAGCCCTTGCGAGGAGAAAAGGGGCCGGTCGTGGAAGGCAGAACCCCGGGTGCCCAGAAGGGGCTTTAGTCCTGCCTTGTACTGCGTACGCCACGGTTGCTCAGTTTGGGTCTGGGGGTTTCGTCCTTGGGGTGGAGAAGCTTCTGCCTTAGTGCGTTCCTGGGTTTGAAGCCTGCACGTATCTTGTGTTGGCTGAAGGTCCTCCGGAGCTTTGCCGATATTCCTGCAACATACGGAACGACTCCGTTGCTCCGTTTATCGTTTTCTACTTTGCCTCTTATGGAGGAGCTCCAGTTGGGTCTTTGGTTTTTTTTGATGAAAGCCGACACTGGATAGCCACACATTTTGAGGGCTTCCTACGTGTATTTTATTTCTTTTTCTTTCCCATTTTTGCTGGTAGGCAGACCTTGTGCTCGGAGGCGTAGGATTCTGGCAACTCCCATTTTTGTGCTCCAGTGGGTGGTGAGAATCAAAATGTACATAGTGGGGGTTTTCTGTGAACTTCAGTGTTAAGGCTTCTGTCTTCCTTAATGTGTACATTTGTCTGGAATGGCCTAGAGCAGGGCTAGGCAACCTTGGCTCTTTTATGACTCGTGGACTTCAACTCCCAGAATTCCTCAGCCAGCATGGGGGAACTGTGGCCCCTTCATGACTCGTGGACTTCAACTCCCAGAATTCCTCAGCCAGCATGGGGGAACTTTGGCCCCTTTATGACTCGTGGACTTCAACTCCCAGAATTCCTCAGCCAGCATGGGGGAACTGTGGCCCCTTCATGACTCGTGGACTTCAACTCCCAGAATTCCTCAGCCAGCATGGGGGAACTTTGGCCCCTTTATGACTCGTGGACTTCAACTCCCAGAATTCCTCAGCCAGCATGGGGGAACTGTGGCCCCTTCATGACTCGTGGACTTCAACTCCCAGAATTCCTCAGCCAGCATGGGGGAACTTTGGCCCCTTTATGACTCGTGGACTTCAACTCCCAGAATTCCTCAGCCAGCATGGGGGAACTTTGGCCCCTTCATGACTCGTGGACTTCAACTCCCAGAATTCCTGAGCCAGCATGGGGGAACTGTGGCCCCTTCATGACTCGTGGACTTCAACTCCCAGAATTCCTCAGCCAGCATGGGGGAACTTTGGCCCCTTTATGACTCGTGGACTTCAACTCCCAGAATTCCTGAGCCAGCATGGGGGAACTGTGGCCCCTTCATGACTCGTGGACTTCAACTCCCAGAATTCCTCAGCCAGCATGGGGGAACTTTGGCCCCTTCATGACTCGTGGACTTCAACTCTCAGAATTCCTGAGCCAGCATGGGGGAACTGTGGCCCCTTCATGACTCGTGGACTTCAACTCCCAGAATTCCTAAGCCAGCAGGGGGGAACTGTGGCCCCTTCATGACTGGTGGACTTCAACTCCCAGAATTCCTGAGCCAGCATGGGGGAACTGTGGCCCCTTCATGACTCGTGGACTTCAACTCCCAGAATTCCTGAGCCAGCATGGGGGAACTATGGCCCCTTCATGACTGGTGGACTTCAA
This sequence comes from Vipera berus, assembly GCF_964194415.1. Lineage (NCBI taxonomy): Eukaryota > Metazoa > Chordata > Lepidosauria > Squamata > Viperidae > Vipera > Vipera berus. The sequence continues at coordinate 1,388,415 of NC_138206.1, forward strand.
CTCCCAGAATTCCTGAGCCAGCATGGGGGAACTTTGGCCCCTTCATGACTCGTGGACTTCGACTCCCAGAATTCCTGAGCCAGCATGGCTCAGCTTGGAAATCTCTTTCCCCTCAGCGTGGCTGGTTCAGGAATTCTGGGAGTTGAAGTCCACCAGTCATAAAAGAGCCCAGGTTGCCCACCCCTGGCCTAGAGCAGAGCTTTTCAACCAGTGGTACGCATACCACTGGGGATACGTTGGCACCTGGCAGGGGGTACACGTACGACGGGTTGAAAAACACTGTTAAAAAAAAAGTAACTTAATAACTGCAGTGATTCACTTACCAACTGGGGCAAGAAAGGTCATAAAATGGGGCAAAACTCCCTTAACAAATGTCTCGCTCAGCAACATAAATGTTGGGCCCAATGGTGGTCGTACGTTGAGGACTACCGGCATTGTGCACCATTCGAGCTGAGAAAAATAGGCGCGGGAAGTGGTTCCCTTTTCCCTGGAAAGGGCCCTGCAGAGCAGAAACAGTGGGCGCCCCTCCCGTGGCTTCCTTCGAACGGCACAAAGGAGAACCGTTGGTTTCCTGGCTGCTCTTCTTCTCTGGAAGCCCTCGGCCTAACCAGGTTCGGCGTGCATAAAAAGGGAAGGTCCGTACAGACCAGGGAAGACAGGGAGAGAATCGGAAACGACAGGCCATAAACCCTGACCCAGGTCTCAAATATGTACATCGAATCCTAGGGCTGGGAGGACTTCAGAGGTCATCTCGTCCAGAGGTTCCCAACCTAGGGGCCGCAGCCCACTACCGGACTGTGTCCTCTTGGCCACCGGACCACGTGAGTAGCTGGGCAGGGCACGCACATGTGCACATGAGCCCCTCGTGCCACCGTTGCCATGAGTGTTGTGTGGGTGGTGGCAGTGCTGCTAGTATCGCGCAGGTGGCGGTGTTGCCACGAACCTTGCGTGGGGGGCAGCAACACTGCGAGCGGCAGGTGGGCGGCAGTGCATCACACGCAGGCGGCAGCATTGCCACGAACCTTGTGTGGGCTGCGGCAGCGCCGCAAGTGGCCAGTGGACCCCAGCATGATCCTCGTGTAGGCACGAGCCTCGCTCTGGAGCGGGATCGCTGCGGGCTGCGGCGCGATCCTCACACTGAGGCAGTGGCATGAACCTTGCATCAGAGCAGCGGTGCAAAACTCACGCCGGGGTGGCATCGTCGCGGGCTGCAGCACGAGCCTCGCACTTGTGGTAGCATCGCTTTGGGCCTAGCAGTGGCGGCGCCACCAAGCCTCACATAGGTGCCACCGTCGCCGCATGCTTGTAGCCCTGTTTGCGTGGTGTGCGTGCTCGCGGCCTGTATGCACGCACATGTGGCCACATCCACATTTGTGCATGTGCGTGTAAGGTGCCTGGCCCTCCCTCTCCCACCGGGCCACCAATCCCAAAAGGTTGGTGACCCCTGATCTAGTCCAAGGCAGGAGACCTATGCCATCTCAGTCCAGTATTGTCTAATCTCTTCTTGGAAATCTCCACGGATGGAGCACCCACAGGTGACAAGATGGTTATTTTTTCTTACTGTCAGGAAATTTCTCCTTAGTTCTAGGTTGAAAGAGTGCAGAGAAGAGCAAGAAAGATGATCAGGGGGCTGGAGGCCATAACATACAAAGGCCGGTTGCAGGAATTAGGCACCTCTGGTTTAATGAACAGAAGGACTAGGAGTTCCATGTTAGCAGCCTTGTAATAATTGAGGGGCTGCCACAAGGAAGAGGAGGGGGTCTCACCTATTCTCCAAAGCCCCTGAAGGCAGGACAAGAAGCAACGGATGGAAATTAAACTAGGAGAGAAGCAACTTGGAACTAAGGAGGAATTTCCTGACAGTTAACCAGTGGAACTCCTTGCCACCAGAAATTGTGGGCGCTCCATCACTGGAGGTTTTTAAGAAGAGATTAGACAGCCGTTTGTCTGAAATGGTCTAGGGCAGGGGTAGGCAACCTCGGCTCTTTTATGACTCATGGACTTCAACTCCCAGAATTCCTCAGTCAGCATAGTTGAAGTCCATGAGTCATAAAAGAGCCGAGGTTGCCTACCCCTGGTCTAGGGTCTCCACCATTGGAGGTGGGACTAGAAGACCTCCAAGGTCCCTTTCAACACTCTGATTCTAGATTCTAGGGATATCAACAAAGCTGAGTCTCACGGTGGAATAAATGCAGGCGATTTTAGCGTATGGTATGCAGGGTTATTCTGCGCTCTTTTCCCAGCTCCCCCTGCACGGTCCTCAACTTACGACCACAACAGGAACCAGAAGCAAGATTCAGTAAGTCACCCCTGCTTTTACGAGCTTTTTGCTTTGGTTGTTAAGTGAATCACTGTGGTTGTTAAATGAACCAGGCAGTTATTAAACAAATCTGGCATCCCCCATTGATTTTGCTTGTCGGAAGCTGGCAGGGAAGGTTGCAGATGGGAATCCCCTGACCCCGGGGTGCTGCCAGCGTGGTAAATACGTGCCAGTTGCCAAACGTCCAAATTTTGATCGTGTGGCCGTGGGAATGCTGCAACGGCCGTGTGAGGATCGGCTATAAGTCACTTAGTGCTGTTGCAACTTTGGGTGGTCAGTAATGAATGATTGTAAATCAAGGATTCCCCGTAATTTGGAATTCCTTGTGTCTCCCATCCAAGTGCTAACCGGCCCCATCCCTGCTTAGCTTCAGGTAGAATCAGGCAGGTACTGCCACCTGCTGGCCCATTTTAACATGACATCAAAAACCAGGCCTGTGTTCATGAGTCTGTTCCAAGTGGGAATTAAAAGGAACTTAACTTGGGTTTTCCACCCATGTTTTGCCACGAATCTACTGAGATTATCATACAGATGTAAGAGAAAAGTAAAGGATGCAACTTTCTAGCAAGTGCAGAGTGTGTGGGAATGGGAATTCAGCAAGTCGAGAGGGGCCTGTAGGCTAAAACATATGGAGAACGGTTGAAGGAATTGGGGATGTCTAGTTTAATGAAATATGGCACGCGGTGGCTCAGTGGGTTAGGATGCTGAGCTTGTCGATCAGAAGGTCGGCAGTTTGGCGGGTCGAATCCCGAGTGCCGCGTAACAGAGTGAGCGCCTGTTACTCGTCCCAGCTTCTGCCAACCTAGCAGTTCGAAAGCACGTAAAAATGCAAGTAGAAAAATAGGGACCGCTACGGTGGGAAGGTAACAGCGTTCCGTGCGCCTTTGGCGTCTAGTCATGCCGGCCACATGACCACGGAGACGTCCTCGGACAAGCGCTGGCTCTTCGGCTTTGAAACGGAGATGAGCACCGGCCCCTAGAGTCGGAAACGACTAGCACGCATGTGCGGGGGAACTGTTAGCTTTTAGTTTAATGAAAAGAAGGACAAGGGGTGACATGATAGCAGTCTTCCAGTATTTGAGGAGCTGCCGCAAAGAAGAGTTGGGTGGTCAAGCTATTCTCCAAACCACCAGAAGGCAGGACAAGAAACAATGGATGGAAACTAACCAAGGAGAGAAGCAACCTAGAACTAAGGAGAAACTTCCTAACAATGAGAATAATTAACCAGTGGAACAGCTTGCCATTAGGGGCTGTAGGTGCTCCATCGCTGTAGGTCTTTAAGAAAAGATTGGACAACCATTCGTCTGAAACGGTCTGTGGTTTCTTGCTTGAGCAGAGGGTTGGACTAGAAGACCTCCAAGGTCCCTTCCAGCTCTATTCTGATCACTGATTGATCGTATCAGGCTGGGGGTGATGGGTCAACCCTGATGGGTGCCACCAAATTAGTGTTGTTGTTGTTGTTAGCTGCGAAGTCGTGTCCGACCCATCACAACCCCATGGACAATGTTCCTCCAGGCCTTCCTGTCCTCTACCATCTTCTGGAGTCCATTTAAGCTCATGCCTCCTGCTTCAGTGACTCCATCCAGCCACCTCCTTCTCTGTTGTCCCCTTCTTCTATTGCCCCCCATCTTTCCCAGCATTAGGCTCTTCTCCAGTGAGTCCTTCCGTCTCATTAGGTGGCCAAAGTATTTGAGTTTTAGCTTCAGGATCTGGCCTTCTAAAGAGCAGTCAGGGTTGATCTCCTCTAGGACTGACCGGTTTGATCGCCTTGCAGTCCAAGGGACTCGCAGGAGTCTTCTCCAGCACCAGAGTTCAAAGGCTTCAATTCTTTGGCGCTCAGCCTTTCTTATGGTCCAACTTTCACAGCCATACATTGCAACTGGGAAGACCATAGCCTTGACTATACACACTTTTGTTGGCAGGGTGATGTCTCTGCTTTTTAGTGTGCTGTCTAGATTTGCCATGGCTTTCCTCCCCAGGAGCAAGCGTCTTTTAATTTCTTGGCTACAGTCTCCATCTGCAGTGATCTTGGAGCCCAGGAAAATAAAATCTGTCACTACCTCCATTTCTTCCCCATCTATTTGCCAGGAATTGAGAGGGCCGGATGCCATGATCTTGGTTTTCTTAATGTTTAGTTTCAACCCAAGTTTTGCACTCTCCTTCTTCACTCGCAACAAGAGACTCTTCAGTTCCTCTTCACTTTCTGCCATTAGAGTGGTATCATCTGCATATCTTAGGTTGTTGATATTTCTTCCAGCAATCTTAATTCCAACTTTTGATTCATCTAGCCCTGCCTTTCTCATGATGTGCTCTGCATATAAGTTAAATAGGCAGGGCGACAGTATACAGCCTTGCCGGACTCCTTTCCCGATTTTGAACCAATCAGTGGTTCCGTGTCCAGTTCTCACTGTTGCTTCTTGGCCCGCATATAGGTTAGTGTGAGTCCCACCAAAAGATCAACTGCACGGGTGGGCAGTTTTAATCACATTTTATCCAAAGCTATTTTTATTCAAATTGGCTATCGTAACAGAAATTGGCAAATCGGATTGTCCGGAGTCTCCATGAATTAAGGTGGTGCCTTTTTTAGCCGCTTCTGAATGTTACCTCTGTATTGTGGAATTAAAACAGTTTTACCCTTTGTCAACCTTACAACATTTCTAAGTTACAACAGCGCTGAAAGAAGTGACTTATGACCATTTTTCACACTTACAACCGCTGCAGCATCCCCAGGGTCAGGTGATCAAAATTTGGACGCTGGGCAACTGACTCGTATTTATGACGGTCGCAGCGTCCCCAGGTCACGTGGTCCCTTTTGCAACCTTGCAAGCAAAGTCAGTGGGGGGAAGCCAGATTCAGTTAACAACCGTGAGTGACTCGCTTAACCACTCAACAACTGCAGGGATTCATCTAACAACGGTGGCAAGAAAGGTTGCAAAATGGGGCAAAACTCACGTAACAACTGTTTTTCTTAGCGACAGAAATGTTGGGCTCTCGTCCAGGATTGTCTGCATTTTATTTTGCTTTTTATTTTACTTCGCTCAAAGAGGGTTGGACTAGATGACCTCCAAGGTCCCTTCCAACTCTGGTGTTCTGTTATTCTGCTCTGTATTCTGTACCCTCCTTTTTTTAAATTTTACTTTACTTTTATTTTCTTATCTTTCAGACCTGGGAACGGTAGAGGTGGGAGAGAAAAACCACAAAGATAAACACTGGTGTGAAACAGCAACCATTGTTGTGTCTGCACAAATTCAGAGCTGGCAGAGGCACCTCTCAGCTTCTGGCAGGGAGAGTGCAGGGGGAGGAGAACTGCACCCAGTAACACACACAGACACACTTACACGGGATTCAGAACAGAACAGAAAATGAATAGAATAGAATAGAATAGAATAGAATAGAATAGAATAGAATAGAATAGAATAGAATAGAATAGAAATAACAAATAGAATAGAATAGAATAGAATAGAATAGAATAGAATAGAATAGAATAGAATAGAATAGAATAGAAATATAGAACAGAACAGATATGGAATAGAATAGAATAGAATAGAATAGAATAGAATAGAATAGAATAGAATAGAATAGAATAGAATAGAATAGAAGCTGGAAGGAACCTTGGAGGTCTTCTAGTCCAACCCTTCGCTAATGCAGGATAATAATAATAAGTTGGAAGGGACCTTGGAGGTCATCTAGTTCAACCCCCCGCTCAAGCAGGGGAACCTATACTTATAATCCTGTATACCTATACATCTATATTTTCCTCTGCTGCATTTTGTCCAGCTCACACGCTGCACTAAATCCTGGCGTGCTTAACCAAAGTAGTTAAAGAAACCACATTCCACTGGTTTTCCACCAGTAAGCCACAGTTTGTGCCTGACTTTCAACCTTTTTTTGCCGCGGTCGTTAAGCGAATCACATGGTTTTTAAGTGAATCCGGTTCCCCCCTTCTTGACTTTGCTTGCCTGAGGAGGCCAACCGGAAAAGTCGCACCTGGTCACGTGACCCCAGGAAGCTGTGACTGTCATAAGTACGTATCAGCCGGCAAGGGCTTGAATTTTGATCACGCGACCGTGAGGATGTTGTGACGGTTGTAAGTGTGAGGACCAGTTATAAGTCACTTTTTTTCAGTGCTATTGTAACTTTGAACAGTCGCTAAATGAATGGCTGTACGTTGAGGGCCACCTATACCTGATTTTATGACTGTTTTTGCTACGGTTGTTAAGCGAATCACTTGGTTGTTAAGTGAATCCAGCCGGCAAATACTTAAGTTAAGTTTGTGAATGACGATCATGTGACTTGGGGATGCTGCAACTGTCATAAATACATGACAGCTGCCAAGCATCCAAATTTTGATTATGTAACCATGGGGATGCTACAATGGTTGTAAGTCTGAGGACTGGTCTTAAATCACTTTTTCAGTGCTATTGTAACTTCAGTCACTAAGCAAATGGCTGTGCTTCCAGACCGACCAGCGCAGGTAATCCTCAACGATGACCACTGAGCCTGCAATTTCTGTCGCTAAGCGAGACATTTATTAAGTCGAGTTTTGCCCCCTTTTACAAATTTTCTCACCACAGTACTAATGCAGTCGTTAAATGAATCTGGCTTCCCCCACCGACTTGGCTTGTCAGAAGGTCGCAAAAAGGGGGTCACGCGACCCCGGGACACGGCAACCATCATAAATGCGAGTCGATTGGCCAAGTGTCTGAATTTCGATCGTGCGAGCCTGGGGACGTAAGTGTGAAGAGTGGCCATAAGTCAATTTTTTCCAGGGCTGTTGTAACTTTGAACATTCAACTAAAGGAACTGTCGTAAGTCGAGGACTGCCTGTGTTGGTTTTTTTCCTCCCTTCTCGAGATGCATTTTGTCTTTTTGGGGTCCAGCCGTACTTGAGAGGGATTCTGCCTTCAAACCCTCAATAAAAGGTAAAGGTAAAGGTTCCCCCGCACATGTGTGCTAGTCGTTTCCGACTCTAGGGGCCGGTGCTCATCTCCGTTTCATAGCCGAAGAGCCAGCGCTTGTCCGAGGACATCTCCGTGGTCATGTGGCCGGCATGACTAGACGCCAAAGGCGCACGGAACGCTGTTACCTTCCCACCGGAGTGGTCCCTATTTTTCTACTTGCATTTTTACGTGCTTTCGAACTGCTAGGTGGGCAGAAGCTGGGACGAGTAACAGGCGCTCACTCTGCTACGCGGCACTCGGGATTCGACCCGCCAAACTGCCGACCTTCCGATCGACAAGCTCAGCGTCCTAACCCACTGAGCCACCGCGTCCCTAAACCCTCAATATAATAATAATAATAATAATGATGATGATGACGATGATGATGATGATGATGATGTTGGAAGGGACCTTGGAGGTCATCTAGTCCTCTGCTCAGGCAGGAAACCCTGTACCATTTCAGACAAATGGCTGTCTAGCCTCTTCTTAAAGACTTCCAGTATTGGAGCCTTCACAGCTTCTGGAGGCAGGTAGTTCCACTGGTTAATTGTCCTCACTGTCAGGAAGTTTCTCCTTAGTTCTAAGTTGCTTCTCCCCTTGATGAGTTTCCATCCGTGGCTTCTTGTCCTGCCTTCAGGCGCTTTGGAGAGTGGCTTGACTGCCTCTTCTTTGGGGCAGCCCCTGAGAGACTGGAAGACTGTTATCCTGTCACCCCTCGTCCTTCTCGTCGTTAAACGAGACATCCCCAATTCCAGCAAACGTCCTTCCTATGTTTTAGCCTCCAGTCCCCTGGTCCCCTTGTGTTGCTCTTCTCTGCCAGACTCTCAGCATCTTTTTCACATCCTGGTGATGATGGACGCGGGTCTGAATGGCCGCGATTCTCCCACGCCTTTTCCTGCTGCGCCTGCCGGCTGCTTCCTCCCTTTGGGGGCTTTGCAAAAAAAGGCCCCCCCCACCGCTCAAATTAAACCAAGCCTTTTTTTTGTGGGGGGGGGGGAGAGGAGAGAAGAGAAGCTGCCTCTTCAGCATTGTGCTTCCCTCCCCCCCCTCCCTGCTTCTCTTCTTCCCCCTTTTCAAAGTTCAGCCAAGTTCTTGGCAGGAAGCCTCTGGTGCCAGGAAATGCCCCCCCCCTGAAAGCCAGGGCCCTGCGCATGCTCCTTCCTCCCCCAGCCCTGGTTTCGCCCCCCCTCTCTCCCCCAGATGCTGGGGCTTTGTGCTTCTGGCCTGCAGGGCGCCCACCAGCCAGCGCCGAGGGGGGCCGCCGGTCGCACGAGGGGGGGGGGCGCGTTTTCCTGCCAGCCTTGCGAAAGTCTCTGCTGGGCTTGCCCACATTTTGCCCAGGTAACTGCAGGAAAGTCTGGATCTGGGTGGAAGTTTGCGGAAGCAGCTGCTGGGGAAAGAAAGGGGGATGGGGAAAGCAGCGGAGGGAGGGATGGAGGCAGGGAGGGAGGGAGGGCGGTGGGCTCCTTGGGTCGAGACCCAGCGCTTCTTCTGGGCTGTGCCCAACTTTGCTGGCTCTGGGTTCGTGTCTCCTCCCCCCTCCCCCCAGCTGGAAAGCTTTGGAGAAGTTTCCGGGGTCCTCTGGGAATGGCGGCTGGAGGGAAGGGAGGGGATGGGGAGAGGAGAGGGAGAGGGAGAGGAGGAACGAGGAAAGGAGGGGAAGGGAGCGAAGGAAGGAAGGAAAGAGGGGAGGAAGACAGGGAAGGAGGTGAATGAAAAGCCAACGGAAGGAAGGAAAAAAGGGAGGGAGGGAGGGAGGGAAGGAGGGAAGGAGGGAGAAGGAAAGGAGGTAAATGAAGGGAAGAGGAGGAGGAAAAAGGGAAGGGAAAGAGAAAAAGGGAAGATGAAAGAAGGAGAAAGGAAAGGAAGATGAAGGGAGGAGAAAGGAAAGGAAAGGAAAGGAGGGAAGGAGGAAAGGATTAACAAAGAAACTTTCTGCCGATTCCCGCCGGCCTCTTCCTCAAATGGCTTCCTCCAACTTTGCTGAAATGCCCCCCCCTTACCCCCCCCACCAGGAAGGAAACCGAAATGGCGGCTTTTGTGCGGCTTTTGTCCACATTTGAGGGTGTGTAAAAACAAAACACCCCTCCGTGTATCCTTCAGACGGGAGGACGGGTCCCTGGGGGGGGGGTCTCCGTCCAGAAGGATTTGTCCAGAGGTGGTCAGTGGTCATTTCTGGGAGGGGGGGGTCAGGTCAGGACCGGAGGGGGCTGTTTTGCCAGGCTTTCTGGACGCTTCAAAATAATTTCATTCAGATCGGTGGGGAAAAAGAAGCCGCGTCTACCAGTTGTCCTTGATTTACGACTGCAAATTTCCTTTGCTAGGCAAGTTCCGCCCTGCTTTACGACCTTTCTTGCCACCGTTGTTAAGTGAGTCGCTGCAGTTGTTAAGTTAGTGACAGCGTCGTTAAGCGAAACCAGCTTCCCCGTTGACTTTGCTTGTCGGAAGGTCGCCAAAGAGGATCATGTGACACACACATACACACACACACCCCGGGAGCCTGCGACCGTCGTAAATGTGAGTCCGTTGCCAAATGTCCACATTTCAATCCCGTAGGGATGCTGCAAGGATGTGAAGAACAGCCATAATTCATTTTTTTCACTGCTATTGTCACTTCAAATGGTCACTAAATGAATTAGATAGTCCTTAACTTACAAACATTTCATTTAGTGACTGGAGTTACCAAGGCATGGAAAAAAGTGACCTAGGACTTATTTTTCACACTTAACGACCATGCCAGCAACCCGCACGGTCACATCTGATTTACATTCAGACACTTGGCAACCGATTCACACTTATGACGGTTACAACATCCCAGCGATCCCCTTTGGCCACCTTCCCACAAGCAAAGCCAATGGGGGCAAGCCAGATTCACTTAACGACCGAATCACTAGCTTAACAACTGGTTAACGGCTTACCTAACCACCGCGGCAAGGAAGGTCGTAAAATGGGGCGAAACTCACTTAGCAAATTTCTGACTTGGCGACGATTGGACTCCGTTGTCGTAAATCGAGGACTGCCTGTGTTACATTTCGGCGTGCGCTGGGAGGAGTTTGAGCGTGTTGTTGTAACTTCAAATGGTCATTAAATGAATGCTTGCGAGTTAAAAACAAAAGCGATTCATCTGGCAAAGAGGCGGGTTAAAAATCCAGCCTTTTTCAGGAGGTTTGTTTTTTAAAGCGCCTGGGGTTGTGTGATCTGTGACCTTTTGCGACCTTTCTAACAAGTGCGGAAAAAGTGAGCGAAACAGAAAGTGGGTGGGGGATTCAGGGTCCTGCCCCGGCTGTGACGATGTGGCCCTGTGGCCCTTTTGAACTCGCCCAAACCCGGAAATATCACAAAGGTTTTCTTTCGTATTGCTAAAAGCCGCGGTTGCAAATCCAGGATTCGACGAACGAGCAATCAAAAAGAGCCAGCCAGGAAAAAAGGCAATCTTCTTTTTCATTTTATTTTGGTTTTGAATATGTTTTCTTGATTTTTTTTTTAACATAATCACCTTAATATTTGGCAAACAGTGTGTAGTCTGGGTTTATGTTTAAAAAGCAATCAATAATTAGTTTCTATAATTCTATAGTCCCCCCGGTAGCTTTGCTTGATTTCCTCTTCTTCCGATAATATTCTCTTTTGCCAGCCTTGAATTAGTACAGTTCTTGTTATTTGGATAAATGACAATTAAATGTAGACATTTTTCTAATATTTCTGCGAGTAATAACCACAATCGATATAAAGCTTCTTCTCTAACTGGTCATCTCGGCTGCCTTGTCCTAGATCCTGTTTACAAAATTCTTATTTAAATTTGTTTTCCCCGCCAGATTCAAAACATTCTTGCCAGTTGAGGTTTTCTCAAATCCTCAGCTTACGACCACAATGGAGCCCAAATTTCCATTGTGAAGTGAGACGTAAGCCCCTGAATTCTGATTGCACGAGCGTGGCGACGCTCCGGAAGTCGTAAAGGTGAAAAAGGGCCCTAAGTCGCTTTTTTTCAGCGCCGTTGTAACTTTGAATAGTCACGCAACAAACTGTTGTAAGTCGAGGAGTGCCTGTCTCATTTCCTCAAGGGTGGGCACACTCGCAACGTCACGCAACGTCTCGGGACGGTTTTTCCATTGCCGGCGATGGGGTGGGCGTGGCTTCCAGATGACACGTCTGGCCTGGGGGGGCGGCAGTTTGACACCCCTGCGTGGGCAATAGATTGGGAAGGATGTGTGTATATAATGTATGTTCTTATTTGTGGTTTTTACTTGTGTGTAGTGTGCACTGTGGACAGCACTTAATTTCATTATGAGTTACACAGGGACAATCAAGATATTCTCTTCTCTTCTCTTCCTATTTTTATTCTATTTTATATTCTGTTCTGTATTTCTATTCTATTCTATTCTACTCTATTCTATTCCTATTTTTATTCTATTCTATATTCTGTTCTATTCCTATTCTATTCTGTTCTGTTCTACTCTACTCTACTCTACTCTACTCTACTCTACTCTACTCTACTCTACGCCTATTCTATTCTATTCTATTCTATGCTATGCTATTCTATTCTATTCTATTCTATTCTATTCTATTCTATTCTATTCTATTCTATTCTATTCTATTCTATTCTATTCTATTCTATTCTATTCACAGTTCTGTATTTCTATCCTATCCTATCCTATCCTATCCTATCCTATCCTATCCTATCCTATCCTATCCTATCCTATCCTATCCTATCCTATCCTATCCTATCCTATCCGTCTGCAGATCTCTCTCCTTTTAGCTTTCAGTCAGACCTTGAAGACCTGGGTCCTTCCCCCCCCCCGCCAAGTGTTGGGAGAAGTGTATTTAAATAAATACACATTTGAAAAACAAAATTAATAAATTTTATTTACAAAATTTATTACCACCCCTCCCCATCTCGCCGCACCTTCACTTTTAAGTGTAGCTTAGAAAGTTGACTCGGGGCCAAGTCTTTGTTGCTTTTAAACATTTTAATGTGTTTAGTTTTACTGTGGTTTTATATGCCGTATAAACTCTGGATTGGGAGCCGCCCAGAGCAGGTTATACAATAAGCAGCCAGATAAAAGTTTTAAGTAAATAAACGAAAGGGACTGGGAAATAGATTCCGTTCCATCTACTTCGGTTGTCTCCTGTTCTCTGATTCGGGCATAACATTCTGAAGGTTTACCAATCCCGGTTCCTAGGCAGGTAGTCCTTGACTTACGAGTATTCTTTTTGGCGACGGTTCAAAGTTACAGCGGCAGTGAAAAAAGAGACTTACAGATGCTCCCATGCATTTACAGGCCATCGCAGCATCCCTTACGGGCATGGGATCTAAATTCAGATTTTGGGGGACAGCATTTATTTACTATCGTTACACCCCCATGGGATTGTCATTTGCGATTTTCCCAGCCGGCTCTATTACAATAACAGTGTTGGAAGGGACCTTGGAGGTCTTCTAGTCCAACCCCCTGCTCAAGCAGGAGACTCTGCCTACATCATTCTAATCTAGACAAACACTTGTCCTGTCTCTTCTTAAAAACCTGCAGCGATGGAGCAACCACAACTTCTAGAGGCCAGGAGTTCCACTGGTTCAATTGTTCTCGCTGTCGGGAAATTTCTCCTGGTCAACAGCTGTGTGACTAATTTAACCGCTGCAGTGATTCACTTAACAACCATGTCAAGAAAGCTCGTAAAATGGGGCAAAACTCACTTAACAACCGTGTTGCTTAACAAGGGAAATATGGAGCTCAGCTGTGGTTCTAAATCAAGGACTAACTGTCTAAACATTTCATCTAGACCGGGGTAGGCAACCTTGGCTCTTTTAGGACTTGTGGACTTCACCTCCCAGAATTCCTAAGCCAGCAGGGGGAAACGGCCCCTTCATGACTCGTGGACTTCAACTCCCAGAATTCCTGAGCCAGCATGGGGGAACTTTGGCCCCTTCATGACTGGTGGACTTCAACTCCCAGAATTCCTGAGCCAGCCATGCTGAGGGGGAAGGGAGAGGTTTCCAAGCTGAGCCATGCTGGCTGAGGAATTTTGGGAGTTGAAGTCCGCGAGTCATGAAGGGGCCAAATTTCCCTCATGTTGGCTCAGGAATTCTGGGAGTTGAAGTCCATGAGTCATGAAGGGGCCAAAGTTCCCCCATGCTGGCTCAGGAATTCTGGGAGTTGAAGTCCATGAGTCATAAAAGAGCCAAGGTTGCTTACTCCTGGTCGAGATTAAAAACACACACAATAAAATGTACAAATGTTGGAAAGAGCTGGTTTCTGCAGAGGCGTGGCCCAGGACTTGCTCTACGGTCATCCTGACCCGGAGCAAATCCAGGCTCCGTCACGTGGCTTAGCCCGCCTTTGCCCTCCTGTGGTTCCAACGGCCCTCCAGATGACCAGAACTGATTGTCAGGAAGGTGTCGGTGCAAACAGAGCGTTCCCCCCCCCATGTGAAATCAAAGCTTGCAATTTGGAAGGCAGCCCAGGCTCTGGGTGAAGAGCCCCCTCCTCTCTTTCCCTGCAGAGGGAGAGGTCACTGGGCCCAGATAAAAGAGAATCACAGTGTTGAAAGGGACCTTGGAGGTCTTCTAGTCTGACCCCTTGCTCAAGCAGGAGACCCTACACCCTTCCAGACAAATGACTGCCCAGTCTCTTCTTGAAAACCTCCAGTGTTGGGGCACCCACAACTTCTAGAGGCAAGGAGTTCCACTGGTTTAATTGTTCTCACAGTCAGGAAGTTTCTCCATAATTCCAGGTTGCTTCTCTCCTTGATTGGTTCCCATCCATTCCTGTCCTGCCTTTGGGGGCTTTGGAGAATAGGGAGACCCCCTCCCCTTCCACACAAAGAGAGATCTCCTCCTGGTTTTCTGAGGAATTGTGGTCTGGAATGGCTTGGCGAAAATTTTGTAAAAATCTCCCATGATTTCCTTCTTTAGGGTGGCTGAGGATGATGGGAGCTAGAAGGCCAAGCATCCGTAGGGAGCTGCTCAGCGGATTAGAAGGAGGTAGAGACAGTCACAGCCATTTCGTTTAGTGAATGCCGTTCAATGTTACAATAGCACTGAAAGAAAGAGACTTATTGCCAGTCCTCGCAGTTATGACTGCAACAGCCGGCAGGTCTTTAAAACGGTTGCAGGATCCCAGGCTCATGGGAATGACCACTTGTGATTTTTTTAAAGCTGGTTTCCGACAAGCCAAGTTCACAATGGAAGGAGAGAGATTCACTTAAGGACTGCAGTGATTTCCTTAACCAAACAAGCGCCTAAAATCAGGCACAGCTCCCTGAACAAAGTCTTGCTTAGCAACGGTCGTTCCGATCTGAATTGTAGCTGTGTTGGTTGGGGGGGGGGGCGCAAACCGTTTCCAAGTTTATTTATTTATTTATTTGATTTGTATACCGCCCTTCTCCCCAAGGACTCAGGGCGGTGAACAGTGACATAAATATCAAAATGCACAAATACAGAAATTGAAAACAAATTAAACCCTAATGCCCAAATGCAGAAGGTAAATTACATTAAAACAATAATTAAAAACAAAACCCGTCAGACCAGACTGGATTGCTCAAACAGATAGGTTTTTAGGTCATGTCGGAAGGAGTGAAGGTCGGGAGCCATCCGGAGCTCAACCGGTAAACGGTTCCATAGGTCAGGCGCGCCCACAGAGAAGGCCCTCCCCCTGGGAGCCACCAGACGGCATTCTCCGAATGGCGGCACCCTTAGGAGGCCGCCTCTATGGGAACACACAGGGCGGAGGGAACTTGATGCCGGCAGCAGGTGATCCCTAAGGTACTCTGGACCCATGCCATGTAGGGCCTTGAACACCATTACCAGAACCTTGAATCTCACTCGGAAGACAACTGGGAGCCAATGCAGCTCACGGAGCAGAGGTGTAACATGGGAGTATCGGGAGACTCCCAACACAACTCTCGCGGCTGCATTCTGTACCAGTTGGAGCCTCCGAGTGGTCCTCAAGGGCAGCCCCATGTAGAGAGCGTTGCAGTAGTCTAAACGAGAGGTCACGAGTGACCGTACGCAGGGCATCCCGGTCTAGATAGGGCCGCAATTGGCGCACCAGGCGAACCTGGGCAAAGGCTCCCCTAGTCACAGCTATTATGTGGTCTTCCAAAGAAAGCTGTGAATCTAGGAGGACTCCCAAGTTGCGAGCCTTATCTACAGGGGGTAATAGCTCACCCCCCATAGAAAGAGATGGAATATCCGAATAGACCCGGGATGAAGGTATGCAAAGCCACTCAGTCTTGTCGGGGTTGAGTTGAAGTCTGTTCCTCCCCATCCAGACCCAGACCGCCTCCAGGCAACGGGACATCACATCGAGGGCATCACTGGGGTGGTTTGGGGTCGAAAGAAAAAGCTGGGTATCATCGGCATACTGATGATACCCAACTCCAAAACCACGAATGATCTCACCCAGTGGTTTCATATAGATGTTGAACAGGAGAGGCGAGAGGACCGACCCCTGAGGAACTCCACAAACGAGAGACCTCGCGGTCGACCTCTGCCCCCCTGCCAACACCGACTGCGAGCGTCCCAGGAGATAGGAGGAGAACCACTGAAGAACTGTGCCTCCCACTCCCAATCCCCTGAGACGCCGCAGTAGGATACCATGGTCGATGGTATCGAAAGCCGCTGAGAGATCTAGTAGGACTAGGACAGAGGAACAACCTCTGTCCCGAGCTCTCCAGAGATCATTTACCAGTGCGACCAGTGCTGTACCCGGGCCTGAAACCCGATTGGTATGGGTTGGATGGTCCTTTGCCCTTTTGAAATTTTGGTTTAGTTTCCACACATGCTGCAGGTGAGAATGGATGTTGTGTGTGCTTAAGATTTATTCTTAAACGTAGAATAAGTGGTTATCTTGTTATATGGTTTGAAAGGATTTTTGGCTTGTTTAGTTTGTATATTGCTTTAAGGATGTTTTTGTTTTAATTTAAAGTAAGAGGTTAGTTTATTATATATTTGTAACTGTGCTAAATAAAGTCTTTCTTTTCCTTTTCCTTTCTTTCTTCCTTCCTTCCTTCCTTCCTTCCTTCCTTCCTTTCTTTCTTTCTTTCTTTCTTTCTTTCTTTCTTTCTTTTCCTTCCTTCCTTTCTTGTCTTCTTTCTTTCTTTCTTTCTTTCTTTCTTTCTTTCTTTCTTTCTTTCTTTCTTTCTTTCTTCCTTTCTTTCTTCCTTCCTTTCTTGTCTTCTTTCTTTCTTTCTATCTTTCTTCCTTCCTTCCTTCCTTGTCACCTTTCTTTCTTTCTTTCTTTCTTTCTTTCTTTCTTTCTTCCTTCCTTCCTTCCTTCCTTCCTTCCTTCCTTCCTTCCTTCCTTGTCATCTTTCTTTCTTCCTTCCTTCCTTCCTTCCTTCCTTCCTTCCTTCCTTCCTTCCTTTCTTGACTTCTTTCTTTCTATCTATCTTCCTTCCTTCCTTCCTTCCTTCCTTGTCACCTTTCTTTCTTTCTTTCTTTCTTTCTTTCTTTCTTTCTTTCTTTCTTCCTTCCTTCCTTCCTTCCTTCCTTCCTTTCTTGTCTTCTTTCTTTCTTTCTATCTTTCTTCCTTCCTTCCTTCCTTGTCACCTTTCTTTCTTTCTTTCTTTCTTTCTTTCTTTCTTTCTTTCTTTCTTTCTTTCTTTCTTTCTTTCTTCCTTCCTTCCTTCCTTCCTTCCTTCCTTCCTTCCTTCCTTGTCATCTTTCTTTCTTTCTTCCTTCCTTCCTTCCTTCCTTCCTTCCTTCCTTCCTTCCTTCCTTCCTTCCTTCCTTCCTTCCTTTCTTGTCTTCTTTCTTTCTTTCTATCTTCCTTCCTTCCTTCCTTCCTTCCTTGTCACCTTTCTTTCTTTCTTTCTTTCTTTCTTTCTTTCTTTCTTTCTTTCTTTCTTTCTTTCTTTCTTTCTTTCTTTCTTTCTTTCTTTCTTTCTTTCTTTCTTCCTTCCTTCCTTCCTTCCTTCCTTCCTTCCTTCCTTCCTTCCTTCCCTCCATCACCTTTTAACTCCTCTGCCCTTTGCATTTTATCTTTTCTTGAAACTTACTAAAATTCCTTTAAAAAGAGAGAGAGAGAAAACAACTTTTAGGTGGCCAAGGGTTTTGATGGTGAGGGGCCAAAATAGCAGACCTTGCTGGAACACTTGTGAAACAGCTACAGCAATAACGCAACATTGCAGATAAATCTCTGCTTGAACAGTTTGGGGGTTAAAGTTCCCATCAGGAAAAAAAGTAAATTTGGCTGCAGAAAACAGCTGAAGAGGGGAAAGGATTCTGAAATTCAGCTGGGTGTTTATGTTGAAGTCACACCTTTTCTGATTCTCTGTTGTCACTTCCTGGAAAACCTAAACCTATAAAAACCAATTCACTCACTCGCTTTCTCATTCATTACATTTCAAGCGTGCCCAGTGGCATGTTTTTTAGCAATAGTGAAACTTCCTCTAAGCATTAGTTTGCGCAAGGAATTTGAATGTAGCATTGCTTTTGCCATCTGTCAGTCAAAATTGGCAGGTGGGTTGCAGAGAGAAATGGGGGTGAAATTGGGGTCAGTCCAGGTTACAGGGGTAGACAACCTTGGCCCCTTCATGACTTGTGGACTTCAACTCCCAGAATTCCAAAGTCAGCATGGGGGAAACTTTGGCCCCTTCATGACTTGTGGACTTCAACTCCCAGAATTCCTCAGCCAGCATGGGGGAAACTTTGGCCTCTTCATGACTCCTGGACTTCAACTCCCAGAATTCCTGAGCCAGCCATGCTGAGGGGAAAGGGAGAGGTTTCCAAGCTGAGCCATGCTGGCTCAGGAATTCTGGGAGTTGAAGTCCAGAAGTCATGAAGGGGCCACAGTTCCCTCATGCTGGCTCAGGAATTCTGGGAGTTGAAGTCCACGAGTCATAAAAGAGCCAAGGTTGCCTATCCCTGGGACTCCAGGATGAATTTCTTTCCCTCTTTCTCTCTTCTCTCTTTTTCACCTTCTTGTAACACCACGTTTTCTAACGGGCAATTTTGTAATAAAATGGAGGGGAAAAACCCTTTGCTTTCTGTTGCCCCAGATGGGACTTCCTGAATCGAGGCAAATCTGGAAAATGAGCAAATTTGCCTAAAATCGGAGGAAGTGAAAGTGAAGAAATGGCTGGGTGGGGGAAAAAAAAAGCAGGCAATTTTTCCGATTTTCCGCTGGGGTGTAAACTGAGAGTTGAGGAAAAAAAGAATGCAGATAATCCTCAACTTGTAACTAGCCATTTAGTGACTGCTTAGAGTTAACAGAAGCGATTTGTGGTTGGTTCTGGCATTTGCAATGGTTGCAGCATCCCCCGGTCACGTGATCAAAATTCGGAGGCTTGGCAAGTGGCACGTCCAGGTAGTCCTCGGTTTAACGACCACAATGGGGCTTTGTTGTGAATGTGGGACGGTGGGCGGCGGTTGGAACTTTGGAACTGATTGTAAGTTAAGTACCTTTTTGGGGAGTGGATCCGTCATGATTTCAAATGATTGTAAATTGAGGACTATCTGTATTTATGATGTATCATCCTGGAGGGTTATTTGATCACCATTTGTGACTTTTCCTCCTTCTCCTCCTCCTCCTCCCTTCTAGCACTGATGATGTTCCCTAGTTGAGTCACGAAATGTCTGCAAGAAAACCGCCCAGCTCAGAGAACACCAAGGACCCCACTTTCCTTCCTTCCTTCCTTCCTTCCTTCCTTCCTTCCTTCCTTCCTTCCTTCCTTCCTTCTCTTCCTCCTCCCTTCTAGCACTGATGATGTTCCCTAGTTGGGTCATGAAACGTCTGCAAGAAAAGCACCCAGCTCAGAGAACACCAAGGACCCCACAGTCCTTCCTTCCTTCCTTCCTTCCTTCCTTCCTTCCTTCCTTCCTTCCTTCCTTCTCTTCCTCCTCCCTTCTAGCACTGATGATGTTCCCTAGTTGGGTCATGAAACGTCTGCAAGAAAAGCACCCAGCTCAGAGAACACCAAGGACCCCACAGTCCTTCCTTCCTTCCTCCCTTCCTCCCTCCCTCCCTCCCTCCCTCCCTCTTCCTCCTCCTCCTCCCTTCTAGCACTGATGATGTTCCCTAGTTGAGTCACGAAATGTCTGCAAGAAAACCGCCCAGCTCAGAGAACACCAAGGACCCCACTTTCCTTCCTTCCTTCCTTCCTTCCTTCCTTCCTTCCTTCCTTCCTTCCTTCTCTTCCTCCTCCCTTCTAGCACTGATGATGTTACCTAGTTGGGTCATGAAACGTCTGCAAGGAAACCACCCAGCTCAGAGAACACCAAGGACCCCACTTTCCTTCCTTCCTTCCTTCCTTCCTTCCTTCCTTCCTTCCTTCCTTCCTTCCTTCCTTCCTTCCTTCCTTCCTTCCTTCCTTCCTTCTCTTCCTCCTCCCTTCTAGCACTGATGATGTTACCTAGTTGGGTCATGAAATGTCTGCAAAAAACCAGACAAGCTCAGAGAGCACCAAGGACCCCACAGTCCTTCCTTCCTTCCTTCCTTCCTTCCTTCCTTCCTTCCTTCCTTCCTTCCTTCCTTCCTTCCTTCCTTCCTTCCTTCCTTCCTTCCTTCCTTCCTTCCTCTTCCTCCTCCTTCTCCTCCCTTCTAGCACTGATGATGTTACCTAGTTGGGTCTGCAAGAAAACCACCAGGCTCCATGAGAGTACCAGGGAGCCCACAGATCTCCTCCTCCTCCTGGATGACACCTCTGCTTTTTCCTTCCAGTTCTCCTGCGAGAGAGAAACCTCCGGAATCTGAGGACCTGCAGATCGTACCCACCACCCTCTTTCCACGTGTCAAGTTAACAGTGCACAATAGCGGCCCCGAGATTCCTCCCAAGCCCCCCCTCCTTTTGCACCCAGAGTTCGGTAAGTCTCCATCTCGTGCCACACTAAAGGTTTTTAAGGTGAGGCCTGAGATGAATATTCCCAAATGTTTCTGAAAACTTCCCTATTCCCAGTTTTACAGATTTGGAATATGAAATTCTGCATAAATTCCTCTGTATACAAGGACGGGAGGAACATTTCAAACTGGAAAGTCTGCATATATAAAATAAATATTTGTTATGGAAATAGATGTGTCCTTGTTTAGCAACAGCCTTGTTTGGCCACTATTTGCGGTTACAGCAGTGATGAAAATGTAACTTTACAACCCATCCTTAAATTTACGCCCTTTGTAGGTTTGCAAAGCCAAGGGAAGCTGAAGTTACTTCATAAACACACTCATGGTTTCACTCAGTGACTGATTCCATTAACAACTGAGTTGTAGTCACTAAACGGGGACTATCTGTACAAGGAATATAGCATTGCTTTTGCCATCTGTCAGTCAACATTGGCAGGTGGGTTGCGGAGAGAAATGGGGGTGAAATTGGGGTCAGTCCAGGTTACAGGGGTAGACAACCTTGGCCCCTTCATGACTCATGGACTTCAACTCCCAGAATTCCTGAGCCAGCATGGGGGAACTATGGCCCCTTCATGACTCATGGACTTCAACTCCCAGAATTCCTGAGCCAGCATGAGGGAACTATGGCCCCTTCATGACTTGTGGACTTATGACTACAAATTGAGCCAGAATTTTGATTGTTAAGTCTTTGCAGTCATTAAACAGTCACTACTTGGCCCGCGTTGCTTTTAAAGCAATTTTTACGATGGCTGAAAAGTGAGTCGTTAAGTGAACCACTTTTGTTGTTAAGTGAACTGTGTGGTCATTAAGCGAATCCAGCATATCCAACGGGCGGTTCTGCAAATCTTCTGCAAATTCACCAGATATTTAGATATGCAGATGATGCTTGAAGAACATCAAGCACTGGAAAGTTTTCAGGAAAATGTACTTGAATTCCACGGGAGAGGAAACTTCCTTTAGTATAAGGTGTAACCTCTAGAACTCAGTGCTACTGGACTGAGTAGTCAGTGACTACTACTCAGGAATTATGTAAGGCCTGAAGGCCGACTCGAGAGATTTTTTTTAATCATATTTTTTGGTAATTTTTTATATTTGCAATACATAAGTGCTTAGCAAATATCGTGTTGTCGGGATCCAATTTGCTTAATAGTACACGTTAAAATCCTAATCGCTACCTCGTTTTTCCAGCCATTGATAAAATACATCCCATATTTGAAAATATTCCGAATCTTCTTTTCCTTTAATTTTCAATGTTAATCTGTCCATTTCTGCACCATCCAGCATTTTCTTGAGTATCTCTTCTTCAGCTGGCATTTCTTCGTTTTTCCAGTGCTGGGCAAATATAATTCTTGCTGCTGTTAATTTTTAAAATATTTTTTAAATATTTGATCTTGCAACTCGAGAGATTTTGCTGCTTCTAGAGGACTTCTGATCTCAAGGTAGCCCTTGAGTTATGACCACAGTTGAGCTCAAGACTTCTTGTTGCTAAGTGAAACATTTGTTAAGTGCATTTTGCCCCATTTTTTTAAAAAAAGTTTTATTGATTTTCTAATTTTACTTTTTACGTATTTAAAAAGCAACGTGGCGGCTGAGTTAATCGATAATTCAATAGCATACAAATACCTTTACTACAAGTCTCAAACTACTACATTAAGAATTTCCTCTCTTTTCCCCTTAGTATTTACTGTCTCATGTTTAAACTAATACAATTCTTATTATATCAATTAAATAAAAATGACGTTCTTACATTTATCAATAATTTTTGGCTTATGCATATCCTTATTATGTTAACATTCAGCCTTAATAGACAATCATTGTCCTAATTAGTTTTTCCCAATTTTTAGTTTTCCATTAATATTTAACATTTAATATTTATAATTCCAAGTTTTAAATGACCGCAATTCCCTTTATGGCAATTCATCACAAAATCTAATATTCAGAATACACATCATCTATTTAAATATATTCTATTTCTCACCATTTTACATCAACTAATTAATAATGCAGTATAACATTCTTATTTTCTATTAATTTCCAAATGTCTTAAATTTAGTAGCCAAAATTTTCTCTCATTTCAACAGTAAATACTTCCTCTCTTTTTCTCTTGATGTCTACTGTCTCATATTTAAGCTAGTAATTTTTAATATAACAGCTAAGTAAAAACATATATTACATTTATCAGTAGATTTTTAGCTTATATATATATCTATATCTTAATTACTTTTAAATTCAACCTTTATAAGCAAATCAATATTTGAGTTTTAACGTGTAATATTTATACTTCCAAGTTTTAATTGACCGAAGTTTTCTTTATCTCAGCTCATAACAAAAACTAACCAAATTTTGCCCCATTTTACGACCTTTCTTGCCACAGTTGTTAAGTGAATCACAGTTTGTTAAGTTAGCAGCACTGTCGTTAAGTGAATCCGGCTTCACCCCATTGACTCTGCTTGTCAGAAGGTCGCAAAAGTGACCCTAAGACACTGAGACCGTCATAAATACGAGTCGGTTGCCAAGCGTCTGAATTTTGACCGTGTGATCATGGGGACTCTCCAACGGTCGTAAGTGTGAAAAAGGGTCATAGGTCTCTTTTTTCAGTGCTGTTGTAACTTCAAAGTTACTAAATGTACCGTCGTAAAATCGAGGACTGCCTGTACATGTACAAAATGTATAACGTGGAGAATTCGCATCTACACAGTGGTGACGCTAAGGGAAGCATTTTAAAATGTCGGTGGCCATAACTGAGACAATGGGGCTGAAGGGAGAATGGCAGGGATGACAGGGCCCCATTCTTAAATAAAGAGAATTTGGTAAGGTAAAGAGATCTTTGAACTAGTTTATTATAGGTAAGAGCAATTTTTCTCAATGTTGGCTACTTCCAAGAGGCGTGGACTTCAACTCCCCATGTTGGCTGGGGAATTCTGGGAGTTGAAGTCCAGGGCTGTAAAAAATAGCCAACGCAGAGGGACACTGAACTTAGATGATCCTTCTGCTCTCTTCCAACTCTATCATTCACGGCTGGTTGGGGAATTCTGGGAGTTGAAGTCCAGGGCTGTTAAAAGTAGCCAACATTGAGGGATACTGAACTTAGACAGTCCTTCTGCTCTCTTCCAACTCTATCATTCATGGCTGGCTGGGGGATTCTGGGAGTGGAACCATCAGCTCCTATGTGGAGGAGACATGGGGCATAAGCACCATGACCCAAGGTCTCCTCTTGGTAGGAACTTTGGAAATGGAGCTGGGGTGGGTTGGCTGGCTGGCTGGAGAAGGTCCGAGTTGATGGGACTCCATTGCCAACGTTCACGGAGATCTCGCTTTCTTGTCTTGCAGAGGACTCCGATTATGAGGACCCCCCGTTTGAGGAGGAGAGGGAAACGTTTATGGAAGAGATGACTGACAAGGTGTGTCTGTAAGTCTCTGGCGAAATGTGGCTTGGAGAAGAAGACGGAGGTCCATTTTACATACACACACACCCTCCCCCGTTCCTGACCTAGAGATGAAGAAGAAGGTTCTGTGGATTGCCCCCCCCCCGGGGTCCATGGGGAAGGCGTCCAGCTTGACCAGGACCTTCTCCCAAAGCCCTCACCCTCTGCAGACCCACCAGGACCGCCCAGGGGTCCAAAGCTGGGGTGGCTTGCTTACAAGCAGCAGGCTTAGGATAACACTGGTCCAGGATAACACTGGTCTAGGATGACCCTGGTTTAGGATAACTCTGGTTTAGGATAACTGTGATTTACGATGTCGCTGGTCTAGGATGACACTGGTCTAGGATAAAACTGATCTGGGATGACACTGGTTTAGAATGACCCTGGTTTAGGATAACACAGGTTTACGATATCACTGGTCTAGGATGACACTGGTCCAAGATGACACTGGTTTAGAATGACTCCGGTCTAGTATAACACTGGTTTATGATGATGCTGGTCTATGATGACACTGGTCCATGATAACACTGGTCTAGGATGACTGGTTTAGAATGACTCCGGTCTAGTATAACATTGGTTTATGATGATGCTGGTCTATGATGACACTGATCCAGGATAACACTGGTCTTCTAGGATGACAATGGTTTATGATGACACTGATCCAGGATAACACTGGTCTAGGATAACACTGGTTTACAGTGACGCTGGTTTAGGATGGCACTGGTCTAGAATAACGTTGGTTTACGATGATGATGGTCTAGGATGATTATGGTTTAGCTTTAAGATAAAACAGCCACTCATTTCTATCCTGAAACATGAAGACAGTCGGTACCTTGAACAAACACTGCAATAGCAGTACCAAGAGCCTTTTGACTTATATAGCGCTTCACAGTGCTTTACAGCCCCCTCTAAGCGGTTTACAAATGTCAGCATTTCACCCCCAACCATCTGGGTCCTCATTTTACCGACCTCAGAAGGATGGTGGAAGGCTGAATCGACCTTGAGCCTGGTCAGGATCGAACTCCTGGCAGTCGGCAGAATTAGCTGCAATTCTGCATTCTAACCACTGCGCCACCATGGATAGATAGATAGATAGATGACAGACAGACAGACAGACAGACAGATAGATAGATAGATAGACAGACAGACAGACAGACAGACAGATAGATAGATAGATAGATAGATAGATAGATAGATAGATAGATAACATAGATATATAGATAGACGGACGGATGGACAGAGACAGAGAGATAGATCAATAGCACTTAGACTTATATGCCGCTTCACACTGCTTCACAACCCCCTCTAAGCGGTTTACGGTTCCCAACCATCTGAACTTTGATCTCATGTCCACGGGGAGGCTGCAACGGTCATAAGTGTGACAAACGGTCCTCACTCACTTTTTTCAATGCTGTTGTGGTTTCTAAAGGACTAAATGAACGGTCGGTCGTAAGAACTGCCTGAATTTGCAATGGGTTTCTCTCTTTCGGCTGGCCAGAGGGGAAATTCCTGGCTGGCTTCTGAGAAACCCCACAGCCCTGGTTCCTTCTGCTATAAATAGGGGTGTGTGTGTGTGTGTGTGTGTGTGTGTGAGAGAGAGAGAGAGAGAGAGAGAGAGAGAGAGAGAGAGAGAGAGAGAGGGGGGGGGAGAGGGCTTCACAACTTCCTGTTGCCTTGAGATCGAAGCAGGAAGAGTCCTTTTGCGTTTGCTTTTTGTTGTGCATTTCTGCACAGGGCGGCAGGATTAGCCAGCCCCTGCAAACATCGGGAAGGAAGGAAGGAAGGAAGGAAGGAAGATAGATTGGAGGGGGAAGGAAGATAGGATGGAAGGAAGGAAGATAGGAAAATAGGATGGAAGATAAGAAAGAAGGAAGGAAGGAAGATAGGAAGGAAGGAGGATAGGAAGGAAGGAAGGAAGGAAGGAAGACAGGAAGGAAGGAAGGAAGATTGGAGAGGGGAAGGAAGTAAGATAGGATGGAAGGAAGGAAGATAGGAAAATAGGATGGAAGATAAGAAGGAAGGAAGGAAGGAAGATAGGAAGGAAGGAGGATAGGAAGGAAGGAAGGAAGGAAGATTGGAGGGGGAAGGAAGTAAGATAGGATGGAAGGAAGGAAGATAGGAAAATAGGATGGAAGATAAGAAAGAAGGAAGGAAGGAAGATTGGAAGGAAGGAGGATAGGAAGGAAGGAAGGAAGGAAGGAAGGAAGATTGGAGAGGGGAAGGAAGTAAGATAGGATGGAAGGAAGGAAGATAGGAAAATAGGATGGAAGATAAGAAAGAAGGAAGGAAGGAAGATAGGAAGGAAGGAGGATAGGAAGGAAGGAAGGAAGGAAGATTGGAGGGGGAAGGAAGTAAGATAGGATGGAAGGAAGGAAGATAGGAAAATAGGATGGAAGATAAGAAAGAAGGAAGGAAGGAAGATAGGAAGGAAGGAGGATAGGAAGGAAGGAAGGAAGGAAGATTGGAGAGGGGAAGGAAGTAAGATAGGATGGAAGGAAGGAAGATAGGAAAATAGGATGGAAGATAAGAAAGAAGGAAGGAAGGAAGATAGGAAGGAAGGAGGATAGGAAGGAAGGAAGGAAGGAAGGAAGATTGGAGAGGGGAAGGAAGTAAGATAGGATGGAAGGAAGATAGGAAAATAGGATGGAAGATAAGAAAGAAGGAAGGAAGGAAGATAGGAAGGAAGGAGGATAGGAAGGAAGGAAGGAAGGAAGGAAGGAAGATTGGAGAGGGGAAGGAAGTAAGATAGGATGGAAGGAAGGAAGATAGGAAAATAGGATGGAAGATAAGAAAGAAGGAAGGAAGGAAGATAGGAAGGAAGGAGGATAGGAAGGAAGGAAGGAAGGAAGGAAGATTGGAGAGGGGAAGGAAGTAAGATAGGATGGAAGGAAGGAAGATAGGAAAATAGGATGGAAGATAAGAAAGAAGGAAGGAAGGAAGGAAGGAAGGAAGGAAGGAAGGAAGGAAGGAAGGAAGTAAAAGGAAGGACAGAGAGAGAAATTTCCTCTTTTTTCTCCTGGTTTGCATTGCCCCCATGTTATTCTACAGGCCAATGGAGACAGATACAAGGACGCCTCGACTTACGACCACAATCGACCCCATATTTTCCAATGGTCGTAAGCGTGAAAAGTGTTCATAAGTCCCTTTTTCCAATGATGTAACTTCGAATGGCCACTAAACAAACGGCAGTAAGACAAGGACTATTTGTAATTAATTTGTAATTGTAACTTGTAATTGATCTGAAGAAAGGCAGTCTTGTTTCAAAAATCCAATTAACGGGCCAGCTTCTAAGAACAGGAGCGTGCGGGCACAGAGGCCGGCGCTGCTGCTCACCGGCTGGGCAGACGCGGGCTCTGCCGCTGCGTTCTGTTTTTTAAAAGGAAAAAGTTTAAAAGAATATTGTAAAAATTTGGGTCGCCTTCAGAACTTGGGCTTTACTCCCCTGCCGATTGAGGCAGCCTTAATTGGCGTAGCTGATTGAAATGCAAATGAAGGGTCGTCATCAAAGATTCCCTGAAGCGAGTAGCTTTGATTAATTGGCACAGAATAAATCAGGTTATGATAGAGCATAAGCAGTGTGGATCTTCAGATCTCTCTCTCTCTCTCATCTATTTCTCTCTTTTTCTCTTTTTATTTATCTTCTATCCATCCATCTATTATCTATCTATCTATCTATCTATCTATCTATCTATCTATCTATCTATCTATCTATCATCTATCTATATAGCTATCATCTAGCTATCTAGCTAGCTATGTCTAGTTATCTATCATATTCATCTATCATCTATTTATCATCTATCTATCATCTAGCTAGCTATCTACGTCTAGTTATCTATCTATCTATCTATCTATCTATCTATCTATCTATCTATCTATCTATCTATCTATCTATCTATCTATCTATCTATCTATCTACCTACCTACCTACCTACCTACCTACCTACCTACCTACCTATCTGTCTATCATCTGTCTTTCTGTGTCCATCCATCCTGTCTATCTTATGTATTTTATCTTTTTTTTAATAAATGAATCTTTATTTACATTTCTTGTTAAAAACACACCATACACCAACACAGACAAAAAAAAACCATTTACAATATACAAAAAACGAAGAAATCAAAAAATTGAAAACCATTTCAAAAATTTCACATTATATCTACTTCTAAACTAACAATTATATTCCACTCATTAAGTCTCTTATAACTATTCAACTCCAAAGCTTATTCATTAACAAAGACTATAACACTTCATTTTTGACCAACCTCCAAGCCACCCTCATTTCTTTAATCTTTTATCCCTCCAAATATACCATTTATTCCATGATAAAAATGCTGGTGTCTCTTCTTTACCCTTCAACATCTTGGTCAATGTGTCTGCTTCTGCACAATCAAATATTCTCCTAATTATAACTTCATCCGGCGGGGTATGATTTGCCTTCCAAAATTGAGCATACCCCATCCTTGCCGCTGTTAAGATATGTAAAACCAAATACCATATTTCCTTCTTGATATTTCCAGGCCTGGAGCCAAGCAGATACGTCTCTGGTTTAAGATCAACTAAACTATTTTATCTATGTCAAAGAATCCTAGGGTGGAAGGGACCTTGGAGGTCATCCAGTCCAACCCCTCCCCTGCCGCCTAAAGCAGGAGACCTCATTGGATCCCAGGCAAATGGCTGCCCAAAATCTATTCTTGCCAACCTCCAGGGCTGGAGCACCCACAACTCCAGGAGACCTGCTAGTTGGGTACTCAGTCCTCCAGCCACCTGGCCTGCAGGAGTCCAAACTACTACTTCTACTACTACTACTACTACTACTACTACTACTACTACTACTACTACAGTTGAAAGGGACCTTGGAGGTCATCTAGTCCAACCCCCTGCTCAGGCAGGAAACTATACCATTGCAGACAGCTGTCCTGTCTCTTCTTATCATTTGTAAAATAGGTGTAATTTGAGTGCAGGGACCAGACCCCAGTCTACAAATCCGCCATGTTTTTTGAGGCAGCCTCATTGCAGAGCATATAGCTGGCGATGAGGCTCCCTCATTGATTTTGCTTGTCGGAAGGTCGCCAAAGGGGGGGGAGGTCACGTGACCCCGGGACCCTGCAGCTGTCATAGGTACATGCCAGTTGCCAAGTCTTCTGAATTCCGATCACGTGATCACGGGGATGCCGCGATGATCGTTAAGCATGAAAAACAACCCAAAGTTATTTTGCAATGCCATTGTAGCTTCGGTCACTAAACGAACCAGGATGTGCTTGCCCATCTTCGCGAGACTTTAGGAAGACTTCCTTTGGAAGAACGTGGGCAGGGGGCAAGGGCCTCAGGTGTTGAAAACCTTTGGTTTTTGTGTTTTTCTCCATATTGCAGAAGGCCACCCCGCAGACGCGGCGCTCGGCCCGGTTCAACAGCCTGTTCAGCGAAGACGAGCTGGTTGAAGATTATTTCAAGGAGGAACCGGTCACTAAGTGAGAATCGTGCCCTCCTTCGGCTGCTTTGGGGTTCGGTGGGGGTGGGAGATTCCTGCTGGGATGTTGCCGGCCAAGGGGCTGCCTCAGTTTTGCCGCTTCTGGAATTTAGACGATCAATGAAAGGCTGCTGATTTTAAGGGCACGATGGCTCAGTGGTTAAAGACGCTGAGCGTGTCATGTGGAGAGCTGGCAGCCCGGGTTCAAGACCCGAGCGCTTCACGGTGGGGTGAGCACCTGTCCTTGCTTCAGCTCCTGCCCACCTAGCAGATTTACAGGGTAACAGTTAGAAGGGACCTGGTAGGTCATCTAGTCCAACCCCCCTCCCCACCCAAGCAGGTGTCCCTACACCGTTCCTGACAGACAGCGGCCCAGTCTCTTTTTGAAAGCCTCCAGTGATGAAGCTCCCACAACTTTTGAAGGCAACTGGTTGATTGTCCTTACTGTCCGGAAATTTCTACTCCTTTCTAAGCTGAATCTTCCGTTATTCCTTGTCTGGCCCTCAGGTCCTTTGGAAAATAGGTTGACCCCCCCTCCTCTCCGTCAGACACCCCCCCCCCAATATTGGAAGGATGCTCTGATGTCTCCCCTGGGCCTTCTCTTCACTAGACTAGCCATGCCCAGTTTCTGCAACCGTCCTTCACAGGTTGTAGCCTCCAGGCCCCTAACCATCTTGGTTGCTCTTCTCTGGTGCAACCTGTGAAGGACGGTTGCAGAAACTGGGCATGGCTAGAGCAGGTGTGTCAAATGCACAATGTCATGTGGTGTGGCACAACTTTTTTCCCATTGCCGGCAATGGGGTGGGCATGGTTTCGCCATGGCACATCCGGCCTGTGGGCCGGCAGTTAGACACCCCTGTTCTAGAGTCTCTATCTAGCACAGGGGTCTTCAAAGTTGGCAACTTTAAGACTTTGTGGACTTCAACTCCCAGAATTCCTCAGCCAGCCATTCCTGGCCATGCCTGGCTGGCTGAGGAATTCTGGGAGTTGAAGTCCACACGCCTGGCCTACACCAACCCCAAGCATAAGTTTCCTTCAGATGTGTGGTGATGATCACTCCCATAATTCCCAGCCAGAACTGCCCATGATGTCTAGGAGTTGTGGGTTTGGATGTATTTGGATGCCCCATCAGGAGAAAGCAAGATTAGACTGGGATTTAATTCATTTAGAGTAGGGGTCCTCAACCATGGCAACTTTAAGACTTATGGACTTCTACTCCCAGAATCCCCCAGCCAGGATGCTTTAAGAGGGGTGGACGTCAATTCCCAGAATCCCCCCAGCCAGCCTGCTTTAAGAGGGGTGGATTCAACTCCCAGAATCCCCCAGCCAGGATGCTTTAAGAGGGGTGGACTTCAATTCTCAGAATCCCCCCAGCCAGTCTGCTTTAAGAGCAGTGGATTCAACTCCCAGAATCCCCCAGCCAGGATGCTTTAAGAGGGGTGGACTTCAATTCCCAGAATCCCCCCAGCCAGTCTGCTTTAAGAGGGGTGGATTCAACTCCCAGAATCCCCCAGCCAGGATGCTTTTAAGAGGGGTGGACTTCAATTCCCAGAAGTCTATGTGTGTTATATTTCTATCTCGCCAGGAACGTCAGCCCGTATGCTTAACACAAGACCTCCTCATTTAGTGACTGCCTCATTTAGCAACAGTTCTCAGCTGCAGCAGGGATCTCAACGTCTGCTCTGCCACCGTTTGCAGGTCACCAGATCACAAGCACAATCGTAGTTAGCAACCGCTTTGCTCAGCAATGTCTTGAGTAGTGGTCACTAAGTGAGGACTAGTTGCATTCCTTCCCCTCCCAACCTCCCCCCCCCCCGCCAACCCTCTGGGGCTGAGGGCGGTCTTGAACCTCTCCCTTACCTGCCTTCCAGGAGCTCAGATTTGCTTAAGGCGGGAGGTGGAAGTAAATCGCCTTTGCTGCTCTGTTGACGTTTAGGAATGTGCTGGATTTAATGCTCCTTTGCTTTGAGGTGGGTGGGCAAGTCACGGCCTCCCATGCTTCCCGGGTCTTTCTTAAAGGCGCCTCCCAGGCAGCCCAGCCGGGGTGGGGGTGGAAGGCGGGCAGAGGGGAGCTTTGATCCCAACCCCTTCAGGAGGTTTGGCAGCTTTGAGGAAGGACTGAGCCAGGAACGCAAAGCAGGAGTGGAGAAGTGGTGGGATCTCCAGATCATCAGGAACAAACTCCGGGCTAAAAAACATGGAAGAGGACATTTGTAGCTCAGGGTCGAACTGGTTTGCAGGGGGGAGGAGAAGGAAAGGGGGGAGGAGGGGGGAGGAGGGGGAGGAGGAGGAGGAGGAGGAAGAGAAAAAGTGGGGTCCCTTGTGCTCTCTGAGTTTGGTTGTTTTGACATTTCATGACCGAACTACAGAAGAGCATCAGTGCTATAAGAGTGGGAAGTTGCAGGGAGGAGGAGGAGGAGGAGGAGGAGGAGGAGGAGGAGGAGGAGGAGGAGAACTTTTGAGCTTGGTTGTTTTCTTGCAGACATTTCATGACCGAACTAGGTACCTTCACCAGCGTTGGCACAGAGGGTTTTACCCCCTCTCTACTTATATACCCCACTTACACTGACAGAGCAAGCCATGTGTATAGAAACAGGGAGCAAGCCCACATGGCTGGCTGGGGAATTCTGGGAGTTGAAGTCCACCCCTCTTAACAGTGGCCAAGCTTGAAAAATACTGGTCTACTTTTTAAAGAAACGGACAGAGAGAGGAGAACGCCCAGTCTAGTTGGGCGTCCTGGCGTTCAAGCTCTGCCAGATTTATTTATTTATTTTATTTTATTAAATTTATATACCACCCTTTCCCGAAGGACTCAGGGCGGTTTACAGGGCATTTAAAACAACCAATACAAAAGTTAAAAACAAATTAAAAAAGATTAAATCATCCCTAGAATTAAAAAACCCAGTTAATCAGAATAACCGAAGAACAGAGTCAGAAGGGACTCGGCTGCGCATGGCTGGCTGAGGAATTCTGGGAGTTGAAGTCCACAAGTCATCAAAGGGCCAGGTTTGAAGACCCCTGCCCTAGATCCCTGCAGACAAATGGCTGTCCAGTCTCTTCTCTTCCTGTCTTGCATTTCTCTGGATTGCCCACTGTGTTCAGCTCCAAGAAAGACTCTGGGCTGCTTGCAAAGACCCCCCCCAAGTGCGCCCCCTTTTGCAGGGCTGGGGTGCATGGGTCCAGTGGCCTTTGCTAATAACAGCTCTTCTGGTTTGTCCCCTTTGTGAGATGGCCTCACGAGACCGATGGTTCGTTGAGGTGCTTCCAAGAAAAAGGCAGCACGCAGGGATGCAATCAGGTGAAAGCTTTATTTAAAGATAGAGTAAAGAGAAAGAGTTCCCTGGCATGGAGGCGTCCATGCCTGGATTGAGCTCGTGGATCATTCCCAGAGGGAGCTTGAACAAGAAAGCAACAAGAGAGCAACAAGAGAAGAAAGCAGCCCCTGAGCAGAGGTTTTTATGGGGGTCCCCAGCCCCTCCCTTACCAATGAGAGTGAGGGGGCTGGAGGACCATTAACTGTCTCCAATGGGGCTGCAGGGGCCGGAGACCCCTGACCCACCAGTGGGAGCAAAGGTGCCTCTTTGCTCCCATCTGATGACCTTTTGGGGAACTGCCATGGCTGGCACAAAAACATCTAACACCCTTCCCTCCCCTCCCCTCCCCTCCCCTCCCCTTCCTTTCCCTTCCTTCTCTTCCCTTCCCTCCCTTCCCTTCCCTTCCTTTCTTTCCCTTCCCTTCCCTTCCCCTCCCCTCCCACCGCAGCAGCCACTGGGATGACGGGCTGAGCCCCTCCTCCTCTGCCACCGGTGCGCTGCCCTTTGGCATGTTGTCGGGCATCCATGGTGACGGCGGCATGTGCAGCGCAGGGCCCTCGTTGCCGCTCTCGCCCGTGATCAAAGCCGGGTGGCTGGACAAGAACCCCCCGCAAGGGTGAGCAGGTCTTCTTCTCGCCCCCCAACTCCACCGTCCCGGGGCTCCATCGTCCCAGGGACCCGGCGGGGCGTTCTTCCCGGCCCCCACGCGGAGGAAACCCAAAGGTCAACGGGTCTGACCAGCGGGGGGGGAGCCAGGCTGGCCTGCCAATCCTCCGGCCTCGGCAGCTGAGTGCGTTTCCCCCCTGCAGGTCCTACATCTACCAGAAGCGCTGGGTGAAGTTGGAGAGCGATTACCTCCGGTATTTTGATAGTGAAAAGGTGAGTTGGGAGGGAAGCTGCAGGTGGGGAGTCTCTTCCCTTCCTTCCTCCTCCTCCTCCTCCTCCTCCTCCTCCTCCTCCTCCTCCTCCTTCCCTTCCCTTCCCTTCCCTTCCCTTCCCTTCCCTTCCCTTTGCTTTGCCTTTCCCTTCTCCTTCCCCCTTCCCCCATGCCCTGCCCTGCCCTAACCTTTCTCCCCCCCCCCCATGGCAATATCATCATGGGGGTCCATGAAGGCTTGGAAAAACATTACGATGTGAACTTTGAATTAAGCCTTGGGGGTCGGTGGCCACAAAAGGTATCTAAAGGGGGTCTGTGGTGAAGAAAAGGTAGACCACCACTGGCACAGGGTGTTCTCTTACGGACAGAAGACGGGACGCTTTGGGAAATTGGCCACCGTCTCCTCTTCCTGTCTTGCTTGGAGAAAGAGGGCATGGATTGAGCACCTCTGGGTTCCCCCATCCTCCCCCTCTCTCTCCTCTGCCTTGCAGGATGTTTACTCCAAACGCTTCATCCTGGTAGCCTCCATCTCCCAGGTCTCCAGCATCGGGGACCAGAAATTTGAAGTCATCACCAACAACCGGACCTTTGCTTTCCGGGCAGAGAGCGATGGTAAATTCTCTGGCTTTGCTGACTGTGGCTCATCTCTCTGGTGGGAGAAGCAGGAGATGCGTTGATGTTCTCCTTGCGGCTCTCGGGATTGGGTGGAATAAATGCGCAAGTGCCAATACTCGCTTCCAAATATCACAGAGCATAGAATCTCAGGGCTGGAAGGGACCGCGGAGGTCTTCTAGCCCAACCCCCTGCTCAAGCAGGAGATCTTACACCATTCTGGACAAATGGCTGTCCAGTCTCTTTTTAAAAGCCTCCAGTAACCTTTCAACTTCTGGAGGCAGG
Source organism: Vipera berus (assembly GCF_964194415.1). NCBI lineage: Eukaryota > Metazoa > Chordata > Lepidosauria > Squamata > Viperidae > Vipera > Vipera berus. The sequence goes on from NC_138206.1 coordinate 1,422,486, forward strand.
TGGTTCCACTGGTTAATTGTTCTGACTGTCAGGAAGTTTCTCCTTAGTTCCAGGTTGCTTCTCTCCTTGACGAGTTTCCATCCGTGGCTTCTTGTCCTGCCTACAGGCGCTTTGGAGAATAGGTGGGACCCCCCCTCCCTCTTCTTTGGGGCACCCATTCAAGTACCCTAGTCCTTATTTTCATTAGACCAGATCAGGGGTCTTCAAACCTGGCCCTTTTATGATGTGTGGACTTCTCAGGATCCTTTTGGTATTGTGGCGACCACAATTTCTGTTCCGCACTCCACTTTTTGGGTCCCCCCACTGAAACTTTGTCAGGATCCGCTCTGCAGATTGGACTGGTAGAGTCCGAGGATTATCTCAGTCTTTGTTTTGTGATCTTGCCACAATTATTCTTTCTGGAGACCTCCTAACCCAGGACTAGGCAACCTGGGCTTTTTTATGACTCGTGGACTTCAACTCCCAGAATTCCTGAGCCAGCATGGGGGAACTGTGGCCCCTTCATGACTCGTGGACTTCAATTCCCAGAATTCCTCAGCCAGCATGGGGGAACTATGACCCCTTCATGACTTGTGCACTTCAACTCCCAGAATTCCTCAGCCAGCATGGGGGAACTATGGCCCCTTCATGACTCGTGGACTTCAACTCCCAGAATTCCTCAGCCAGCATGGGGGAACTATGGCCCCTTCATGACTCGAGGACTTCAACTCCCAGAATTCCTGAGCCAACATGGGGGAACTGTGGCCCCTTCATGACTTGTGGAACTCCCAGAATTCCTAAGACTGCATGGCTCAGCTTGGAAACCTCTCCCTTTCCCCTCAGCATGGCTGGCTCAGGAATTCTGGGAGCTGAAGTCCACGAGTCATAAAGCAGCCTAGGCCAGGGGTAGGCAACCTTGGCTCTTTTATGACTGGTGGATTTCAACTCCCAGAATTCCTGAACCAGCATGGGGGAACTATGGCCCCTTCATGACTGGTGGACTTCAACTCCCAGAATTCCTGAGCCAGCATGGCTCAGCTTGGAAACCTCTCCCTTTCCCCTCAGCATGGCTGGCTCAGGAATTCTGGGAGTTGAAGTCCAGGAGTCATAAAAGAGCCCAGGTTGCCTAGCCCTGTCCTAACCTAAGGAGAAATTTCCTGACAGGGTGAACAGTTTACTAGTGGAACTACCTGCCTCCAGACGTTGTGGGTGCTCCATTACTGGAGGCTTTTAAGAAGAGAGCTGTCTGAAATGGTATAGGGTCTCCTGCCTGAGCAGGGGATTGGACTAGAAGACCTCCAACGTCCCTCCCAAGGCTGTTATTCTGTAACCCCACCTCCCCACCTTGCAGCTGAACGCAACGAGTGGATCCAGGCGGTGCAGAAGATGGTGGAGGAAAAGAAGTCCAAGTGTTTACACAGACCGTCCCGTTTGCAGCCGGCCGGAAGCAGCCTCGACTCCGTGGACAAGAGTGGACTTCTGGAGCTACGGGGCTTTAAAAGCAAGCTCTATGTGGCCGTGGCTGGGGAGAAGGTCTTCCTCTACAAGAACGCTGAGGTGCGTGGATGGTCCTACAAAGAAAGAACTCTCATGCAACCCGGTTGGAGTTGGGCTGGATGACCTAACGGGCCCCTTTTTGGGACAGACAGATATTTCAGATTCTGTCCAGGTGCTGTTGGACTGGATGACCTACAGCAGGGGTCTCCAAGCTTGGGTGGCTCTGGAATTCTGGGAGTTGAAGTCCACAAGTCTTAAAATGGGCAAGGTTTGGAGACCCCTTGCTTGGATGGTGGCTGGGGAATTCTGGGGAATTCTGGGAGTTGAGGTTCACAAGTCTCTTTAAGACTTGTGGACTTCAACTCCCAGAATTCCTCAGCCACCCAAGCTTGGGGACCCCTGCTGTAGGTCATCCAGTCCAACAAGTCTTTTAAAGTTCCCAAGCTTGGAGACCCCTGACCTACAGGACCCCTTCTAGGGTCAAGCAGAATGCATTTATTTATTTTTTAAAAAAACTATCTGCCCAACTCACAGTGACTGCTGATGGATTACAAAAATAAAGCCCCAATAAATTTAATAAGGAAATAAATAGTAAATAATAAAAAAACAATAATATTTTGGATTCAGACCATTTGCAAAATGCTGTTAGACAAGATGACCTACAGGAATCCTTTTGGGCTCAGGCAGTGCGTTTATTAATAAATGCATTTGCATTGCGAATGTGGGCTTGAAAATGGCTGCTTGTGATCAGATGTTTTAGGGTTGAAATGGACTTTTGCACCTTAAACACTTTTGGGGGAGGGGAACCCCAGAGCCTTGGAGAGTTGGCCTTGAAGGCTAGCAAGCTGCTTTGCACCCAGGTGTAAAATGGGGTGCTGGGGAGACTGTTTACTTTTCCTGTCTCTGACGCATCCGCCTCTCTGCTTCCCGCTGGGGGTGTCCCTCCCCAGGAATTCCGGCTGGGGATCGGCATCACCTACATCGAGATGAACGTGGGCAACGTGAAAGACGTGGACCGAAGGTGCTTTGATCTGACCACGCCTTACCGGATCTTCAGGTAGAGATCTTGGGCGGATCCAAGAGGTTTTCCTTCTGGTTGACGGCAGGGTCTTGATCCCCAGCCATCTGCCAAAGCTCCTGGCTGCCTTCTTGGGGGTTCGTGGGTGCAGGGACCCCCAGGCAGAGGGCACTGCCGTCTTCTCTCCTTGCCCTTAGCGCAGGGATAGGCAACCTGGGCTCTTTTATGACTCGTGGACTTCCAACTCCCAGAATTCCTGAGCCAGCCCTGCTGAGAGAAAAGGGAGAGGTTTCCAAGCTGAGCCATGCTGGCTGAGGAATTCTGGGTGTTGAAGTTCTCGAGTCATGAAGGGGCCATAGTTCCCTCATGCTGGCTGAGGAATTCTGGAAGTTGAAGTCCAGGAGTCATGAAGGGGCCACAGTTCCCTCATGCTGGCTGAGGAATTCTGGGAGTTGAAGTCCACGAGTCATGAAGGGGCCAAAGTTCCCCCATGCTGGCTGAGGAATTCTGGGTGTTGAAGTTCTCGAGTCATGAAGGGGCCACAGTTCCCTCATGCTGGCTGAGGAATTCTGGAAGTTGAAGTCCAGGAGTCATGAAGGGGCCACAGTTCCCGCATGCTGGCTCAGGAATTCTGGGAGTTGAAGTCCACGAGTCATAAAAGAGCCAAGGTTGCCTACCCCTGCCTTAGCATCTCTCGCCCCACTTCCTGTGGCTTGTGGTCAGCTCCAGCCAGTCCTTGAATTACAACAGTCCATTTAGGGACCATTCAAAGTCCCAACGGCACCACAAAAAAGGCCGTTTTTCACGCTTAACGGCCATTACAGCCTACCCCGTGGTCATGTGATGAAAATCCGGATGTTTGGCAACTGACTCACATTTATGACGGCCGCACGTCCCAGTCTCTCTCTCTCTCTCTCTCTCTCTCTCTCTCTCTCTCTCTCTCTCTCTGTGTGTGTGTGTGTGTGTGTGAGACCTGATCCCCTTTTGTGACCTTCTGACAAGCCGATTTCACTTAACAACCGGCTTTGTAATTGAACGAACCTGGCCAGAGAAGCCGTAAAACGGGGCAAAAGCTCATGTCTCACTTAGCAAGCTGAATTCTGGGCTCCGTTGCCGGTCGTAAGCCGAGGAGCACCCGTAGTCCAAGGGTGGCCTTATTAAGGCTTTGTAAAGCGGTACTAACTGCTTCTCCTCATCCCTTCCAGCTTTATGGCTGAATCCGACCAGGAGAAGGAGCTGTGGGTGGAAGCCATGCTGCAGTCGGTGGCCGAGGCCCTCTCCAACTTCGAGGTGGCCGAGAGGATCTGGGCCTTGAAGGACAACTGCCTCTGCGCCGACTGCGGGGCCCCCAAGCCCGACTGGGCCTCCATCAACCTCTGCGTGGTCATCTGCAAGCAATGTGCAGGTAGGCGTATCGGCTGGAGGGAAGGATGGGAGACGCCACCTTGCTGAGGGCCGTCTAAGGTGATCAAGAGAGGTGAAGGAGCTGAATTTCTCATCCTCTGCCTGGACCTCACCGTGGTCCAGCCTTGTCCGAAGCTCCCTAATCTTGTATTCCCGCAAGGAACCGGGTAGAACGGTGTTTCTAATGAAGGAGAATATTTGAGGCCCAGGGTTGAACTGAGGGGTCCTTGGTGCTCTCTGAGGTTGGTGGGTCTTTTTAATAATAATAATAATAATAATAATAATAATAATAATAATAATAATAATAATAATAATAATAATAATAATAATAGTAATAATAGCAACAACAACAACAACTGCAGCAAAGCTACAAAAAACTGTGCTACTCGGAACATCTTACATTTTAAGGAGATACCTGGTTGAGACCTAGGATGCTGGCAGCAACCCTTGTCAACCATCAGCGCCAGTCAATTTGAGTGTTCAGTTGACTGAGTTTCATGTTTTATGAATAAAAGTTAATAATAATAATAATAAAGTTGGAAGGGACCTTGGAGATCATCTAGTCCAACCCCCTGCTCAGGCAGGAAACCCTATATACCATTTCAGACCAATGGCTGTCCAATCTCTTCTAAAAAAACTTCCGGTGTTGGAGCATCCACATCTCCTGGAGGCAGGCGGTTCCACTGGTTAATTGTTCTCACTGTCAGGAAGTTTCTCCCTAATTCCAGGTTGCTTCTCTCCTTGATGAGTTTCCATCCGTTGCTTCTTGTCCTCCCTTCAGGCGCTTTGGAGAATAGCTTGACTCCCTCTTCTTTGGGGCAGCCCCTGAGATACTGGAACACTCTATCATGTCCCCCCTCATCCTTCTCTTTGTTAAACTACACATACCCAATTCCAGCAGCCCTTCCTTATATGTTTTAGCCTCCATTCCCCTAACCATCTTTGTTGCTCTTCTCTGCACCCTTTCTAGAGTCTCGACATCTTTTTTACATCGTGGTGACCAAAACTAGATGCAGTAAAAGTTGGATGCAGAGCAAAAGTTTTCTTGCAGATGTTTCTTGCAAATGTCTGCAAGAAAGCAAGCCGGCTCAGAGAGCACCAGGGACCCCTCAGAATTGTGTTTCTCAACCTCAACAGTTGTAAGATAGGTGGAGGTCAGTCTCCAGGATTCTGGGAGTTGAGGTCTACCCATCTTAAAGCTGCTGAGGTTGAGTAACAGGGCAGTAAAAGAATCGTTTGATTGTGCTGAATATATTTGGCCTCTTCCTTCATCCTGTGTAATCCACCTCTTAAGATAAGATTCCCGTCTTTCTCCTCCAGGATGTCAGGAACTATTTAAAAGGTGTCAAGAGAAAAGAATATTTGTAGCTCAGGGTTGAACTGTGGGGTCCTTGGTCTTCTCTGAGCTTCGTTGCTTGTTTGAGACACTGCGGGGCCCAACTACGGAACATCATCAGTGCTGGAAGGGAGGGGAGGAAGAGGAGGAGAAAGAAGAGAAGGAGAAGAAAAAGGAGGAGGAGGAGGAAAATCACTGTGGGGTCCCTGGTGCTCTCTGAGCTTGGTGGTTTCCTTGCAGACGTTTCATGACCCAACTAGGGAACATCATGAGGGCTAGAAGGGAGGAGGAGGAGGAGGAGGAGGCTTTGCAAACCCCCGCTCCATTCTGGCACTGATGATGTTCCCTAGTTGGGCCATGAAACATCTGCAAGAAAACAGCCACGTTCAGAGAGCACCAAGGACCCCACAGTCCCTCCTCCTCCTCCTCCTCCTCCTCCTCCTCCTCCTCCTCCTCCTCCTCTTCCTCCTCCTCCTCCCTTCTAGCCCTGATGATGTTACCTAGTTGGGTCATGAAACGTCTGCAAGAAAACAGCCACGTTCAGAGAGCACCGAGGACCCCACACTACCAGTGTGATAGGAGTTGTAATTTGTTTGTTCATGTGAAGCAGCTTTCACAAGAGATCGATGGAACGTTAGGGTGCTTCCAAGTGAAATAGGCAGAATGCAGAGATTCAGTCATTATGAAGCTTTATTCATCGACAGGTTATATAAAAAAAGCTATATGGCATGGAAGCATCCATGCTTGTATGATAGAGAATGCATGCGAGAGAGTAGAGAGAAAAATGAAGCAGAACAAGAACAAAGAAGCAGCCCCTGGGCAGAGGTATTTATGGGGGGTCTCGGCCCCTCCCTAGCCATAAAACTCTCTCGCCAATGGGGCTGCTGCAGGGGAGCAAAGAAGCCTCTTTGCTCCATCTGATGACCTATTTGGGGAACTGCCATGGCTGGCACAAAACATGTAACAATTCCCCTTCTTGCCAGCCAATGACAGGGACCAGTGAATGTGTGTGAGGGGGCGAGCAGGTGTCATAGACATGTATAAAAACATTCAGAAGGCCAAACACAAACGCTTACACAGAAGGTTGTGCCGGTCAATGGGAACAGGTTTGGTGAACAGATCAGCTATCTGGTCAACTGTATTACAGTGCTCTACACGTATAAAACCCTCTTTGGCTAGCTGTCTGACATTTTTATAGCGTATGTCTATCTGGCGAGATCTAGAGCCTACTGCATAAGCCTCCGAGATTGCAATGGCGGCTGTGTTGTCCTCTAGAATTTGGATGGGCAGAGGAGGAGCTGCCCAGATGCTCGTTATCAGCTCATTGAACCAAGTCAAATCATTGGCCGTGTCTGACAGGCTGGCATATTCAGCCTCGGCCGTGGAGCAAGAAACAAATTTTTGTTGCCTAACATGCCAATGTATTGGGCAGCCATTTAGCAATATGAGGAAACCAGAAGTGCTCCGCCTACTTTTGGTGTCGCCAGCCCAGTCTGCGTCTGAGTAAGCAGAGAGCTGGGCCGTCTCCCCCTTCTCTGGTTCCAGCACAAGGAGGGCATCGGTCGTGCCCCTGAGGTACCTAAGTACCCTCTTAACAGCAGTCCAGTGGAATTCCTTTGGGTGTTCCACATGCCTGGACAATAGATTTACAGCTAAAGCTATGTCAGGCCTGCTCCAATTGCTGATATATAGCAAGGAGCCAATCACAGATCTGTAAAGCGTATTATCTGTGAACTCAGGACCGTCCTTGCGAGTATGGTTGTAAAAGTCGCTTTGCATTGGGCTATGCGTGGGATTAGATTCTGCCATTTTGCATTTGGCCAATAACTCCTCTATCTTTTCTTTTTGAGATAGAGCGAACCCCCCCTTAGTGGCCAAAATATGCACACCCAAGAACTTATCAACCCGCCCCAAAGATTTCAAAGTGAACTTTTCTTCCAGGGCCTTGGCAAATTCATCACACCCTTCCTTGTCAGGTCCTACATATAGTAGGTCATCCACATAAACTAACACCCTTTCTGTGGTACCCTTTGAGTTGCGTGTGAAAACACATTCATCTGCACGGGATGCAGTGAAACCAACTCGTTCTAAACTTTTTCTAAGGCAGTCATACCATAGTTTCCCTGACTGCTTGAGACCATATAACCCTTTGTGGAGTAACCATGTATTTTCCCCTTCTTGCTGGTAGCCAGGAGGGGCCTTCACGTAGATCTGCCGGTCCAATTTGGCGTGGAGGTAAGCCGTCTGGATGTCGAATTGGAAGACTTCCTCCCCCAGAGCAGCTGCAGTCACGAGGGCGGTCTTGACGCTCTCTGCCCGGACAGTTGGAGAGTATGTCTCGCCATAGTCTTCCATATAGCGTTGGGCGAATCCCTGAGCTACCAAACGGGCCTTATACAGGTAGAGGCCATTGGCAAGTGGTTTTGCCTTGTAAACCCACCTTGTGCCAATGACTTTCCTCTCCTTTGGAGGTTGCTGGGGGGTGAAGACCTTGAGTTGTTTTAAGCTCTGCATTTCCTTCTCCATCGCGAGCTGCCATTTCTCCTGTTCTTCGATGGGCAGCTCCTGGATGTCAGAGAAGGATTTTGGGGTGACTACAACGCTGTTAACAGACGCGATGTGCCCAATGTCAATTCTCTTTGGCGGGATGCCTTTGTTGGACCGCTTTGACCTCCTTACCTTCTGCCACTCACCACCTTTTTCTTCCGCGGGTTTCTGAGGCGTTGTTGGGGAACTGGACGGCTCATCCTCCCCATCTGAACCAGGTGGGATGACATCTTCGTCTTGTTCCACACTTTCGTCGGTGGCAGGGTATGTGGAAGTCTCAGGTGATGTCGTAGTTGGTGTGCCCTTGCTGGGACGGTTGATATATGGGCTCAGATCATTGGAGTGTATCTGGGCCCAATTGGAGTCCTCTTCGAAGGAGGCAGATTGGGAAGTCACAATCCTGCCCCCTTCTCCCAGGAAACGGTAGGCCTTGGAGCCAGGAGCGTAGCCCAAGAACCTCAGTCTCTGGGAGACAGATCTCCCCTTCTTCCGCAGCTGCTTGGGGATGTGAACCCATGCATAGGACCCAAACACATGTAAATGTCCCAGATTTGGTTTCCTACCATGAACTAGGAAATATGGGGTCTGGTTCACAACACTGCTCCAAGTGCGGTTTAAGGTATAATTGGCGTATTTTACCGCTTCTGCCCAGTATGATTCTGCGACCCCTGCGTCTGCAATCAGACTACGCATCATAGTTTGTAGGACTCCATTTCTTTTCTCTGCCACACCATTCTGAGCGGGGGTGAAAGGCGCGGTAAGAAAATGGCGGATGCCCTTACGCTTTACCCAGTCCTGGAATTTTCGGGACATGAACTCAGCCCCGCGGTCGCTCTGCAGTTGTGCGATCTTGGTTTTATACTGGGTCTCTACAAAGTTGTAGAGTGATTTTATGGCGTCAAAGGCTTCAGATTTTTCTGTGAGGATATACACGTGGCTGTACCGTGAAAAATCATCAACTGCAGTGAGAAAATACTGACTTTTCCCTAGGGATGGTGTGAAAGGCCCGACCAAATCAACATGAACTAGTTGATATGGGAATTGGGTCTTACGCAGTGATGTTTTTGGAATAGGCGCAGCCTTCCTCTTTGACTTCTTACAGATTGCACAGTCCAGGAATACCTCACAATCTTTGAGCTGGACTCCCTCAGCAAACTCTCCCGTCTTTTTAACCACAGGGAAGCTTGCATGACCTAATCTTCGGTGCAAAATATGGGCACACTTATCGTGGAGTGGCTTCCCGACTGACACCCTCTTGGCTTTGGTTGCCTTGAGCGGTGCTTCAGGTAACAGCTGAGGTTGGGATTTCTTATCCACACTGCCTTGCTGTGGGGGCTTGGATGCAACCGCTTCACCCTTGCGGTCGTTAAGCAGCCTTGGGGTTGTCTGTGAGGCCCCTTCTAAGGGGGAGAAATATGGCAAATCATCTATGATGGCTATATTTCCAATGACCCTCTGGTCCCGGGTGACATGACCTCCCCCTTTGCGAAATAAAACTTCCACCCCGTCATCGTCACATAACTTGATAATGCTCAATAGGTTGTTGGCAATAGAGGGCGCGTGTAAGACACCTTCAACTTTTCCAAGCCCGGGTACAGAAACCGTGCCCTCCCCAATAACTAAAACTTTATCACCGTTGGCCACCTTGACAGATGAGTTAATTTTCTTTAACCTTTTAAAACCTTGACTCATATTGGTAATGTGAGAAGAAGCTCCAGAGTCCAGTAACCATAAGTCAGTGGAGCTATCAGCTCTTGTGGTGGGGGCACAGGTAGACACAAGATTGTTGGTACTTTTGGCCCCGCCACGGCCCCTTACTTGTCCCTTGCCCCTACCTTGATTGGGACCACGCTTGGGGCCTTGTTGAAAATGGGGGCAGTCCTTCTTGAGGTGCCCCTCAGAGCCACAGGTGAAACACTTGAGTAGAGCATTAACCTGCTCTGAGTTGCGGTGTCGTCTGCTGGCTGGCTGGCTGGTGACTCTGTTGTATTCTCCCGTATGTCTACGTCTGCTATCTTCGTCAATGAGTCTGCCCTCGAGATAGGACAGAGGCATGGGTTTATTCCTGCCCCCTTCCAGGGAAATAATAAAATTGTTCCAACTTTTGTCCAGGGAAGCCACAATAACTGCGACCAAGTTCTCTTCAGGTATTCGGAAATTTTTGGACATTAGTTGCGCCCTGAGGGATTTTAATTTTCCAAGATGTTCTGCCATGCTGGCCCCAAACCTGAGTCTTGTGTTGTAAAACTAAGTTGTGAGTCTGGTGAGAGAACCCATGCTCTTGCTGTTGGATAAATTATATAATAAGCGCCAAACTGCGCAAGCTGTGAGTCCATCTGGAATGCTAGGGAACAAATTATCATCGATGGACGCCATCAGAGTGGAAAAAGTCTGTCTATGAAGCCACTCTTCTCGTGAGCTCCACGGGAAAGGTGGTGGGTTCAGGGCCATTTCAAGAATCCCATCCTTTAATAGACATACCTGCAAATTTCTATTCCAACTGTGGTAGTTCTCACCCCCAATTTTCAGTTTTTCAAAGTTGGGAGGCAACGTGGACGCAGCCAGAAACGTTTTGTCCCATTCCTCCAGCATCTGGGAGGTTGGCATTGAAAAAAATGGTAAAGGTACCCCTCTAGTGGGCGTTGGTGGTATATTTCTCTGATTTTCAGATGGCCCCCCTTCTGGGTTAAAAAGCCCGTACTGGGCATGTCCGGAAAACATGTGATCAGGGGGTGGGCGGAGCCCAAGATTGCCGGCCGGCACTTGGTTTTGAAAATGCTCTGGGAATCCTTCCTGGAGCCCCCCCGGCCCTGGATTGCCTTGAGAAGCCCATCGCTGTTCCTGAAGACCTTGGGGATGGCTAAAGCCGATGCTGGAGGAGGGGGCCAACCCCCCCCCGAAGGCCAAGTAAGGAGAGCGCCTGGGCGGGGGCGAAGGGAAGGCTGGGGGCCCCGGAGAGAGGGTCGGGGGCCTTGGGGGGTAATGGGCAGTCTTATAGCCATCATAGGTCACGAGGGTTTCTGCTGGAGAGAGCCCAGGAGTTTGCATGTTGCTATGGCTGGGTGCCAGGGGTTGCTGGGCCTCCAGACTTAGTTGAGGCCTTTCTTTGTTAGAAAATGTGGGCGCACAGGGGGCTGCCATCTTGCTTCCTGTGCCGGACCATGCGGCCTCCCTGGGCGCAGCCATCTTGTTTCCTGTTGCCCCAGGAAGCTGGAGGTCACAGTTAGGCAGGGGATTTCGCGACGAAAGCCCTGGGGTCCCGGGGTTACTCAGGGTGGCAGGCGCCATATTGAGGAGCCTCGTGGTGGCTGAGGGGGGGCTTACCCGGCATCCACAGTCCTTCTGCACTGATGTCCTTCGTGGAGAGGCTTGTGGGGTCTCCTGTACTTCAAGGAGTTTTAGGAGCAGTTCCTTGCATTCCGGTGTAGACATTTGATCCACGCGTTGCTTGCGTTGGGCCCGGAGCGCTTCTGCTGCATCTTGACAGTCTTGGGTGGACTGTAAAACTTCCAAGCTTCCCTCTGTGGCGTGCAGAAGGAAGCCATCTGGGCTCTCACCTGGAGCGGAGCTTGCTTCAGGGGCTAGAGCTGTTGATTTTGATTGAAGACTCCTGGTCACAATCTGGGATCTCCGGCCATCCATTTCAGTTTCAAATCTAGGCATTAGCTGCAGGCTTTGGAAGCGTTCCCTTTAACCATCCTCTCTGCTACCAACTTATGAAGCAGCTTTCACAAGAGATCGATGGAACGTTAGGGTGCTTCCAAGTGAAATAGGCAGAATGCAGAGATTCAGTCATTATGAAGCTTTATTCATCGACAGGTTATATAAAAAAAGTTATATGGCATGGAAGCATCCATGCTTGTATGATAGAGAATGCATGCGAGAGAGTAGAGAGAAAAATGAAGCAGAACAAGAACAAAGAAGCAGCCCCTGGGCAGAGGTATTTATGGGGGGTCTCGGCCCCTCCCTAGCCATAAAACTCTCTCGCCAATGGGGCTGCTGCAGGGGAGCAAAGAAGCCTCTTTGCCTCCATCTGATGACCTATTTGGGGAACTGCCATGGGCTGGCACAAAACATGTAACAGTTCACTTAGTTATTTATCACATTTCTACGGCCACCCCACTCACTCACAGTGACTCCGAGTGGCTTAAAACCCGATGCAGATCCCAAGAACACCTCCGTCCTGGTGACAACAACCACACCAACTCCTTGATGGGCTTCATATCCCTCTGGGGTCTTCAGGACCTTTCAAAAGAGGGTCAAGGTGGGGGCCAGCCCTATCTCCCTGCTTTGGTGGCTCAGGTAGGGATGGCTGGGAAACGATGGTCCTTCAGAGAACAAGGGAAGGAGCCAGCACAGAGAAGACCCTTCTCCTTGGACCCAACTCCTTAAGAGAGAGGCACAGCCATCTTCTCCCCTTTTCGCTGCCCCACGTGTCATTTGGTCCCTTGCCGTGGGGCCGGCCCAGTCGAGTTCCCTGTGGAAACTGACCCGGTGAAGAACGTGCTGCTTCTGAGCTTGACCGAGTCTGCCTTGCCCCTTCCCATCTCTAACCTTCTGAACGGATCCGCTTTTCCCGTCCTCCCCACCCAGGAGAGCATCGAGGGCTGGGACCCGGCGTGACCAAGGTGCGGAGTCTGAAGATGGACAAGAAGGTCTGGACAGAGGAGCTGATTGAGGTCAGGAGGGGTGTCTCTCCGAGCCTCTCCGGTGGCTGGACCCCTGTTCTCTCTTAGGGCAAGGGGGCCTCTGGGGGAAGCCAGGAGCAGCGGGGGGGATGTGTCAAGACCTGGACTCTGCCTGTCCTGAAGGCTTTGAGCCAATCACCAGGAGGGTGTGAGTTCTAGTCCCGCCTTAGGTATGAAAGCCAGCTGGGTGACTTTGGGCCAATCACCAGGAGGCAGTGAGTTCTAGTCCCACCTTAGGCAGGAAAGCCAGCTGGGTGACTTTGGGCCAATCACCAGGAGGCGGTGAGTTCCAGTCCCGCCTTAGGCACGAAAGCCGGCTGGGTGACTTTGGGCCAATCACCAGGAGATGGTGAGTTCTAGTCCCGCCTTAGGCACAAAAGCCAGCTGGGTGACTTTGGGCCAATCACCAGGAGGCGGTGAGTTCCAGTCCCGCCTTAGGCACGAAAGCCGGCTGGGTGACTTTGGGCCAATCACCAGGAGATGGTGAGTTCTAGTCCCGCCTTAGGCACGAAAGCCGGCTGGGTGACTTTGGGCCAATCACCAGGAGGCTGTGAGTTCTAGTCCTGCTTTAAGCATGAAAGCCAGCTGGGTGACTTTGGGCCAATCACCAGGAGACGGAGAGTTCTAGTACCGTGCTAGGCATGAAAGCCAGCTGGGTGACTTTGGGCCAGTCACTCCCTCTCAGCCCATCCCCACTTTGCAGGGCTGTTGTGGTGGTGGGGAAGATGGGAGGAAGGAGGTCCGTCTCTGCCGACCAAGAAGTTTCCGTTCCTTGAGAAAAGGGGCTGCTTTTAATCCTTGCGTTAGACAGACGCAGCCGTGGAGGGGCAGCCCTTTCCCAAAATTGCCGCTGTGTAACAGCAGGATGGGTAGACGTTGCAGCCGGCATCGGCCCGGTGGCTGCAGGCGGCTTCGAAACAGGGCTCTGAAAGTGCCGGGCAAGGCAGGAAGCTCTCAGCCGGGCCACGAAAAGTCCGAGTGGAGATTCTGGAGCAATCGGCGGCCTCATTCACTCCTTCTCGCCTTCTCAGCTCTTCCTCCAGATCGGCAACGCGGTGGCCAACCAGTTCTGGGCCGCCAACGTGCCCCCCAGCGAAATGATCACCCCCGAGAGCCCCAGCCAGCAACGGCGGCATTTCCTGGTCGCCAAGTACCAGGAGGGCAAATACCGGCGGTTTCACCCGCTTTTCGGCAACCAGGACGAACTCAACCAGGTGGGTGACTGGATGGCCCCGCGGGGTGACCCCGGTTTGGGCGCTTGGAAACTGGCATGTACTCCTGACGGTTGCAGCGTCCCAGGACTGTGGGTTCAACTTTTGGGGCCTTCCGACAAGCAAAGTTAGTGGGGGAAGCCTGATCCTCTTAACGACCGTGTTGCTAAATTAACAACTGCAGTGTTTCACTTAACAACGGTGGAGAGACCGTAGAATGGGGCAAAATTCAGACAGTAACCGTCTTGCATTGCAGTGGAAATTTTGGGTTGAGTTGTGCTTATAATCAAGGACTGCCGGTCAAGGAAACCATTCTTTGATTGGGGGGGGGGGAGGAAGGAAAGAAGTAAAAAGAAGGAAAGAGAAAGAAAAAGGAAGGAAGGAAAGAAAGAAAGAGAAAAGGGAAGGAGGGAGGGAGGGAGGAAGGAGAGGGAGGGAAGGAAGGAAGGAAAAAGAATGAAAGAAAAAGAAAAAGGAAAGAAAGAAAGAAAAAGAAAGAAAAGGGAAGGAGGGAGGGAGGAAGGAGAGGGAGGGAAGGAAGGAAAAAGAATGAAAGAAAAAGGAAAGAAAGAAAAGGGAAGGAGGGAGGAAGGTAAGAAAGAGAGAGGGAGGGAAGGAAGGAGAGAGGAGGAAGGAAAAAGAAGGAAAGAAAAAGAGGAAAGAGAGAAAGAAAGGAAAGAGCAAAAGAAAGAGAGAAAGAGAAAGGAAGAAAGGCAGGGAAGGAGGAACAAAAAAGAAAGGAAAGAGAGAAAAAGAGAGAAGAAAGAAAGAGAGAAAAAGAAAGAAAGAAAGAAAGAAAGAAAGAAAGAAAGAAAGAAAGAAAGAAAGAAAGAAAGGATTCTGTGGCTTCCATAAATGGTGGAGGAGAGCTGATCCTGCTCTTTGCAAAAGAGGAACCAAAACTGGCCTCAGAAGTGGGTGGGTGGACGCCCCCCCCTCTTGTGGAGGGAAAACACCCTTTTCTCAAATTCCTTCTCCTCCTTTTTTTGTTGACCCAACCAGTTTTGCAGGAAATGGGAAGAAAAGGCTTTTTTTTCTTTTCTTTTCTTTTCGGATTGTGGGCTGGCCCCAGATGGGCGAGCCTTTCTTCAGCCTTCCAGAAACAACAGCTGGGAAAAGGCCTGGCCTGCCTAAAAATTAACCCCTTCCAGCCAGTCAAAAAAACCCCAAAACCTTCCCCATCGGTCGGCTGTGCTTCCCCCCCACCCAGCATCTGAAGGACTCGAACCCGGACCCCCTGACTGGCGAAAACGCTCCCCGGGGGCCAGGATCCGGGAAGAGGCAGATGGGGAGAGAAGCAAGGAAAGGGTGTGGAGGGCCAACAGCAGCCCGGTGAGGCAGGAGGCTGCGGTGGCCGAGAAAGCAGCTGTTAAACTGAGGACTAGGAACTTGAAGGCGGCAGGGGCTTAGCAAAAACAACAAGAAGCTGGCTCAGAGAAGAGGGAGGACGTTTTTGACCCACGACACCTGCCCCAACTTGGGGGAGAAGGCTGACGCTCCAGAGCCTCGGGGGTGGGGTGGGTGGTGGAGGCTTGTTTGGGGTGGGCGTGCTCCCCCTCGGGGGTTCCCAGGAGAGCAGCAGATAGACCCCCAGTTGGACATCTCCTGCCCCCCTCCAGCGGAGGCATCCTCGGGTCCCCAGGGCCAGGGCGGCTGCAGCCCAGAAAAAAATTGGCTTGAGACGCCTGGCCAGCCCGGAGGAGGGAGCGGTTCCTGGCTGCCTCCTCCAGATGTTTGTCAGCATCTGCTCTCTGACCGAGCCAGAGAACCGGGATCGGCTTGGCCGGATCGTCGCCCTCCGGCCTCTCTCTCTCTCTCCCCGCCCTCCGCTCTGCTGGCCGGTGCAGAGACGCCGCCGGACGCCTGCTTCCTCCTCTGGGTCTCCTCCGGCTCCAGCAAGCTCCTGGGTCCAGCTGCTCTTCTTCCTGCTTGGGTCGGGGGGCTGGACTAGAGGATCTCCAAGGTCCCCTCCCGCTCGGTTATTCTGTATTCTCTCCCCTGCCGCTGCCTGGCTTAGCTAGTGGGGCCACCCACCTTCCCCGGATCTTCCTGGTCTGAAAGGTGACCTCTTCTCCCCTCCCTCTCCCCCCCCTGCCCTCCCCCCCCAGGCCCTGTGCACCGCAGTGACCACCAGTGACCTGGCCGAGAGCCTCTCGCTGCTCTTCTGTGGGGCCGTAGTGGATTGCTACACCGGAGACCCGGATTATCCCACCCCGTTTGCCCTGGCAGAGCAAGCTGGACAGAGGCTGCAGATGGAGTTCCTGCTGCAAAACAAGACCTCCGGTAAGGGGAGGGGGATGCAAATGGAAAAGAGGGGGAGGGGGCTCTGGAGGGAGGAGGGGATGAATACCCCCCCCCCCGCCCTTTCAAGGGCTCTTTGGCTGCAGGGCAGGCAAAGCCTGCCTCGTGGCACGCCAGAGCCACGTCCAGAGGTTGCAGCCAATGGTTTACTACGGGGGTCTTCCTGACCCCTGCGTGGGCGGTTGGGCCCCAAGGGGGCTTTGGAGGTGGGCTTTTCTGTGCTTAAGGAGTGTGGTTTCCCCCGTTTTGGGGGAGGGGTCCTTTCAGGGCTTCGTCTTAGCAGAACAGGAAGGCGAGAAGCAGGGGAGAAGAGTGGGGGCAAGTCCCCAGCCTTCTGCACGTCACTGCGGCTGGTTGCACAGCCAGCCAGATGTTCAGAGTGGACTTGGCATTTTTGCCCACCTCTTGGGGGTCTTCCCAAGACCCCTGGGATGGGAGGATGTGGATGGTTGAGGGGGGGTTTAAGGTTTTAGAGCAGGGGGAGGGGTCAGCTCGTCCGCGCGAGTCAAACTGCCTCTTGCAATTGACCGATGGTGAGTTTGTCGATGACGATGGGTTTCAAGGGCTGCTCCAGATGTTTGGGGATTGCAGCCAAGGTGTCTATTACTATTAGGGTGGTTTGCACAGTCAGCCAGATGTTTGGACTAAATTTGAATATTTGTATACACCCCTTGATTCCTTCCCAAGGACCCTGGGATAGGCAGATCTGGATGTTTGATGGTATTAAAGGTCTCGTCACAGGATGTCAGCCGTTCCAAGTCAAGCTGCCTTCTGCAATTGACCGATGGGGATTTTGTCAATGCCCAGGGTTATTATTACGGTTCATCGCTGACTCAGCCTGGATTTGGCATTTCTCTCCGTTTGTCCAGTCCTTCTCAAGGACCTGGGATACGAAGTTGTGGTTGTTTGATGGTCTTAAAAGCATCACAGCTGTTCTGAGCAAAGTTGCTCTTTGCAGTTGACCAACGGGTGATTTTCTCAATGCCGATGGGGTTCAAGTAGCACTCCTGATGATTGGCACGGCCGCCCATCTCATCCAGGGGATGCTCAGTGCCTCCCAGTTGGTGGAAACAACCATCCAATTAAAACAAGTTAAAAAAACCCAATATTCAGCCATATAAAAACCACCAATAATCTTTTCTCAAACAAACCACAGCTAGTCCTCAACTTTCAACATGGTCTGTTTGTTGTGGGGCAGGCAGGAATCTGGGGAAGATGCCCCCCCTTTTTAAGCAGTGAGGGAAGGTACACGGGGGCGGTCCAGGGGTGAGGGGTGAGTAGGGGCACCAGCTTGTAAGTGCAAAAGAAGGGAAGGGCCAACCTCACAACAGGTGCTGTTGAAACAGAATGGAAATCGAAGAGTGACTTTACAATTAGTCCTTGACTTATGACCACAGTTCATTCATTGATTTATTGATTCATTGATCGATCGATTGATTCATTGATCGGTTGATTGATTCTTTGATTCATTGGTTGATTAATTGATTCATTGGTTGATTCATTGATTCATTGATTGATTCTTTCATTCATTTATTAATTAATTCATTGATTGATTCATTGATTCATTCATTCATGTTTCATTCATGATTCATTCATTCATTTATTAATTAATTCATTGATTGATTCATTGATTGATTCATTCATTGATTCTATCAGAGTGTGCACAGTCTTATTGCACAAGATAACCCAGGAGTAAACACAGTAAACAGTGGTCTATATTAAATGGTGGTTTATCTTACACTGTCTACAATATCATACACCAGGAACAATATACATACATGTGCTAATACAGCAGATCCAACACACCACAGTTACAGCAGGAAACGGAAGAGAAAGAACACTTCAGTGGAGCCTTCCCTTTTATACAAAGGCTCGTAAAGAGACACAGACCCTGCTGGCTCTTAAAGAGACACAAACCCTGCTGAGTCATTCCCATCATTACATCTTACATTACATAAGCTGGTTAGCTGTTAACTCATAACCTGGACAGATTCATTGATTCATTCAGTTTCTATGGCCACCCGTCTTAGCCAACGACTCTTGAGACAATTGAGATCAGAATGGCAGAGCAAAATGTTTTTTAACTGGGTGGCGCCAATAGTGGCGCCAATAGTTAACAAGCCAATAGTTCGCTTGTTAAGTGAATCACACAGTTGTTAAGCAGATCCGGCTTCCCCCATTGACTTTGCCTGTTGGAAGCCGGCTGGGAAGGTCCGAAATGGCCTTCACCTGACCTGGGATGCTGCAGCCATCAGAAATACATAACTGTGGGGATACTGCAATGGTCATCGCTTTTTTTCAGTGGGGTCATAACTTGGAACGGACGCTCAGTGAAGGGCTGTAAATTGAGGATTAACTCCACTGCATTTTATAGAAGGCTGTTGTGTGCAGGCGAGAATGATCTCCTAAAACCAAAAGAGTAAAGGTAAAGGTAAAGGTTCCCCCGCACACGCGTGCTAGTCGTTTCCGACTCTAGGGGCCGGTGCTTGTCTCCGTTTCAAAGCCGAAGAGCCAGCGCTTGTCCGAGGACGTCTCCGTGGTCATGTGGCCGGCATGACTAGATGCCAAAGGCGCACGGAACGCTGTTACCTTCCCACCGTAGTGGTCCCTATTTTCCTACTTGCATTTTTACGTGCTTTCGAACTGCTAGGTTGGCAGAAGCTGGGACGAGTAACGCGCTCACTCTGCTACACGGCACTCGGGATTCGACCCGCCAAACTGCCGACCTTCTGATCGACAAGCTCAGCGTCCTAACCCACTGAGCCACCGCGTCCCATAAACCAAAAGAAGAGAGGGCTGAAATTCAAAGAAAAGACCGTCATCTTAGGACATAAATCGAGGACTAACAGTGCCCCACGTGTGCACGTAGGAAGGTGCCCGAGGACACAAGCCTTGCTCTTCTCCTGCAGAGTCTCTGCGGTCAGAGATCCACGCAGGAAAGTCGAGAAAAAGCATCAGAAGGAAGAGATCACGTTGGTCTCCAATCCAGCAGGGCTCCAGAAATGGCGAAGAGATTTTCTTCTGGGTTATGGTTTTTCAGCTTCACAGGGCTGGTCTACAGCCCTAGGATCTCCTGGTGGTCTTCCATCCAACGGTTAACCGGGCGCAAGTGGCTTCCTGATCAGCCAAACACAGAGCGAGGTTCGAAAGGAAGACAAAAGATCTCAATTCTTGGCAGGGTTTTTTGAACTCATGAAGCCCACCCTTGATCTGCATAAATCCCCAAGGGAAGCGGCAACCAATTGAGGGTGGGGTTTGTGGGTAAAAAAAACTGGTTGAGCAGCCCCAAGAATCGAGCTGGACTCAAGAGAGACCTTTGCCTTTCTTTCCAATCTTTCTCCCAGCTTGGCTGATCAGGAAGCTGCCGGATGCCCCAGAAGACCAAGCTCAGGTTTCAAAAAGATCTTGACAGACTCGAACAACGGGCCCCGTCCAACGGCATGAAATTTAATGGGGAGAAAAGCAAAGTTTTACACCTAGGCAGGAAAAACTCAGATTAGGCAAGACCCGGCTCAGAAACAGCCACTGTGAGAGGGACCTCGGAGTCCTAGTGGACGATCGCTTGACCGTGAGCCAGCCGTGTGCAGCAGCAGCCAAAAAAGCTAACACAATCCTGGGTTGCATAAACAGAGGCGTAGAAGCAAGATCACGCAAAGTACAGAGTACAGAGAAGAGCAACAAAGGTGATTGGGGGGCTGGAGGCTAAAACATACGAAGAACGGTGGCTGGAATCGGGGATGTGTAGTTTAATGAAGAGAAGGACAAGGGGGGACATGATAGCAGTCTCCCAGTCTCTCAGGGGCTGCCCCAAAGAAGAGGCAGTCAAGCCACTCTCCAAAGCGCCCGAAGGCAGGACAAGAAGCAACGGATGGAAACTAATCAAGGAGAGAAGCAACCTAGAACTAAGGAGGAATTTCCTGACAGGGAGGACAATTAACCAGTGGAACAGCTGGCCACCAGAAATTGTGGGCGCTCCATCACTGGAGGTTTTTAAGAAGAGACTGGACAGCCACTTGTCTGAAATGGTATAGGGTTTTCTGCCTGAGCAGGGGGTTGGACTAGATGACCTCCAAGGTCCCTTCCAACTACTTCTTCTTCTTCTTCTTCTTCTTCTTCTTCTTCTTCTTCTTCTTCTTCTTCTTCTTCTTCTTCTTCTTCTTCTTCTTCTTCTTCTTCTTCTTCTTCTCCTCCTCCTCCTCCTCCTCCTCCTCCTCCTCCTCCTCCTCCTCCTCCTCCTCCTCCTCCTCCTCCTCCTCCTCCTTCTCTTTATAAAACCCCAGTGAGGCCACACCTGGAGTACTGCAGCCAGGTTTGGTCACCATACCACAAACTGTATGTTGGGACTTTGGAAAAAAAATTCAGAGAAGAGCAACTAGGATGATTTAAAGGCCTGGAGAGTAAAACATACGAAGAACGGCTGCGGGATTTGGGAATGGCCAGTCTGGAGAAAAGAAGGACTAGGGGGGACATGATGGCAGCCTTCCAGTATTTGAGGGGCTGCCACAAAGAAGAGGGGGGGGTCAACTTATTTTCCAAAGCACCAAAGACAAGAAACAACGGATGGAAACTAATCAAGGAGAGATTCCACCTAGAACTAAGGAGAAATTTCCCGACAGTGAGGACAATTAGCCAGTGGAACTACCTGCCTCCAGAAGTTGTGGGAGCTCCATCCCTGGAGACTTTTACGAAGAGACTGGGCAACCCCTTGTATGAAATGGTCTAGGGTCCCCTGCTTGAGCAGCGGGTTGGACTAGAGGACCTCCAAGGTCCCTTCCAGCTCTATTCTGATTGATTCATTGATGGATGGAAGACCACCAGAAGATCCTAAAGCTATAAACTAGCCTGTGAATTTGAAAAACATGCTCAGAGGAAAAAACAACAACCAACCCAGAGGAAAATCCATTCACCGTTGCTGGAGCCCAGCTGGATTGGAGACCATCCTTATCTCTCCTTTCTGAGAACTGACACGTTCTCTCCTTTCCTGCATGGATCTCTGACCGCAGAAACGTGGAAAGGAAAGAATGCAGGGTGTGTGAGGCCTTTCCTGGCCAATCCAGGAGGAATTTCCAGCAGTGAATGATGGATTGTTGTGGGGTATTTTGTGAGTCACTCAAATGCAGCAGCTGGTTCCTTCAGCTTCCTGGCAAGGAATGAGGTCCACCAGGAAGAGAGGAGACATTTATGCAGAGGTGTGACAAGGAAGGGGTCGGGGTCCTTATGAAGCAGAAGACCACCCCTGAAATAACAGGCAACCCCCAGCTTCTGAGCTCCTTCTTAAACCCCTTCACGTCAAAAGCAGGAATTTGAATCCTTGCAGAAGCCAGAAAAGTCCTGGACAAATCCTTCCTGGCTGACCTCAGTTGGTTGGTGGGGGATTGATTGATTTGATCTGACTTGATTCCTATGTCCGGTCATCTCAGCAAACAACTCTGGGCCACTCACAATTCAAAGCATACATTACAATTAAAAATCTCAATAAAAACAGTAAAAATAGGTGAGATGGTATAAATTCTCCTGCTTGAGCGGGGGTGGGTGGGTGGACTAGAAGACCTCCAAGGTCCCTTCCAGCTTCTATTCTGTTCTGTTCTGTTCTGTTCTGTTCTGTTCTATCCTTTCATTATATATTCAAGATGGACAGTATTTAATATTTTATTGTTATGTATATGTAGGGGTGTGGGGTCTATACATATGTTGTTTATAGTATGTTTTAGTTGTGTGTCATGTATGTGTTTCACTTTGAGAACGGGCAACTAAATTTCATTTTTGATGTGTGCCGTTGTGCCCACAGTAAAAAATGACAATAAAGATTATCTTATCTTACCTTACCTTACCTTACCTTACCTTACCTTACCTTACCTTACCTTACCTTACCTTACCTTACCTTACCTTACCTTATCTTATCTTATCTTATCTTATCTTATCTTATCATCTTATCTTATCTTATCCTATCCTATCCTATCCTATCCTATCCTATCCTATCCTATCCTATCCTATCCTATCCTATCCTATCCTATCCTATCCATCTTGTCTTGTCTTGTCTTGTCTTGTCTTGTCTTGTCTTGTCTTGTCTTGTCTTGTCTTGTCTTATCTTATCTTATCTTATCTTATCTTATCTTATCTTATCTTATCCTATCCTATCCTATCCTATCCTATCCTATCCATCTTGTCTTGTCTTGTCTTGTCTTGTCTTGTCTTGTCTTGTCTTGTCTTGTCTTGTCTTGTCTTGTCTTGTCTTGTCTTGTCTTGTCTTGTCTTGTCTTGTCTTGTCTTGTCTTGTCTTGTCTTGTCTTGTCTTGTCTTATCTTATCTTATCATCTTGGTCTGATGGGATGGGGTTGGGTTTTTAAAACTAGTTTTAACTTTAATATGTATTGATTTTATGGGCATGATGTTTAATGGTTTTTTAATTTTTGTATTCGATTTTTATTGTGTATTGCCCTGTTCACCGCCCTGAGTCCTTCGGGAGAAGGGCAGTATAGAAATCAAATTATTAAATTAAAATTAAATCTTATCCTATCCTATCCTATCCTATCCTATCCTATCCTATCCTATCCTATCCTATCCTATCCTATCCTATCCTATCCTGTTATTCTGTTCTATTCTATTCTATAATATGTAATGTAATGTAATATAATATAATATAATATAATATAATATAATATAATATAATATAATATAATATAATATAATATAATATAATATAATATAATATAATATAATATAATATAATATAATATAATATAATATAATGTTATTCTAGTAAAAGCTGTTATAAAGCCATAAAAAGCGTTAAAACATCAGTTCCTGCAGGAGACCCCCCATCCATCCCTTGGCCTGTTCAGTGAATGAATGAATGAATGAACCCCTCCCCCACCCCTTTTACTTTCAGGGATATTTGAAGGATTCATTAAGGGTCCAAATCTCCCTTCCAAACAGGAGGGCGGCAACCGTTGATCCGAGAGACAGACTGCAGAACCAGACGTGCTTTTGAAGGAGGGAAACCTGGCGGGGTGTTTTGCTAGTAGAACATCTGGTTTTCATTGTTCCCCCCTCCCAGCCCTTGGGACGTTGACTTTGGCTGCCCGGCCTTAGAAAAGACATAAAAGCAGGAACAGAACTGCCTGGACTGGGAATCAATCTGTCGTGGCCTCTGATCATCTGAGGCCGGGGTCTCCAAGCTGGGCCACTTTAAGACTTGTGGACTTCAACTCCCAGAATTCCCCAGCCAGCCACGCTTTCCTCTCTCCCTTCTTTTCCTTCCTTCGTCCTTTCCCTCCTTCCCTTCATCCCACCGTCCTTTCTCTCCTTCCTTCTTTTCCCCCTTCCCTCCCTTCTTCCCCACCCCATCCCATCGCTCCCTCTCTCCATCCATGCTGGCTGGGGAATCCTGGGAGCTGAAGTCCACGAGTCTTGAAAGTGGCCCAGCTTGCAGCTCCTGGCCTTGGATGCTGGCTGGGGGATTCTGGGAGTTGAAGTCCACGAGTCTTGAAAGTGGGTTTCCTCCTGCCCGGTCTCCACTGGCCACTCTTTGGCTCTGCCTTGTCTTTTCAGAGACTCGCCAGCTGGACGCTGGCACCCACTCCGACCAGTGCTACTCGCTCATCTCGCTCTCCGTGGCTCACAATGGCTTCCTCTACAAGGCGCCCTCCATGGCCAAGCTGGCCCTCGAGCGGAAACCCCGAGAAGGTCAGACGGCGCACTGGGGGCGGTGGGGGGGGGCTTTTCTAGGGCTGTTTGCCTGGTCAAAGTCCAGGAACAGAAAGAGAAGAGATTTCCCCCCCCCCCCACACACACACACTTCCCTGCAGTTTGCGGCTTTCCCTAATCTAGTCTGATTTCATTCCGTTGCTCCTTTCCTTCTCCCCTCCTTCCCTCCGTCTCTCCTTCCTTCTTTCCTCCCTCCCTCCTTCCTTTCTCTTATCTCCCTCCCTCTCTCGCTCTGCTTCCTTCTTTCCTTAACTCCCTTCTCTCTCTCTCCATCCCCTCCCTTCCTTCTTCCTTCCTCCCTCCCTCCCTCCCTCCCTCCCTTCATTTCTTGTTTCATCCCTCCGTCCCATCTCTCTTTCCTTCTTTCCTCTCCCCCTCCCTCCCTCCCTCCCTTCATTTCTTGTTTCATCCCTCCGTCCCATCTCTCTTTCCTTCTTTCCTCTCTCCCTCCCTATCCCATCCCATCCCTCCATCCATCCATCCATTTATACTTCATAAAAGTCTTCCTGACAAATAGCTCTTTTCCCCTCCCTCCCCCCCTCCTTCGCACTGCCCCATTCACAGGGAATGCGAAGGGGACTTTAGCCCCACTGGGCCCCCCCCTGCTCTTCTGGCTCTCCTGACCCCCCCCCCCCAAGGAAGCCCCTGTCCCAAGCCCAGAAGCTTTTATTTCAGCTTCGTCTGAAAGGGGCTGTTCCTCCTTCCCTGGCCCCAGACATTCCCCCCCCCCAGAGGCAGACCCCCGAGTCCCCTCCTGGCGGCCTGGTTCTGCCTTCCCCCCCCCAAACACTGTGGCTTTTCCCTCCCCAGAATTCAGCCGCCGGTGGTGCCAGTTGCAGGACGGGCTCTTCAACTACTACGAGAGCAACACCAACACCGTCCCCAACGGAGAGGTCAAGATGCAGGAGATTGTGTGTCTCGCAACTCCCCCGCCGGACACACACGGGTGAGCCGGCCGCTGGGATCTGATCCCTGGGGAGGAATTCCCTTTCCTTTCGCCTAGAAAAAGCGGGGGGGGGAGCAACCTGGGCTCTTTCAGGACTCGTGGACTTCAACTCCCAGAATTCCTGAGCCAGCCACGCTGAGGGGAAAGGGAGAGGTTTCCAAGCTAAGTCATGCTGGCTCAGGAATTCTGGGAGTTGAAGTCCACCAGTCATGAAGGGGCCAAAGTTCCCCCATGCTGGCTCAGGAATTCTGGGAGTTGAAGTCCACCAGTCATGAAGGGGCCAAAGTTCCCCCATGCTGGCTCAGGAATTCTGGGAGTTGAAGTCCACGAGTCATAAAGGGGCCATAGTTCCCCCATGCTGGCTGAGGAATTCTGGGAGTTGAAGTCCACGAGTCACGGAGGGGCCATAGTTCCCTCATGCTGGCTGAGGAATTCTGGGAGTTGAAGTCCACGAGTCATAAAGGGGCCATAGTTCCCCCATGCTGGCTGAGGAATTCTGGGAGTTGAAGTCCACGAGTCACGGAGGGGCCATAGTTCCCTCATGCTGGCTGAGGAATTCTGGGAGTTGAAGTCCACGAGTCACGGAGGGGCCATAGTTCCCCCATGCTGGCTTAGGCATTTGGGGAGTTGAAGTCCACGAGTTATAAAAGAGCCACGGTTGCCTAGCCCTGGCCTAGAAAAAGGGGCCGCGGGTTGCATAATGCAGGCGGTCCTCCAGTTATGACCGCCTTGGAGCCCAAAATTGCCATTGCTAACCGGGAGAGACGTTAAATGAATTTCGCCCCATTTTGCGACCTTTCTTGCCACAGTTGCTAAGTGATTCACTGCAGTCGTTAATTCAGTCACCCGGTCGTTAAACGAATCCATCTCCTCCCCCCCCGTTGACTTTGCTCGTCAGAAGGTCACAAAAGGGGATCACGTGACCCCCCCCACCCTCCCAAGGACACCGCGACCGTCGTAAATACCAGCTGGTGGCCAAGCGTCCAAATTTGGGTCACGGTGACGCTGCCACGGTCGTAAGGGTGGGAAATGGCCGTGAGTCACTTTTCCGAAGCTGTTGTAACTTTGAACGGTCAGTAAAAAGACGGTTGTAAGTCGAGAACGGGAAGGAAAGGAAACTCATGGGATGAACGGGCGGGAAGGAAGGGGCTGGGCTGGGCAGAGCCAAAGTCCTGGGGGGGGGCTTTTACAAGGGAGGGCCTGGCACCTTGGAAAGTCTTGCTGGTGGTTCGCTGAGGGGGGGTAAGTTGCAGGTCTGGCCCCTGAGAAGCCCCCCCCCGTGTGGGAAAGGGGTCCCAGAACCTCCGCCAGCCCTGCCCTGAAGATGCCCTACAGATCAGGAGAAGCAGGGGGGGCACTGGGGTCTAGGCTTCCTGCTCCCCTCTCTTTACCCTGGGGGGGCTGACTCTGGAGGAGAGAAAAGTGGGGGGGCTAGGAGGTTGGGGCCAAGGCTGGGGGCAAACCGCTGGGTTAGGGTCCTTCCCTTCCTGGGAAACTTTTGATCCGACCATTGGGAGGTTTTGACAGGCAGGGCTGCGTCTTGGCCCGTCCACGTTGCCCCCCCCCCCCCGGTCGCTGGAAGGGAATCGCTGTAGCTCAGCAGTCAACTGTGGGGTCCTTGGCGCTCTCTGAGCTGGGCGGGTCTCTTGCAGACCTTTCATGACCCAACTAGGGAACCTCATCAGTGCCGGAAGGGAGGGGGGGCTTGCAGAGAGAGAGAAGGAGGAGGAGGAGGAGGAGGAGGAGGAAGAAGAGGAGGAGGAGGAGGAAGAGGAGGAGGAGGAGGAGGAGGGGGACTGTGGGATCCTTAATGTTCTCTGAGCTGGGTGGTTCTCCTGCAGACCTTTCATGACCCAACTAGGGAACCTCATCAGTGCCGGAAGGGAGGGGGGGCTTGCAGAGAGAGAGAAGGAGGAGGAGGAGGAGGAGGAAGAAGAGGAGGAGGAGGAGGAGGAGGAGGAGGAGGAGGAGGAGGAGGGGGACTGTGGGATCCTTAATGTTCTCTGAGCTGGGTGGTTCTCCTGCAGACCTTTCATGACCCAACTAGGGAACCTCATCAGTGCCGGAAGGGAGTGTGGGGGTTTGCCCTCTGTCTGTATACTCCTGCTTGCCCTACCTGGGCTTTTCTCTGTCATTCCTTGATTAGAGTATTGTCTTCCGCTTGACTGTTTGTCTGGTGTTAATCCCTGGTTATCTGGCTGTTGGCTGCGGGAGAGGAAGTGGTCCGATCTTTTTCTTTCCTTTCTAGCTTTGAACAGATTGTAAATGTCGTTTGTGAGACCCCTTAGCACGATGAGGTTCCCTAGTTGGGTCATGAAACGTCTGCAAGGAAACCACCCAACTCAGAGAGCACCAAGGATCCCAGAGTCCTCCTCCTCCTCCTCCTCCTCCTCCTCCTCTCTGCAAGCCCCCCTCCCTCCTAGCACTGATGAGGTTCCCTAGTTGGGTCATGAAACGTCTGCAAGAAAACCACCCAACTCAGAGAGCACCAAGGACCCCACAGTCCTTCCTTCCTTCCTTCCTTCCTTCCTTCCTTCCTTCCTTCCTTCCTTCCTTCCTTCCTTCCTTCCTTCCTTCCTTCCTTCCTCCCTCCCTCCC
Source organism: Vipera berus (assembly GCF_964194415.1). Taxonomy (NCBI): domain Eukaryota; kingdom Metazoa; phylum Chordata; class Lepidosauria; order Squamata; family Viperidae; genus Vipera; species Vipera berus. Next base: position 1,449,718 of record NC_138206.1, read on the forward strand.
TCCCTCCCTCCCTCCCTTCTAGCACTGATGATGTTCCCTAGTTGGGTCATGCAACGTCTGCAAGGAAACCACCAAGCCCAGAGAGCCCCCAGGACCCCAGACCCTCGTTCTTTCTCAGGGAATCGCTCTTCTTCTTGCTTTGCTCCTCTCCTCCTTGACTCTCCCCGTCTCCCCGTCCAGGTACGCAAACACTTTTGAGTTGTACACGGAGACGGAGAGGCTGTACCTCTTTGGCCTGGACAACCCCAAGGCCATCAGGGAGTGGGTCAAGTGCCTGGCCAAGGTGAGCCGCCCTGCTAGGGGAGCCCCCGCCTTCGGAAGGAGTGGGGGAGAGATGGAGGGATGGAGGGAGGGAGAAAGACTGAGGAAGGGAATGGAGGGAAGAGGGAGGGAGGGAAGGAAGGAAGGAACGAAGGAAAAGAGGGAGGGAGGGAGAAAGATTGAGGAAGGGAATGGAGGGAAGAGGGAGGGAGGGAAGGAAGGAAGGAAAAGAGGGAGGGAGGGAGAAAGATTGAGGAAGGGAAAGGAGGGGAAGGGAAGGAGGGATAGAAGGAAGGAAGGAAGGAAGGAAAAGAGAGGGAGGGAAGGGAGAGACGGAGGGAGAAAGATTGAGGAAGGGAAAGGAGGGAGGGAAGGAAGGAAGTGCAGGAAAGGGGGGGTGAGGGAGGGAAGGGAAGGAAGAAGTTGGTCTTGACCCTTAGTGACCGCATCAACCCTGCTTCCAAAGGTGGAAGAGGGAAGAGAAGAGGCGTCTTTCGTTATCATGCCTGAGGGGGGGGGAGGGTTGGGGTCTCTCTGTGGGGAGAGGCCTTTCTCAGCCCCTCAGCTCCCCCGTGTCTCCCTCCCTCCCTGCAGGCCTCTCTCCCTCCGGCGGCCGAAGGTCTCCTGGGCCGAGAGTTCGAGCGCCTGGGGCGCCTGCGCTACAAGGGCGGCCTGAGCCTGGAGCGGGCCAAGGAGGGCTGGTTCGCCCTGGTGGGCTCCAGCCTCTACGCCTTCCTGGACGAAGGCAGCGGCCGGGAGGAGGTCATCCAGCTGCGGAAGCTGCAGGAGCTCTGTGAGTCGACGGGCAACATCTGGCCAGCTGCATCTGAGGCTGAACGTCTGGCCCCCGCTGTCTCTGGGCCCTTGGCTCGCTTAACGACCATGGCGACTCACTTAACGACCGTGGGACCGTCAGTCCATCAGACCACGCTGAAGTCACTAGTGGCTCAGGTCCTGGGTGGACGGGACCTGGGGGGGGGCGTGCTAGCCCACCTCGTTGGGTGTTTCTAGCCTGCTCGGCCATTGTTCAACTGCAGAGGCCTCCAAACTTGCCAGCTTTAAAACTTATAGACTTCAACTCCCAGAATTCCCCAGCCAGCATAGATAGGTGGTTGGGGAATTCTGGGAGTTGAACTCCATAAGTTTTAAAGTTGCCAAATTTGGAGGCCCCGATCTACTCTATCAAGTGACCTGCAATTGCACCCAGAAAGCAAATGTATTTATTTGTCCGTTATCTATCTATCTATCTATCTATCTATCTATCTATCTATCTATCTATCTATCTATCTATCTATCTATCTATCTATCTAGTCTCTCTCTCTCCCTCCTATCTCTATCTATCTATCTATCTATCTATCTGTCTGTCTGTCTGTCTGTCTGTCTGTCTATCTATCTATCTATCTAGTCTCTCTCCCTCATATCTCTATCTATCTATCTATCTATCTATCTATCTATCTATCTATCTATCTATCTATCTATCTATCTATCTATCTATCTATCATTTTATTTGGTAGTTTAGGAGAATTTATTTGGGACTTTCGGAATTGTCATAGCATGGATACAATTCTCTTTTTGACATTCTGAACGAATGGCTTGCTTTTTCTATCTTTCTTCTGTTCTTTGATGCCAAGACACCAGTGCGAATTTCCCCGTCACTCTTTTGGCCTGGGTGTCAGATCCTTCCCTGGACCAATTCGTCCACCTCGCTTGCGTTGATGGGGCCGCAGAGGTGGCCGCAGCCCTAAACATCTGTCTCCTCCCCCTCGATCCCTTCCAGATGTGTGAGGTGACCGTTCCAGTCCTCCCCAAACCGTGCCTGGGAAGGATGGGAGTTGTAGTCAAAACCCCTTGGGACAGACAGAATGCAGGGAGGCTGCTGTAAACAGAGCTGAGAACGGATCCCCTTTGAACTCAATGGGATCTGCATCCCAGGGGATCGGTGGGATCTGGCAGGCCAAGTAATAAGGAGCTTAATTAACGTGCAGTTCTCACCCTCCATTAATTCTTATTTTTGCTTTTCAGCCCTCGAAAACGACGTCCTTGTGCTGGTCGAAAGAAGAAGGTGAGAGGTTTCCAGAGACAATGCAGACAGTCCCCGACTTACGACCGTTCCTTTTGGTGACTGCTCGAAGTTGCAGTGGTGGTGAAAAAATGGACCTAAAACCGGTCCTCGCACTGGCAACCGAGGCAGCATCCCCGGGGGGGCTCTGGGCGACTGGCCTGGATTTATGATGGCTGCAGAGTCCCGGGTTCGAGGGATCCCCTTTTGCGACCTTCCCAGCCGTCTTCTGACAAGCAGAGTCAGTTTGGGGAGTGGGGGGAGAATCTGGATTCGCTTAATGACCGTGCACTGCAGTGATTCACCCAGCGGGGCAGAAAGATTGTGAAATTAGGTGCAGCTGGCTTAATGACTGCCTCGCTGGAAGTTCCAGCCCCGATTACGGTCGTCAGTAATGCCTCTTCCTCCTCCTCCTCCTCCTCCTCCTCCTCCTCTTCCTCCTCCCAGAACGCTGTACATCCAGGGCGAGAGACGGCTGGCTTTCCAGGGCTGGGTGGGGGCCATCCAGAGAGCAGCTGGCAGCTCCGGGGACACTTTGTCGGAACAGCAGCTCACCGAATTGGATGTGCCCATCATTGTGGACAGGTGCATCGATTACATCACACAGTGCGGTAAGCGGGGGGGGGGGAGTTGCCTTGGGAGGGCCCCCCAATTATCTTCCTTCCTTCCCCTTCTCTCTTCCCCTCTCCCTCTCCCTCTTTCTCTCTTCTTTCCTTCCTTCCTTCCTTCCTTCCTTCCTTCCTTCCTTCCTTCCTTCCTTCCTTCCTTCCTGCCTTCCCCTTCTCTCTTCCCCTTTCCCTCTCCCTCTCCCTCTTTCTCCTTTCCTTCCTTCCTTCTTTCCCCTTCTCTCTTCCCCTTTCCTTCCTTCCTTCCTTCCTTCCTTCCTTCCTTCCTTCCTTCCTTCCTTCCTTCCTTCCTTCCTTCCTTCCTTCCTTCCCCTTCTCTCTTCCCCCTTTCTATCTCCCTCTTCCTCCCTCCCTCCCTCCCTCCCTCCCTCCTTCCTTCCTTCCTTCCTTCCTTCCTTCCTTCCTTCCTTCCTTCCTTCCTTCCTTCCTTCCTTCCCTCCTTCCTTCCTTCCCCTTCTCTTTTCCCTCTCCCTCCCTCCCTTTCTTCCTTTCCCATCTTGCCACCAGAATTGGAGGCAGGGAGTCCTTGAGTTAAACAGCCGTGATCGAGCCTGTCCTGGCGGTTGTGAGTTGCGCAAGACACAGAGTGGCCCATCACATTAGGACGGGTGGATGGACCACCTCGAGCTCTGCCAGTCCTTCATCCCTCCCCCTCCCCCCAGGGCTGACCTCGGAGGGCATCTACCGGAAGAGCGGGCAGAACTCCAAGACCACCAGCCTGCTGGAGTCCCTCCGCCGAGACGCCCGCAAGGTCCGGCTGAAGGAGGAAGACCAGCAGCTGGACGATGTGGCCAACACCCTCAAGAGGTTCTTCCGGGACCTGGAAGACGGGCTCTTCACCAAGGACTCTGCCCAGGCCTGGCTGAAAGTGCCAGGTAAAGGAGGTGCGGAGGTGGGGGGGCACGTCCAGATCCCCCCATCCCTGAAGTGCTCAGCCTGCATGGACCAGGGCGAAGGTTCCCCCCCCCCCACGTTGCCGTCAGGGAGAATCCCTGGAGCTCAGAGCTGAACCGGGGGCGTGGGGGGGGGTCCTTGCTGCTCTCTGAACGTGGCTGTTTCCTTGCAGACGTTACGTGACCCAACTAGGGAACCTCATCAGTGCCGGAAGGGAGGGGGGTTTGTGGAGAGGAGGAGGAGGAGGAGGAGGAGGAGGACTGTGGATTCTTAGGTGGTTTTTCTGAGCTGGGTGGTTTCCTTGCAGACGTTTCATGACCCAACTAGGGAACATCATCAGTGCTAGGAGGGAGGGGGGTTTGCTGGGAGGAGGAGGAGGACGATGACTGTGGGGTCCTTGGTGCTCTCTGAGTTTGGTGATTTTTTTGCAGATGTTTCATGACCCAACTAGGGAACATCATCAGTGCAAGAAGGAAGGAAGGAAGGAAGGAAGGAAGGAAGGAAGGAAGGAAGGAAGGAAGGAAGGAAGGAAGGAAGGAAGGAAGGAAGGAAGGACGGACTGTGGGGTCCTGGGTGTTCTCTGAGCTGGGCGGTTTCCTTGCAGACGTTTCATGACCCAACTAGGGAACATCATCAGTGCAGGAAGGAAGGAAGGAAGGAAGGAAGGAAGGAAGGAAGGAAGGAAGGAAGGAAGGAAGGACTGTGGGGTCCTTGGTGCTCTCTGAGCTGGGCGGTTTCCTTGCAGACGTTACGTGACCCAACTAGGGAACCTCATCAGTGCCGGAAGGGAGGGGGGTTTGTGGAGAGGAGGAGGAGGAGGAGGAGGAGGAGGACTGTGGATTCTTAGGTGGTTTTTCTGAGCTGGGTGGTTTCCTTGCAGACGTTTCATGACCCAACTAGGGAACATCATCAGTGCTAGGAGGGAGGGGGGTTTGCTGGGAGGAGGAGGAGGACGATGACTGTGGGGTCCTTGGTGCTCTCTGAGTTTGGTGATTTTTTTGCAGATGTTTCATGACCCAACTAGGGAACATCATCAGTGCAAGAAGGAAGGAAGGAAGGAAGGAAGGAAGGAAGGAAGGAAGGAAGGAAGGAAGGAAGGAAGGAAGGAAGGAAGGAAGGAAGGAAGGACGGACTGTGGGGTCCTGGGTGTTCTCTGAGCTGGGCGGTTTCCTTGCAGACGTTTCATGACCCAACTAGGGAACATCATCAGTGCAGGAAGGAAGGAAGGAAGGAAGGAAGGAAGGAAGGAAGGAAGGAAGGAAGGAAGGAAGGAAGGACTGTGGGGTCCTTGGTGCTCTCTGAGCTGGGCGGTTTCCTTGCAGACGTTTCATGACCCAACTAGGGAACCTCATCAGTGCTGGAAGGAAGGAAGGAAGGAAGGAAGGAAGGAAGGAAGGAAGGAAGGAAGGAAGGAAGGAAGGAAGGAAGGACAGACAGTGGGGTCCTGGGTGTTCTCTGAGCTGGGCGGTTTCCTTGCAGACGTTTCATGACCCAACTAGGGAACCTCATCAGTGCTAGAAGGAAGGAAGGAAGGAAGGAAGGAAGGAAGGAAGGAAGGAAGGAAGGAAGGAAGGAAGGAAGGAAGGAAAGACTGTGGATTCCTTGGTGCTCTCTGAGCTGGGTGGTTTTATTGCAGACGTTTCATGACCCAACTAGGGAACCTCATCAGTGCTAGAAGGGAGGAGGAGGAGGACTGTGGTGTCCTCAATGTTCTCTGAGCTTGGTGGTTTTCCTGCAGACTTTATCCCCCAACTAACGAGCATTATCAAGGGAGGGGGTTTGCAAAAATGAGGAGGAGGAAGAGGAGGAGAAGAACCAAAGGCTCCTTGGGGCTTAACTGCGCTTGGATGTTTTCTGGCAGACGTTTCATGACCCAGCTAGGGAACACCATCAGGGCACACAGATTCTGCCTCGAGAGAGCGTTCAGAAACGCTTTCCCTGAAAACAAGGCGAGTTTCAGCATTCCTGAAAAGTGGAACAGGAGCCAGGAAGCACGGCGCACAGTTCATCCCTGACTTACAACCATCGATTTAGCGAACATTCGAAGTTGCAGTGGCACTGAGAAACGTGGGGCTTACGACCAGCCCTCACCCTTACGGCCCTTGCAGCATCCCCAGGGCCACGTGATCAGAACTCAGGTCCTTGGCAGGTCCCGGCCTGTGTTGACGACGGCCGCAGTGTCCTGGTGTCCACCTGATGGCCGTTTGCGACCTTCCTAACCAGCTTCCCACCAACAGGGGAGGAAGCCAGGTTCGCTTAACGACTCGGTGATCCACTTGACAACGGCAATACAAAATCAGACACGGTTCGCTTAGCGACTGCCTTCCTTAGCAACGGAGATTCCATGGTTGTAAGACAAGGATCCGCTGCTGTGTCCCTCTGGCGCCACCTGCTGGTTCACCCTTCGGTGTCATACGGTGAAAAATGCAGACTTTTCAAGAAAAAAAAAGAGACGTGGGGTCATCCTCGAATTTACGACAGTTCACTTACTGGCCGGTCGAAGTTGAAGCAGCACTGAAAGAAGTGACTTACGGCCATTTTTCACCCTTAACGACGGCCGCAGCCTCCCCGCCATCACGAGATCGAAATTCGGATGCTGGGCAACTGGCACGTACTTAACGACGGTTGCAGCGTCCCAGGGAATCACGTGATCACCTTTTGCGACCTTCTGAGCAGGAAGCCAGATTCACTTAACGACCGTGTCACTCGCTTAGCATCTGCAGCGATCCCCTTAACCGCTGTAGCAGGAAAGGTTGCAGAACGGGGTAAAATCCATGTAACTTGTCTTGCTTAGCAACGGAAACTTTGGGCTTCGTTTTGGTCGTAAGAGGAGGACTACCTGTGATGGATTGGGCATCCAGGCCATCACTGCACCAGCATGAGTCCACCTTGGTCTCCTAGCCGTCCTCCTTTAGGAGGAAAGAGCTCTTCCCTTGCTTGGGCTCTTCTGACCAAGAACCAAGTGGACTTTGGTGGTGAGGTGGGCGCCCATAAAGTATCTCTGATGCGGGAGGGATTTTGGGGGGCCACTGAGGGGACTGCCCCTCGTTCACTGTCTTGTGCTTCTCTTGACAGCTCTGGAGGACCTCAGCGAAAGGATCAGCCGCTACCGTCGGCTTCTCAACAGCCTCCCGGTGGTCAACAAAGCCACCATGAAGGCGTTGATCAACCATCTCTACCGGTTAGTGGTGAGATGGGGTGGGAAAGTGAAGAGTCCCTTTCTCTCTCTTGGGTGGAAAGGTCTGGACAACCCTTGATTTTTGCTGCTTGGCTCCTACCTTTGGATTCAGAAGGTTAGAAACCCAGGGCTGGAAGGCCTTAGAGGTCTTCTAGTCCAACCCCTGTCCAAGGTAGGAATCTTCAAATCATCCTGTCCAGTTCTTGATGGAGCACCACAACTTTCTGTAGGGAGGTTGCGTGACTGCTTCATATTTCTTGAAGATTCCTCTTATTTTGAGTTTGGACCTCTTTTTTAAAGCCTCCACCTGTTAATTCTTGTCCTACCCCTGGGCATTATGGAGAATAAAGCCGTATCTTCTTCCCTGGGATGGTCCTTCAAGAACTGGAAGACTGCTGTGGTGTCAGCTTCAACCTTTTCTTCTTAGGCTGGACAGATTCAGCTCTTTTAACCATCCTTTGAATTGGTTCTGTGTTTGGGATGTGAGGAAGGGTATTCTACTGGCCCCACCTTCCCTGTAGACCTGGGATGTCCAACCTTGATCACTTGAAGACCTGTGGACTTCAACTCCCAGAATTCCCCAGCCAACGTGGTTGGTTGGGGAATTCTGGAAGTTGAAGTCCACAAGTCTTCAAGTGGAGTTGAACTTGTGGGGCTGAAGTCCACAAGACTTCAAGTGGAGTTGAACTTTATGGAGCTGAAGTCCACAACTTTTCAAGTGGAGTTGAACCTGTGGAGCTGAAGTCTATAAGACTTCAAGTGGAGTTAAACTTGTGGAGCTGAAGTCCACAAGACTTCAGGTGGAGTTTAACCTGTGGAGCTGAAGTCTATAAGACTTCAAGTTTGGAGTTGAACTTGTGGAGCTGAAGTCCACAAGTCTTCAAGTGGAGTTGAACTTTATGGAGCTGAAGTCCACAAGACTTCAAGTGGAGTTGAACTTTATGGAGCTGAAGTCCAAAAGACTTCAAGTGGAGTTGAACTTTATGGAGCTGAAGTCCACAAGACTTCAAGTGGAATTGAACTTGTGGAGCTGAAGTCCACAAGTCTTCAAGTGGAGTTGAACTTGTGCAGCTGAGGTCCACAAGTTTTCAAGTGACCCAGCTTGGACACCCTTGCTGTAGACCCTTCCTTAGACAAGCAGACAAGGATGGGGTCCACATCCCACAGCTCCGTGTTGTCTCCTTCACAGCATCCAGTGTTTTTCTGACGAGAACCAGATGACCACCCACAACCTGGCCATTGTCTTCGGGCCAACGCTCTTCCAGACGGATGGCAAGGACTTCAAGGCTGGACAAGTGGTGGAAGACCTCATCAGATGCTACATGGAGATCTTCAGTGTAGGTTGGGCCAAGGATGATGGGCCAGTGGGCATCGCTAGGTGGGTGGGCCTCAGCCTACCACTCCTGCAGAACTGGAGCTCTGATCAGAATCAGAGGGAATGGATGTTTGTACAGGAAGTCCTCACCTTATGACCATTTTGGAGCCTGCCCATCATGGTTATTTGTCAAGACAGTGTAAAATGGCTCTGTCACATGACTGACCTGATTTTTTTGCAACGGTTGTTAAATGAATCCGCAGTCATTGAGCTAACGACACCCTTGTTAAGCGATCCAATCCTTCATTACAGTCAGTGCCAGTTTTCCATCAAAACCACGTTGTAAAACGCAAACCTGCGACCGCCGGATGTTGCAAATGGTTGTAAATATGGTGTTGTTGTCAAGCACCTGAAGTCTGGTCATGCGGCCACAGGTATGTGGGTGTGCCCAATTATGGTACATCCAGTGTAACTTCAAATGACTGCTAAATAATCAGTCCGTGAGTTGAGCGCTACCGGTAGAATTGAGGCCCAAATTTCCCTTGCTAATTGAGACAGTTGTCAGAGTATGCACAGTCTTATTGCAATGAGGTAACTCAGAAGTAAACACAGTAAACAGTGGTTTGTATTAAATGGTTGTTGTTTATCACACACTATCTACAAATATAACAAAATACAGGCACATGGTAATGCAGCAAACTCCGACACACAGCTAAGCTTGTAAGCCGCCCTGAGTCTTCGGAGAAGGGCAGGATATAAATGGAATTAAAATAAATAAAATAAAATAAAATAAAATTACAGCTGGAAACGGACGAGAGAAAGAGAGAGAGCGCCAGCAAGCCTTCCCTTTTATACTCGAGCTCTTAAAGGGATACAGACTCCTGCTGAGTCATTCCTAACATTGCATCATTCATCTCACATTATACAAGCTGGTGAGCTTCTAAATCAGGGCTCTTCAAACTTGGCCCTTTGATGACTTGTGGACTTCAACTCCCAGAATTCCTCAGCCAGGCACGTGTGCCTGGCTGAGGAATTCTGGGAGTTGAAGTCCACAAGTCATCAAAGGGCCAAGTTTGAAGAGCCTTGGATTAAAACAACTACCTGCATAATTATAGCCATATAGGTAGACCTCAACTTAAGACCACAATTGAGCTATATGGCTATATGGCTATAATTATGCAGATAGTTGCTTTAATTCAGAGGTCTTCAAACTTGGCCCTTCGATGACTTGTGGACTTCAACTCCCAGAATTCCTCAGCCAGCGTGCCTGGCTGAGGAATTCTGGGACTTGAAGTCCACAAGTCATCAAAGGGCCAAGGCCCCTGTTCTAAATCGTTACCTTGACAGTTGTTAAGTGAGTTTTGCTCCATTTTAGGACCCTTCTCGTCACAGTTCTCAAGGGAATCAATTGGTGGTGGGATTCAAATCTCTGAACTGCCAGTTCTCTGAGTGGACGCCACTTCTGGCAGTCCGTTCTGGGCCTTGCAAAAAAAAGGGCCACGGGCATCAGCCAGTTTGCCGAAGTCAACGAAAAAAATTAGCTACCGATTCTACCGAAACCGGTGCGAAACCAGCTGAGTGTCCCACTGCTGGAATCGAGGCAGTTGTTCAAGTTAGTTGCGTGGTCGTTAAGCAAATCCGGGCTTCCCCCGTTGACTTTGTTTGCCGGAAGGTTGCAAAAGGGGATCACCTCACACACACACACACACACACACACACACACACACACACACACACACACGACGCTGCGACCGTCCCGTCATAAATAGGAGTCAGCTGACAAGCATCTGAATTTAGCTCTGCAACGTTCGCAAGTATGAAAAGCTGCCGTCAGTCAGTATTTTTCAGTGCCGTTGTAAAGTTCAAATGGTCACTAAACAAAAGTGTTGTAAGTCGAGGACTACTTGATGTGGGAACCAACCCTGGGCACTCTGTCCCTTTGGGCAAGGGATGTGATTTTGCCACCCGCAGCGTCGTCGTCGTCGTGGCATCGCCCTCGGGGACGCTGCTGATGCTACGAGCGGGATTGTACCGCTATTCTCTGAGGCTGCAGGACTGAGGTCTTGCCGGGACCCTGGAAGAGGAGACGGGGAAAGCCTTGGGGTGTGGGGGAGGCTGTCTGGGGGGGGCACCGCCTTTGCCCCCTGACCCCCATCTCTTCCTTTCTTCTTCCGCCCGGCAGGTGGACGAGGAAGAGATGAGGAAGCAGCAGGAAGAAATCCAGGCCATCTTGAGGATGCGCATTGCGGGAACCTCCAGCGGGACCCAGGTGAGTTGAGTAACGGAAGCACAGTGTGGGAAGGTACCTTGGAGGTCATCTAGTCCATCCCCTTGCTCAGGAAGGAGGCCCTTATACTGCTGCAGACAAGTCGCTGTTCAGTCTGTTCTTAAAAGCCTCCAGCGATGGAGCCTCCCCAACTTCTGGAGGCAAGAGGTTCCACTGGTTAATGGATCTGAGTTTACAGACTGAAAGAGTGGGAAGGGATAGAATAGACAGACAGACAGATAGATAGATATGGAGATTGATGTGTGTGTGGGTGGGTGTGTGTAGAGAGAGAGAGAGAGGAGAGAGAGGATAGATAGATAGATAGATAGATAGATAGATAGATAGATAGATAGATAGATAGATAGATAGATGGATGGATGGATGGATGGATGGATGGATGGATGGATGGATGGATGGATAGATAGAGATAGATAGATAGGATGGATAAGATGGGTGGATGGATGGATGGATAGATAGATAAATTGGATGGATGGATGAATAGAAGGATAGATAGATTGGATGGATGGAAGAGTAGATAGATAGATAGATAGATAGATAGATAGATAGATAGATAGATAGATAGATAGATAGATTGGATGGATAGATGGATAAGATGGATGGATGGATGGATGGATGGATGGTTAGATAGATAGATAGGATGGATAAGATGGGTGGATGGATATAGATAGATAGATAGGATGGATGGATGAATAGATGGATGGATGGATGGATAGATAAATTGGATGGATGGATGAATAGATAGATAGATAGATAAGATGGGTGGATGGATGGATGGATAGATAGATAAATTGGATGGATGGATGAATAGAAGGATAGATAGATTGGATGGATGGATGAGTAGATGGATAGATAGATGGATAGATAGATAGATAGATAGATAGATAGATAGATAGATAGATAGATAGATAGATAGATAGATAGATGATAGATAGATAGATAGGATGGATGAATAGAAGGATAGATAGATAGGATGGATGGATGAGTAGATGGATAGATAGATAGATAGATAGATAGATAGATAGATAGATAGATAGATGATAGATAGATAGATAGGATGGATGAATAGAAGGATAGATAGATAGGATGGATGGATGAGTAGATGGATAGATAGATAGATAGATAGATAGATAGATAGATGATAGATAGATAGATAGGATGGATGAATAGATGGGATAGATAGATAGGACAGAGAGACAGATGAGATAGATAGATAGGTGTAAAATGGTTTTAATAGCATTCCTAGCCTAGCCCCCCCAGTCTGAAGATATTGGGGGCTTGTTTTACTATTTTCCCCCTTCTCGGCAGGCGGGGGACTTCATCTGCACGGTGTATCTGGAGGAGAAGAAGATGGAGGCCGAGCAGCACGTGAAGGTGAGACAGGCCAGGCCAGAGACAGGAGCGGGGGGGGGGCTGTGGTGGTCTGAGGTTGGCAAGGAAAGCCACGTGATTGGTGGAAGCAGATCGGGGTGCAGGCACTCAAGGCCGGGCCGGGGGAGAGAGAAGAGATGAAGAGAAGGGGGGTCTGGCTGCAGCCCCATGATTCAGATTTGTGGACACTCTGCGGATGGATCTCAGCCAAGAAAGACAACTGAACTGCTGGCCTTTTGGATCAGCCCTTGAAGGCTACCTGGTCTTCCCCAGCCTCCTGCAACCCGGTGGATTGGGACTATATTTCCCAGGTGTCCAGTCACTGCACTCAACATGGAAGGCCAACTGGATTTCATGGCTAAGGTCGGGCTAGAACTCACTGTCTCCTGGTGATGGGTGTAAAGTCCCCCAGCTGGCTTTCGTGCCTAAGGCGGGACTAGAACTCACCGTCTCCTGGTGATGGATGTGAAGGCCCCCAGCTGGCTTTCGTGCCTAAGGCGGGACTAGAACTCACCATCTCCTGGTGATGGGTGTAAAGTCCCCCAGCTGGCTTTCGTGCCTAAGGCGGGACTAGAACTCACCGTCTCCTGGTGATGGGTGTGAAGGCCCCCAGCTGGCTTTCGTGCCTAAGGCGGGACTAGAACTCACCATCTCCTGGTGATGGGTGTGAAGGCCCCCAGCTGGCTTTCGTGGCTAAGGCGGGACTAGAACTCACCGTCTCCTGGTGATGGGTGTAAAGTCCCCCAGCTGGCTTTCGTGCCTAAGGCGGGACTAGAACTCACCATCTCCTGGTGATGGGTGTAAAGTCCCCCAGCTGGCTTTCGTGCCTAAGGCGGGACTAGAACTCACCGTCTCCTGGTGATGGGTGTGAAGGCCCCCAGCTGGCTTTCGTGCCTAAGGCGGGACTAGAACTCACCATCTCCTGGTGATGGGTGTGAAGGCCCCCAGCTGGCTTTCGTGGCTAAGGCGGGACTAGAACTCACCGTCTCCTGGTGATGGGTGTAAAGTCCCCCAGCTGGCTTTCGTGGCTAAGGCGGGACTAGAACTCACCGTCTCCTAGTTTCACGCCAGGTGTCCTAAGCATCAGGAATGGAAAACTACAGCCACCTCCCCTCCCCTCCCCCCCTTTTTTGTGTGGATAATTCTGTTTGCCCCAAGGAGTGGATGAGGGGTGATCGGTAACCCCCTCTCTATAATTGGGATCCCTGCTTCTCTGAAAGGCCCGCAGGGTCATCCTAACGCTCAGCTTCTTCTCCCAGATTCCGGCCACCATGACGTCGGAGGAGCTGACCTTCACCATCTTGGACCGGAGGAAAATCCCCACCAAGGAGAAGGACTTCTGGAGCTGCTTTGAGGTCAACGAGCGAGAGGAGGCCGGTCAGTGGGGGCCGGAGGGGGGGAAGGTCTTCCCAGTCTGTGGCAACCGGGGTGCCCTCTGCGCTTGGAAGAAAGAGAGAGAGAGAGAATGGAAAGAGAAAGAAAGAAGGAAAGAAAGAGAAAGAAAGAGAGAAAGAAAAGAAGGAAAGAAAGAAAGAGAAAGAAAAAGGAGAAAGAAAGAAAGAAGGAGGAGAGGAAAGGAAAGGAAAGGAAAAGGAAAGGAAGGAAGGAAGGAAGAAAAAGGAAAGAAAGAGAAAGAAAGAAAGAGAGAGAGAAAGAAAAGAAGGAAAGAAAGAAAGAGAAAGAAAAAGAGATGGAGAAAGAAAGAAAGAAGGAGAGGAAAGGAAAGAAAAGGAAAGGAAAGGAAAAGGAAAGGAAGGAAGGAAGGAAGAAAAAGGAAAGAAAGAGAAAGAAAGAAAGAGAGAGAGAAAGAAAAGAAGGAAAGAAAGAAAGAGAAAGAAAAAGAGATGGAGAAAGAAAGAAAGAAGGAGAGGAAAGGAAAGGAAAGGAAAGGAAAGGAAAAGGAAAGGAAGGAAGGAAGGAAGAAAAAGGAAAGTTTATAGTTATAGTTTATAGTTTATTAAATTTTTATACCGCCCTTCTCCCGAAGGACTCAGGGCGGTGAACAGGGCATATCATAATACTACAAAAATACAAAAGTTAAAAAAAGAATTAAATTATTGCCCACAATAAAAACAATAATATATATATATATAAATATTAAAACCCTAAGTGATTCCCCATCAGGCCAGGCCGGCTTGTTCGAATAAATGGGTCTTTAACCCGCGCCGGAAGGAGCGAAAATCCGGTGCCATCCGGAGCTCAACCGGCAGTTGGTTCCATAGCTCCGGGGCGCCCACAGAGAAGGCCCTCCCCCTGGGGGCCGCCAGCCGACATTCCCTGACCGGAGGCACCCTGTGGGAGCGCACGAAAGAAAGAGAAAGAAAAGAGAAAGGAAGAAAAAGAGAGACGGAGAAAGAAAGAAAGAAACGAGAAAGAAAAAGGAAAGGAGGGAAGGAAGAAAAAGAAGGAAAGAAAGAAAGAAAAGAGAGAGGGAGAAAGAAAGAAAGAAAAAAGAGAAAAAAGAAGGAGAGGAAAGGAAAGAAAGAAAAAGGAAAGGAAGGAAGGAAAAAGGAAAGAGAAAGAAAAGAAGGAAAAGAGAAAAAGAGACGGAGAAAGAAAGAAACGAGAGAAAGAAGAAAGAGAGGAAAGGAAAGAAAGAAAAAGGAAAGGAAGGAAGGAAGAAAAAGAAGGAAAGAAAGAAAAGAGAGAGGGAGAAAGAAACGAAAGGAAGGGGAGGGGAGGGGAGGTGGGAGGAAACCCAGATGTGGGAGGGGCTTCAGGCCTCTCGGACTCTCCCTGGGGGGGCCGGGGGGGGGGCTGGGCGGCCGTGGCTGACCCAAGTCCTGGGCAGAAGAGACCCCCCCTCCTCCCCCCCCTTCCCCGAGCCAGCCCCTCCCCCAGGGCCCCTCCGGGCTGCCCCTCCTCATCTCCCTTTCTCTCTCCTCCTCCTCCTCCTGCAGAGCGGCCCCTGCACTACAGCGAGAAGGTCCTGCCCATCATGCACAGCCTGGGCAAGGAGAGCTACCTGGTGGTGAAGAAGCAGCTCTCCATGGAGAACATGCTGCTTTACCTGGGTGAGTCGGAGCCGCGGGGGGCCTGGGGGTGGGGGGAGAGGACGGGTCTGCGGACCCTTTCCGGATTGGGGGGTGCTCGGGGACCGGCCCCCGTCCAGCCGGGGAACTCAGCCTGGAGAAAGGAGCAACTGGAGGTCCTGCAGGCTGGGCACTTGGGGAGCCGTTTCCAGGTCAGGGAAGGAAGGAAAGGAAAAGGAAGTGAAAAGGAGGGAGGGAGGGAGGGAGGATAGGAAGAGGAGAAGGTGGGAAAGAATGGAGGGAGGAAGAGAGAGAGTGGGCAGGGAGGGAGGGAGCAAGGAAGAGAGAGTGGGAAGGAAGGAAGGAAGGAAGGAAGGAAAGGGGAGGAAGAGTGGGAAGGAAGGAGGGAGGGAGAGAGTGGGAAGGAAGGAGGGAGGGAGGAAGGAAGAGAGAGTGGGAAGGAAGGAGGGAGGGAGGGAGGGAGGAAGAGAGTAGGAAGGAAGGAAGGAAGGAAAGGAGGAAGAGAGTGGGAAGGAAGGAGGGAGGGAGGGAGGATAGGAAGAGGAGAAGGTGGGAAAGAATGGAGGGAGGAAGAGAGAGAGTGGGCAGGGAGGGAGGGAGCGAGGAAGAGAGAGTGGGAAGGAAGGAAGGAAGGAAGGAAGGAAGGAAGGAAGGAAGGAAAGGGGAGGAAGAGTGGGAAGGAAGGAGGGAGGGAGAGAGTGGGAAGGAAGGAGGGAGGGAGGAAGGAAGAGAGAGTGGGAAGGAAGGAGGGAGGGAGGGAGGGAGGAAGAGAGTAGGAAGGAAGGAAGGAAGGAAGGAAGGAAAGGAGGAAGAGAGTGGGAAGGAAGGAGGGAGGGAGGGAGGATAGGAAGAGGAGAAGGTGGGAAAGAATGGAGGGAGGAAGAGAGAGAGTGGGCAGGGAGGGAGGGAGCGAGGAAGAGAGAGTGGGAAGGAAGGAAGGAAGGAAAGGAAGGAAGGAAGGAAGGAAGGAAGGAAGGAAGGAAAGGGGAGGAAGAGTGGGAAGGAAGGAGGGAGGAAGAGAGTGGGAAGGAAGGAGGGAGGGAGCAAGGAAGAGAGAGTGGGAAGGAAGGAGGGAGGGAGGGAGGGAGGAAGAGAGTAGGAAGGAAGGAAGGAAGGAAGGAAGGAAAGGAGGAAGAGAGTGGGAAGGAAGGAGGGAGGGAGCAAGGAAGAGAGAGTGGGAAGGAAGGAGGGAGGGAGGGAGGGAGGAAGAGAGTGGGAAGGAAGGAAAAAAGAAGGGAGGGAGGCAGAAGAGAAGAAAGAGTGGGGAGGAGAAGACCCTCCCCCAGCAGGGACTGCCCCCTTGCCAGGGACTTGCGCTGTTCCAATAGCAGTCGATGGGGTCCCCAGTGGGACAATGTGGGTTTAGGAACCTCTGGGTATAGGAGCAGTCTACCTTTAAGCAGCAAATGGTGCTAGCCGTCATTGGGAGGCCGTGGGGCTGCCCCCCCTTCCTGCTCTCCTGCCTGTGGTGCTTGGCTCAGGTTGGAGTGAGGAGAACAGGGACCCCCCCAACGGGCCCTCCCCCCTGGCCTTCCCGGAGGCCTTTCAGAAGTGGGTCCCGGGGAGCCTCCTCCACGCCCCTCTTCCTCCTCCTCCCCCAGCCAGCAAGGTGGGCGACAGCAAACACGGCCTGATGAAGTTCAGAGAGGAGAAGAACGTCCTCGGGGTGGGCCTCAGCACCGGCTTCCACGACCGCTACTTCATCCTCAACAGCCACTCCCTCCGCCTCTACAAGGAGGTCCGGGTAGGTCCTCCGCCTCTGAATTCGAACTCGAATCCTTCCTCACTGTCGCCCACGCTCTACTCCCCTCTCAGCTTGACTACTGCAGGGCGCTCTACGTGGGGCCGCCCTGGAAGAGTATCTGGAAGCTCCCGTGAGGCAACTCACGGTCGCCTGGCGATTGGCCCAAAGTCACCCAGCCGGCTTTCATGCCTGAGGCGGGACTAGAACTCTCCATCTCCTGGTGATTGCCCCAGCGTTATCCAATCAGCTTTCGTGCCTTAGGCGGGACTAGAACTCAGTCTCCTGGCGATTGGCCCAAATTCACCTAGCCGGCTTTCACGCTTAAGGCAGGACTAGAACTCTCCATCTCCTGGTGATTGCCCCAAAGTTATCCAATCAGCTTTCGTGCCTTAGGCGGGACTAGAACTCACAGTCTCCTGGCGATTGGCCCAAATTCACCTAGCTGGCTTTCACGCTTAAGGCAGGACTAGAACTCTCCATCTCCTGGTAATTGGCCCAAAGTTATCCAATCAGCTTTCGTGCCTTAGGCGGGACTAGAACTCACCGTCTCCTGGCGATTGGCCCAAAGTCACCTAGCCGGCTTTCATGCTTAAGGCAGGACTAGAACTCTCCATCTCCTGGTGATTGCCCCAAAGTTATCCAATCAGCTTTCGTGCCTTAGGCGGGACTAGAACTCACCGTCTCCTGGTGATTGGCCCAAAGTCACCCAGCCAGCTTTCATGCCTAAGGCGGGACTAGAACTCTCTGTCTCCTGGTGATTGGCCCAAAGTCACGCAGCCGGCCTTCATGCCTAAGGCGGGATGAGGTGGGACCACTAGACCAAGCTGGCTCCCTGTGTCCACCTTTCACGTCCACCTTTAACGGCGGACGTGGATTTTGAAGGCAGCCACCCTGCTTTGGGAGGTGGGAGGTGGCGCCCCTCGTGGGGACCCGAGCTGGCCCTTCTTGGTGGTCTGTGGGCATGCCCTCCCCTCTTTCGCTGTTCACACAGCCCTTCTTCTCTCGCCCAGAGCCACAAGCCAGAGAAAGAATGGCTGGTCAAGAACCTGAAGATCTACCTGGGCATTAAGAAGAAGGTCCGTCCACCAACTTGGTAAGGGGAGCAGACGAGCCCCACCCGACGGTTGTCCCTGCCAAGGGGGGAGGGGGCTACCCCGGTGTAGGTGGGCTGACTTCCCTACCAGGAGGTCTCGGGGGAATCTCCGTCATCCGGATCGGGGTTGTCCCAAAGGCGCTTTTTTCAAGAGGCAACTGGACTCCCTCCGTATTTCTTTGAAGACTTTTCGCTCCTCCTCCAGGAAGCTTCTTCGGCTCTGACCGTGCAGATGTGCACGTTGGGGAAACGAAACAGCCACTTCACAAGCGCCTGGCGCGCAACGTAGGAGAACAAAGCCATCCGGATCAGAGTCAGCGGTCCCTCTGCCTTTAAAAGGCAAAGGCCACATTTTTGAGGACAGCAAAGGCCACGTTCTGGACAGAGAGGACCGCTGGTTGGAAAGAGGGGTCAAAGAGGCCATCTGGGTCAAAATTGAGCAGCCCTCCCTCTCAACGGGGGGGGGAGGGGGGAGGGAATAGGAGATTATCCATCTCCAGTCTACAACGCGGTCCTTTCCGCGGTTCCAAGAAGGCTCCACACCCATTTGCACCACTCAGGTGACCCCGAGGACACAGACAAACCTCCAAGTGGCCTCAACAACTTGCTAAAAGGATGCAAACGACCAGCTGTCTGCAAGGAGTATAAATCCTTCCATTCCCCACCATCCGGGCAGAGCTGAAGAAGCTCCTGGGATGAGAAGTGAAATCTCTTCAAAGAATAAGGAGAAAGCTCAGTTGCTTCTTGAAAAAAAAGCCCCTTTGAGATTCCCTACAACAGGGGTCCCCAACCCCGGGCCGTGGACCAGCTCCGGGCTACGGCATGTCAGAAACTGGCCCAGGCAAACGAGTGAAGCCCCATCTGCGGGATGCAAGCAGCACACAAAACCTCACCCCCTCCAGTCCACGGAAAAACCTCTATCCACGGAACCGGTCCCTGGTGCCCCTCTAGGTTGGGGAACGCTGCCCTACAAGGAGTGTTAATAATAATAATAATAATAATAATTAATAATAATAATAATAATAATAATAATAATAATAATAATAATAATAATAATAATAATAATAATAATAATAATAATATAATCATAATAGTAAAGTTGGAAGGGACCTTGGAGGTCATCTAGTCCAACCCCCTGCTCGGGCAGGAAACCCTGCACCTTTTCAGACAAACGGCTGTCCAGTCACTTCTTAAAAACTTCCAGTGTTGGAGCATTCCCCGCTTCTGGAGGCAAGGAGTTCCACTGGTTAATCATTGTTTGTAGACCAAGATCTTCAAAGGCCCTCCTGGTTCAGGGAGATAAGGCCGCCGTTCCTGCTTTGGGCCAGCCGGGGGCAGCCTTGCCCCATGGAACAGGTCTTGTTCAGCTCCTGGCCCACCAGCCAAAAGGGGTGGGGTGGGGTGGGGGGGCTAAAGGTGTAAAATGTCCTTTTGAAAGTGCCCAGGATGAGCCAATGAAGGGGGGGGGGGCGCTTTGGCCACAAAAGACCTGGAAGGGGATTTTGAAATGCAGGGGGAAAGGAAATCTCTCCCCTTGTGGGGTTGAATGTGGGGCTGACTCCCCACCCCCAAAGTGCACAGGATGGGCTGCCCTGCACCAAACCCACAGCCTTAATCCCGGGAACCAACCTCCCCTCTCCCCCCCCACCCCACTTCCATCCCCTCTCCCTCCAGAGGCTCTGGAAGGCTGTCTGGTCGGTGTAAAAATTCGAATCTTAGGCTCGCTCCAATTTGGGGCGTTTTGCATAGTCTGGGCATCTTCTTGACTTCCTGCTGTAGTTGGGGGGGACTGCTTAGGAGCCCCCTCCTCCCGTCTTCCCCCCCCTTCCCACGTCTTCAACCTGTGGCACGAAAGACCCCTTTGCAACGATTGAGATGTTCTTGGAAGGCGTTTCGCTTCTCATCCCGGAAGCTGCTTCTGCTCTGACCGGACGGTGGGGGAATGATGGGGGGATTTATACTCCTTGCAGACCGCTGGTCGTTTGCAATTCTTTTTAGAGGGTCGTCGAGGCCACTTGGAGGTTCGCCTGTGTCCTCGGGGGTCACCTGAGTGGTGCAAGTGGGCGTGGAGCCATATTTGGAACCGCCCAAAGGACGGTGTTGCGTAGCTGTGCTTTCTGCAGGATGTTTTCTGCCCTGTGTCCCTTGAACGCGGGTCCAGGCTGCTGGGGGGTGTGTGAGTCTGTGTTGCCTGCATCTCAAACCGAAGTGCAAATGGGCACGGACAAACCTCCAAGTGGCCTCAACGACCCTCTAAAAAGAAGGCAAACGACCAGCCGTCTGCAAGGAGTATAAATCCTCCCATTCCCCACCGTCCGGTCAGAGCCGAAGAAGCTTCTTGGGTGAGAAGCGAAAGGTCTTCAAAGAAAAGGCTCCACACCCATTTGCACCACTCAGGACACAGACAAACCTCCAGGCGGCCTCAATGACCCTCTAAAAAGGATGCAAATGACCAGCTCTCTGCAAGGAGTATAAATCCTCCCATTCCCCACCGTCCGGTCAGAGCCGAAGAAGCTTCTTGGGTGAGAAGCGAAAGGTCTTCAAAGAAAAGGCTCCACACCCATTTGCACCAATCAGGTGAGCCTGAGGACACGGACAAACCTCCAGATGGCCTCAACGACCCTCTACAAAGAAGGCAAACGACCAGCCGTCTGCAAGGAGTATAAATCCCCCCATTAGTCCCCGCCGTCTGGTCAGAGCCGACGAAGCTCCTCGGATGAAGCAGCGAAACGTCTTCCAAGAAAAAAAACACCAAGAGAGTCCAGGTGCCTCCTGGGAAAAAAAGCACCTTTTGAGTTTCCTTGAAGACATTTCCCTTCCCTTCCCAGAAGCTTCCTCAGCTCTGGAGAAGGAAAGGCGAAAAACCAAAAAAAAAACTCTTGCAGTGGAGATGGCTGTCCTCACCTGCCCCCAATACTCTCTGGCTCCCCCTGTAGGCTGCCGAAGGGGGAAGCGTGAAGCTGCAGTGGGGGCAGAGGGGGGGGGGAAGAAGTGGAGCCAGGGTGGGATTTTGTGCGCACCCACCACACAACCTCACCAGGCCCCCCTTGTTTCTCTTTTGCAGCTGGGGCTTCACTGTCTTCTTTGAGAATGAAAAGATGGAGAAGCAGCAGTGGTAAGGGGAGGGGGCTGGAAGGTGGACGGAGCGGGGTGGGTGGGTGGGTTGCTTTGATGCTTATTGTTAGCAAAGTGCTTCTTGAGTTATCCGGAACCTGCACAGGCAAAAGCGTATGGAGAATAGGAAGAGTCACGCAGTAGCCACACAGGTTACACTGAGTTGTGATAAACAGAAAAATACTTTACTATTAGGTGTAAACACAAAAACACAATCCGAATAAACAGTCCAGGTCATACAATGCCTCCTTAAGTAACACCAGCTGCCTGCCATTAGTGCAGGTTCGAGTCCCACCAGGCTCCAGGTTGACTCAGCCTTCCATCCTTCCCAGGTAGGTAAAATGAGGACCCAGATTGTTGGGGGCAATAAGCTGACTTTGTAATAATGCCGCTTGGGGTGTGTGTGAAAGCCCTAATAAGCAGGCATATACATAGAATGAAGGCTACTGCTAAGCTTTTAAGCCGCCCTGAGTCTTCGGAGAAGGGCGGGATATAAATGGGATTAAAATAAAAAAATAAATAAATAAAATACACGAAGAACGACAGATAAGCAACAGCAACAGTCCAGGGAGTATCCAAAATACAATGGCTTCTTACCGGTCTGAAGGTCAAGTACACAGTTCCTAAGGTTTAACAAAGTAGTAAGCCTAAAAGCAAAAACAATGAGAGTAAAGAGAGAGAGAGAAGCCACGTTCCTAGCTCCCTCTTATGGCCGTTGGAAAAACTTACACACCCATTGGCCAATTAGCACCTTAAGGTTATAACATCATGGTTTATATATTTCCAACCCAACCAGGCTATAACCATATGCCTAACACTTATCCCATCCTATATCTAAAGGGCCAGGGGGCTGAAAACTAGAGGGGGGGGGTTCAATCCCCACCATGGCATCACCCCTTAGTCCATTCCAATATTTTATTTCTTTCATCCAATCGCGTTCAATTCTCGGAGACTTTCCGGACAAAATCTTGCCGTTTCCTGGCAAGGTGTTTTGGAAGGGGACAGCCGTTGCTTCCTTCCTAGGGCTGAGATAGAGTGACTGGCTCAAGGTCACCCAGCCGGCTTTCGTGCCTAAGGTGGGACTAGAACTCACCGCCTCCTGGTGATTGGCCCAAAGTCACCCAGCCAGCTTTCATGCCTAAGGCGGGACTAGAACTCACCGTCTTCTAGTGATTGGCCCAAAGTCGTCCAGCTGGCTTTCATACCTAAGGTGGGACTAGAACTCACCGTCTCCTGGTGATTGGTCAAGGTCACCAGCCGACATTGGTGCTTAGGGCAAAAGTAGAACTCACCGTCTCCTGGTGATTGGCCAAAGGTCACGCAGCTGACATTCATGTCTAAAGTGGGACTAGAACTCCCCGTCTCCTGGTGATTGGCCCAAACTTACCCAGCTGGCTTTCGTACCTAAGGTGGGACTAGAACTCCCCGTCTCCGGGTGATTGGCCCAAAGTTGCCCAGCCGGCTTTCATACCTAAGGCGGGACTAGAACTCACCGTCTCCTGGTGATTGGTCAAGGTCACCAGCCGACATTGGTGCTTAGGGCAAAACTAGAACTCACCGTCTCCTGGTGATTGGCCAAAGGTCACGCAGCTGACATTCATGTCTAAAGTGGGACTAGAACTCCCCGTCTCCTGGTGATTGGCCCAAAGCCACCCAGCTGGCTTTCATGCCTAAGGCGAGACTAGAACTCCCACTCTCCTGGTGATTGGCCCAAAGTCACGCAGTTGGCTTTCACCCTTAAGGCGGGACTAGAACTCACCGTCTTCTCGTGATTGGCCCAAAGTCACCCAGCTGGCTTTCATGCCTAAGGCAGGACTAGAATTCACCGCCTCCTGGCGACTGGCCCAGAGTCACCCAGCCTGTCTCATTCAATGACGCTGGGTACCTCATAATTCCCACAATATAAAAACAGTGGGAACAATAGGAAGCATTTTCAAAACCATAAAAATATGCACAATAAACATACACAGCAGCCGAGATAGTTAGTTAACAGGACGGATAGTCCTCAATTTAAAACAACTTGTTTAGGGACCGTTTGAAATCAACAACGGCACTGAAAAAAGTGACCCGCGACTATTTTTTCACACTTTACGACCGTCGCAGCACCCCCGCCGTCACGTCATCAAAATTCAGACGCTTGGCAACCGACTCGCACGTACGACGGTTGTGGTGTCCCCCGGGGGTGTCACGTGATCCTCTTTTGCGACCTTTTGACAAGCCAAGTCAAGTGTGGGGGGGAAGCCGGATTCACTTAACAACCGTCTTACTCATTTTAACAACTGCAGCGATTCACTTAACAGGAAAAGGTCATAAAATGGGGCGAAACTCCCTTAACAACGGTCTCGCTTAGCCACGGAAATTTTGGGCTTCCTCGTGGTCGTAAGTCGAGGACTACCTGTATAAGCAGGAAATGGGGCCCCTTTACCCCTTCAGGCCCCCCCTCTCCCCTGCCCCCCCGGCTCAGGAGCCCAGCCAGGTTTTTTAACATCTTGCAAAAAAGGCCAGCCAGCTTGGGACGCTTCAAACCTCCGAGGGGTGGATGTTGCACAGAACAGGGGCCGCTGCGGAAAAGGCCCTGCACCGGCCCCCCTATTGTGGGGCAGAATTGGGGGGTGTCTGGGGGTCTTCGCTTCTCCTTTCCACTGTTCTCACCCCCCACCCTCCATCCCGTGCCCGGGCAGGTACCTCTGCTGTGAAACTCAGATGGAGATGCGGACGTGGTTTGCTAACTTCCTCTCCATGCAGGTAAGTTCAGGGCAGGCTCCACCTGGGGGGGGAGGGAAGCGTTTGAGGGAGGGTCTCCTTGCTTGGGTTTTTCATGCCTGCATCCTGGGAGGGGTCGTGTGACGTCTCCCCCCACCAGACACACACACACCTGGCTGCAAGACTGGCACCCCCAGTGCAGAGAAGCCGTGGGCTCCCTTTGGTTGAACGTGGAATCCGAGGGACCCTGGGAGGTCTTCTAGTCCAAGCTCCCTCCGCCCTGTGCGTTCCCACAGAGAGGGCCTCCTCAGGGTGCCACCGATCAGAGAATGTCGATTGGTGGCCCCCAGGGGGAGATCCTTCTCTGTGGGCGCTCCGGAGCTGTGGAATCAGTTGCCGGTAGAGCTCCGGATGGCGCCCGATCTTCGCTCCTTTCGTCGCGATCTCAAGACGTTTTTGTTTGTACAAGCCGGCCTAGCCTGATGGGGATTGGTGGGGTTTTTATTTTTTTGTACTCTTAATTTTATTTTTGGGGTTTTATTATTGTATTAATTGTTTTAACTTGGGCAATTATTTAATCTCTTTTTAATCTTTGTACTTTGTATTTGACTTTTGCCCTGTGAACCGCCCTGAGTCCTCAGGGAGAAGGGCGGTATATAAATATTATTAAATTAAATTAAATTAAATTAAACCCCCTGCCAAGCAGGAAACCCTGTTCCGTTCCAGACAGTCTGGTGGTGCCATCTCTTCTTCAAAGCCTGCTCTGAGGCAGCAGGGCAGGGCCCGGTTAGGCCGGGGGCCTTTTTGCACAACCCCTTGTGCGGCCAAGTGTGTCCACACGCTCAGGAACAGGCAGCCTTCCAAGCACAGAGGTCCGCCTGCAAGCTTCAGTGCTTCCCGGGGATTCTGGTCTGGCTGTTGCAGCGTCACGGCCATGAGGACTAGGAGCTTGCTCCCTTTGGGCCCCACAGAGCGGGTCCCTGGCTGAGGTTGGCTTTGCAGAGGGGTCTCGCCGCTTGTGCCCTTGATGGGTGGTGCTTCCCGAAGAAGACGGATACGGCGCTCTTAATTTCTCCGTTTCTTCCCCCCCTGTCTCCGCATCCCCCCCCAGCACGGAGGCAACATCTGGCCCTCGGAATCATCCAAGATCCGGGCGCCTCAGACGCAACCGGATTCTCGGCTGGGCAACGTCTCGCTGATTCCCCTGCGAGGCAGCGAGAACGAGATGCGGAACAGCGTGGCGGCTTTGGTGGCTGATCCCTTGACGGTGGGCCCAATCCCTTCCCCTTTCTTTCTTTCTTTCTTTCTTTCTTTCTTTCTTTCTTTCTTTCTTTCTTTCTTTCTTTCTTTCTTTCTTCCTTCCTTCCTTCCTTCCTTCCTTCCTTCCTTCCTTCCTTCCTTCCTTCCTTCCTTCCTTCCCTCTCTCTTCTTTTTCTTTGTTTTCTTTTTCTCATCTGTAATCTGCTTGGTCCCTCCCACCCCCCCTGGGTGGTTGAGGGTCCCTGAAGACCCCCCCCCCGCCCTGTGTCTTCTGACCTTGCCTCCTTTTCCCTCCAGCTCCTTCGGGATGTGTGAATCCGGCAGAGGCGCACCAGGTAAATGAACAGCCCATCCTGCAGCGGTCAGGACGGGTGGCCCTCCGGGGTGGGGGCAGGGCGGGGGCGTTTGGGAGCCCCCCCGTTTGTCCCCCAGGGCTGGGGAGGACGCTGGGCTTTGCAGAAATGCTGGCCTGGCCTTTTGAAGGTGCCAGCCGCTCCCCAGATCTGGGGTGGCCCACAAGTCCTGCGGATGCCGCCCCCCCACCCCAAATTCTCCCCCACCCCAACTCTCGCTTTGCTTCCCTTTCTTTCCCTTGCAGCTTGGACAAGCGCAGCGAAGGGCACTCCAGCAACCGGAGGCCGGTCAAGCGGGGGGAGGGAGGGAGGGGTGCCCAATATCCAAGCCAGACCCTTTGGGGTCCCCGGAAGACCGAAAGCATCAGGAATCAGGCCTCCAAACGGACAGGGGGTGGTGGGGGGAGGATTTGCAGGCAGCCCGGACCTGAAGCCGGTCACCAAAGCCAACCGGGTTCATTTCTGTGCCAGGAACAAGACGTGCCCCCCCCCAAATGCAGCCTGGTGGACTTCCTGGGGTTTTTGCCTACTCCTCAAAGCCCCCCCCCCAAGACCATCCCTGCCCTTCAGCTGCCTCTGATGGATGCTCGGGGCAAAGGACACTGGGCTGTGTGGCGTAGTCTGGGTTTTACCAGGCCCCGGAAGCTTTGCTGGAGACACGTATCTTCGGGGTGCAAGGAGAAAGGCCCCCCCCATGGTCCGCCAGCAGTCTCCCTCTTTCTGAACCCCTGAAATCATGGGGCGCCAAGCGCAGAAGAGGGGAACTGCATCCGGCTGCTCTTCCCTCCCTTTTGGGGGTCCCCAATTCTGCCCCCACCCTCTTCTACAGACTCCGGGGGGGGTGTCTCTCGCCAGCAGCTGCTCACCTGGAAGAAGGCAACACAGCAGCAGCTCCTCGGTAGAAGGCCAGCCGTGGCACCGAGACTGCGGTTGGCAGGGTGGGGAGGGGGTTTCTCCCCCCCACCCCCGCTCGGCATGGGCAGGGACAGAAAGCCCAGCTGTGCCTGGGTGCTGTGAAAAGGGGAGGGGCGCTGTCGTTTCCAGCTGATGTATTTTTTTGTCGTCTTTTTGTAATCAGAATAAAGTTCTCAGAAGGAATTGGAGTTGATGGGGGCGGGGCTTGCAAGAGGCTGGGGGGGGGGCTACTGCCCTGTGCTGATGGTGGTGGGGGGCTCTTCTCTGGCTCTAGTCTAGACCACGTTTTTTTTCCAAACTTGGCGACTTGAAGGTGTATGGAGCTTCCAGAATTCCCTAGCCAGCATGGGAGGAACCTCAGCTCCCAGAATTCCCCAACTAGCAAGAGTGGACTTCAATTCCCAGGATTCCCTAGCTAGCAAGGGTGGGCTACAATTCCAGGATTCCTCAGCCAGCATGGGGGAACTTCAATTCCCCAAATTTCCCACCCACCAAGGGTAAACTTCACCTCCCAGAATTTCCCAAGGGTGGACTTCAATTCCCAGAATTCCCTAGCAAACAAGAATTCTGCAGCCAGCTGGGGGGGGGGAGGAGAGTTCATCTCCCAGAATTCCTCAATTTCTTCAACTTCATCTCCCAGAATTGCTCAGGCAGCAATTTTGGAGTTGAAGTCCACCCATCTTAAACGTGCCAAGTTTGGAAAACACGGCCCTGGATGCTGGATAACAGTGTTAACTAATAGCAGGGTTCCAGTATCTCAGGGGCTGCCCCAAAGAAGAGGGAGTCAAGCTGTTCTCCAAAGTGCCTGAAGGCAGGACAAGAAGCCACGGAGGGAAACTAACCAAAGAAACCTGGAACTAAGAAGAAAGTGGGGGTTGGACTAGATGACCTCCAAGCTCCTTTCCAACTTTATTATTATTCTCCCCAGCTCCAGATGTTAGGTGTGCCCAGCCCATTGAACCAGGGTTTAGGTGACAAGGCTGCTGCCAGGCCCAAAGAGGCTGGAACGGAGTGAGGCCATATCTGGAATACTGCAACCGCTTTTGGTCCCTGCATTACAAAAAAGATGTTGAAATTTTGGAAAAAGTCCAAAGAAGAGCAACTAAGAGGATCAAAGGGCTGGAGACAAAAAAATACCAAGAACGGCTGCGGAACTTGGGTTTGGCCAGTCTAGGAGGGACACGATAGCAGCATTCCAGTATTTGAGGGGCTGCCCCAAAGAAGAGGGGGTCACGTTTTTCTCCAAAGCCCCTGAAAGCAGGACAAGAAGCAACGGTTGGAAACTGATCAAGGAGAGAAGCAACCTGGAATTAAGGAGAAACTTCCGGACAGTGAGGACAATCAACCAGTGGAACAGCTTGCCCCCAGAAATCGTGGGTGCTCCATCCCTAGAGGTTTTTAAGAAGAGACTGGACAATCGCCTGTCTGAGATGGTATAGGGCCGTGGTGGCGAACCTACGGCACGCGTGCCACAGGCGGCACGCAGAGCCCTCTCTGTGGGCACACGTGCCGTTGCCCCAGTCCTAGGCCTTCAGCTGGGTTTTATAAAACCTTTTCGCTTTAGGCCTCTGCTGCTGTGTGCAAAAAAAAAGGTTCAATCAATCAATCAATCAATTCTCGTGGGGGGAAAAAAGATCTCACAAAGTTGGAATTGATTGATTGAACTTTTTAGTCCCACCCAGTCTGACGTTACCACTGCAGCCACGCCCACCCAATGGGCCACGCCCACCCAATGGGCCACGCCCACCCAGCATCCGACGATACATAAGTGGGTTTGGGGTTGCAGTTTGGGCACTCGGTCTCTAAAAGGTTCGCCATCACTGGTATAGGTTTTGCTCGAGCGGGGGGCTGGACTAGAAGACCTCCAAGGTCCCTCCCAGCTCTTTTCTATTCTAGTTTCTTTATTGCCGTTTGCCCACAGACAGAATCTTGTCAGATTAAAGCAGGAGTCTTCCAACTTGGCCCTTTGATGACTTGTGGACTTCAACTCCCAGAATTCCTCAGCCAGGTACCTGGCTGAGGAATTCTGGGAGTTGAAGTCCAGGGGTCTTCCAACTTGGCCCTGTGATGACTTGTGGATTTCAACTCCCAGAATTCCTCAGCCAGCAGCTGAGGAATTCTGGGAGTTGAAGTCCACAAGTCATCAAAGGGCCAAGTTTGAAGACCCCCGGAATTAAAACAACTATCTGCATAATTATAGCCGTATAGGTAGACCTCAACTTAAGACCACAATTGAGCTCCAGATCTCTGTTGCTAAGCTAGGTAGGTGTGACATGATTTTTGCCCCGTTTTACGACCTATCCCGCCACCGTTGTTAAGCAAATTGCTGCAGTCGCTAAGTGAGTAACCTGGTCATTAAGTGAATCCAGCTTCCCCCATTGACTTTGTTTGTCAGAAGGTAGCAAAAGGGGATCACGTGACCCCCCCGGGACAACTCTGACCGTCATAACTATGAGCCAGTTGCCAAGTGGGTCTGAGTTTTGATCACATGACCAAGGGGGATGCCGCAGTGGTTGTTAAGTGTGAAAAACGGTCCTAAGTCTCTCTTTTCAGTGCTGTTGTCACTAAACAGGAGAAACTTCCTGACCGTGAGGACAATTAACCAGTGGAACTCCTTGCCTCCAGAAGCTGTGAATGCTCCAACACTGGAGGTTTTTAAGTAGAGGCTGGACAGCCGTTTGCCTGAAATGGTATAAGATTTCCTGCCTGAGCAGGGGGTTGGACTAGATAACCTCCAAGGTCCCTTCCAACTTTACTATTACTATTACTAAACGAATGGGCGTAAGTGGAGGACTCTGTACTACAGTTCCCCCCCACGTTATTGACCCCAAGCTTGGCCCAGTGCCAGCCAGGTACTTTTCTGCTGCTTCCTGGCGCGTTCCCCTTTGATCCTGGTCTTCGTGGGAACAACTGTTTGTTTCAAGAGCCATCATTTGTGGTTATATTAGCCATCTTCACCCTGGCTTTCCCCCCCCCTCCCCACCCGTTGCCAAGAACTGAAGTCTTCTTTTTATTGTTTGGAGGGGGGGGGTGTTTTCATCCTTGATCCCTTTTTTTTCCACCCGTTCCGTTCCAGGAAACATTCGGCGGAAAGAAGAGAGGAAGCGAAGAGAATCGACCTGTTTTCTTTCTCTCGAGAGCTGCACAGTGACGGGGTAACAATCGGAGAGCAAAAAAAATAAAAATAGTTGACAATCTCTCGGGAGCGCAGAATGCAGAATGATGCTCCCCAGGTAGCCAGAATATTAAAAGAGAAATAGCAGTTTGCCCACGCAGCCAACAACGAAGAGAAGCCGTGGGCTCCCTTCCGTTGAACGTAGAAACCCAAGGCAGGGAGGGACCCTGGAGGTCTTCTAGTCCAGCCCCAGCCCAAGCAGGAAAACCATGTACCATTCCAGACAATCTGGGGGTCCAATTTCTTCTTAAAAACCAGGAAACCGAGTGGGGAGGGGAGCCCCTGCTTTGCCTTCTGATGACGCCCATTCCAGTCCTGAAGGTCAAGAGGCTCTTATCCGCAGCAAGCAGGCAAAATTGGAAACATGTTCCCAGCTTGGTGTGCAAAGACCCAGAAGTGATCTAGAAGGGGGGGTAAGCGTGATGCAGGCTGAGTTCTGAATAGAATAGAATAGAATAGAATAGAATAGAATAGAATAGAATAGAATAGAATAGAATAGAATAGAATAGAATAGAATAGAATAGGAGAATGGAATGGAATTAAAATAGAATAGAATAGAATAGAATAGAATAGAAGGATAGGATAGGATAGGATAGGATGGGATGGGATGGGATGGGATGGGATGGGATGGGATGGGATGGGATGGGATAGGATAGGATAGGATAGGATAGGATAGGATAGGATAGGATAGGACAGGACAGGACAGGACAGGACAGGATAGGACAGGACAGAACAGAACAACAGAAATACAGAATAGAAATTCAGAATGGAATTAGAATAGAATAGAATAGAATAGAATAGAATAGAATAGAATAGAATAGAATAGAATAGAATAATAGGATAGGATAGGATAGGATAGGATAGGACAGGACAGGACAGGATAGGACAGGACAGAACAGAACAACAGAAATACAGAATAGAAATTCAGAATGGAATTAGAATAGAATAGAATAGAATAGAATAGAATAGAATAGAATAGAATAGAATAGAATAGAATAGAATAGAATAGAATAGAATAGAATAGAATAGAATAGAATAGAATAGAATAATAGGATAGGATAGGATAGGATAGGATAGGATAGGATAGGATAGGATAGGATAGGATAGGATAGGATAGAACAGAACAGAACAGAAATACAGAATAGAAATTCAGAATGGAATGGAATAGAATAGAATAGAAATAGAATAGAATAGAATAATAAAATACAGAATAGAATAGAATAGAATAGAATAGAATAGAATAGAAATACAGAATAGAATAGAATAGAATTACAGACTAGACTAGACTAGAATAAAATAGAAAATGAATAGAATAGAATAGAATAATAAAATATAGAATAGAATAGAAATATAGAATAACATTACAGAATAAAATAGAATAGAAAATGAATAGAATAGAATAGAACAGAATAGAATTACAGTAGAGTAGAATAACAGAATAGAATAGAATAGAATAGAATAGAATAGAATAGAATAGAATAGAAAGGGACGTTGGAGGTCTTCTAGTCCATCCCCCTGCTCAGGCAGGAGAACCTATACCATCTCAGACAAGTTTCTGTCCAGTCTCTTCTTAAAAACATCCAGCGTTGGAGCATTCACCGCTTCTGGAGGCAGGTGGTTCCACTGGTTAATTGTCCTCACTGTCAGGAAGTTTCTCCTTAGTTCCAGGTTGCTTCTCTCCTTGATCAGTTTCCAACCGTTGTTTCTCATCCTGCCCTCTGGGTGCTTTGGAAAATAACGTGACCCCCTCTTCTTTTTTGCTCCAGAAGGGTGATCCAGAGGTGCCGCTTCCTCTCACAGCCCCCTCCCCCCAAGGGTCCCATAGGCTTTGAGGAGAAGCAACTTTCTCCAACAAGCTTTTATCTCAAGGTGGCTTGGAAGGAAGCCAGGGTTGCTGCCTTTGCTAATGCAGAGTGAAAGATTGCCTCTGCCTTAATGGAAGGGATGCTTTGTGTCCTCATTGTGGGTCCCTTGGCAAGCAGGACCCCATTAGCAGGAGGGCAGAGGCTGGAGGGAGGGGTGGGATTTAGTGCCCTCCCCCCATTAAGACAGGCAAGCCAGCAGAGGGAGGGGAAAAATGGTTTATAAAAGCCACGCAAAGACAGATGCAATCTGGAACTAAGGAGACATTTCCTAACAGCGAGAATAATTGCAGAGAGTCCTCGACTTACGGCCACAACTGAGTCCAAAGTTTCCAGCGATAAGCCAGACAGTTCCTAAGCGAGCGGTGCCCCATTTTTACGACCTTTTTTGCCATCCTCCTTAAGTGGATCACTGCAGTTCTTAAGTTGGAGAATCTGGCTTCTCCCTTGCCGTCGCGGGTCAGGTGGTCGCAAAAGGGGGTCAGGGGAAACTGCAGCCGTCATAAATATGAGCCGAATGTCCAAATTTTGATCAGGAGGCCCCAGGGATGCTGCAACGGTCCTCAGGGCGAAAAACGGTTTTTCAGGGCTGTTGTCATTCCGAATGGTCTCTAAATGAATTGTCGTAAGTTGAGGACTGTCTGTAATCAGTGGAACGGCTTTTGCCTCCAGAGGTTGTGACTGGAGGTTTTCAAGAAGAAACTGCACAGCCGTTTCCCAACGGTGAGAACAATAAACCAGCGGAACGACTCACCACCAGAAGTTCTGAGTGCTCCAACACTGGAGAGTCATCGGTCTTGGATGAAATAGGGTCTCCTGCCTGAGTAGGGGCTGGACTAGAGGACCTCCAAGGTACCTCCCAACTCTGTTCTCATGCAAGGGTCTCCTGCCTGAGCAGGGGGCTGGACTAGAGGACCTCCAAGGTCCCTCCCAACTCTGTTCTTCTGCAAGGGTCTCCTGCCTGAGTAGGGGCTGGACTAGAGGACCTCCAAGGTCCCTCCCAACTCTGTTCTTCTGCAAGGGTCTCCTGCCTGAGTAGGGGCTGGACTAGAGGACCTCCAAGGTCCCTCCCAACTCTGTTCTTATGCAAGGGTCTCCTGCCTGAGTAGGGGTTGGACTAGAGGACCTCCAAGGTCCCTTCCAATTCTATTATTCCAATTTATTGATTTACTGATCGTTGTGCACTGGTTTCCTTCCTCCAGTTGTGGGAAACACAGCAGCAAGAATTTGGCTTCCTTTGCTGTTGCCTACACACACACACGCACACACACACACACACACACCCCTCTTTTCCTTCTCTCCACCCCTCCCTGTCCAGTTCTCCCGAAAGGGGCTGTCTTGTTTTTCTACCCCCTAATCCCCAAGCTTTGCCCGTAAAGCCTTGACATTTGAGAAACCTCAATTCCTGGCTTTTAATGCCTGCCAGCCAGCCTGATATTTACCCAGCCAGCTAGTCCTCAGGTTCTCGGGGAAGGAGACTCGGTGCGTTATTTGCGGAGACACAAAGCCACAAGTGCAAGCTGAGCGGTGCGGAAGAAGCCGGTGGGGGTCCCTACTGTGGAAAGGCGCCTTGGTGTCCACCTGGTGCCCAGTGGAGGGAGGGGGCGCAGGCTGTGAATGGGTCCGACGGAGACGGGCAGGTGGGGATCAAGGCAAGCCGGACCAAGGATGCAGCTGTGGGCAGCTGTGCATTGTTAAGAGTCTATCACTGCAGATACGGTGACCAAAACTGGCTGCAGTACTCCAGGTGTGGCCTTACTAGGGGCTTTATAAAGCGGTGCTAATACCTCACTTGATCTTGACTCTACGCCTCTGTTTATACAGCCCAGGATTGTGTTAGCTTTTTTGGCTGCTGCTGCACACGGCCGGCTCACGGTCAAGCGATCGTCCACTGGGACTCCGAGGTCCCCTCTCACAGTGGCTGTTTCTGAGCTGGGCCTCGCCCAATCTGTACTTGTACCTTTGGATTTTTCCTGCCTAAGTGTAAAACTTTGCTTTTCTCCACCTTGAAACTCATTTTGTTGGACAGGGCCCCTTGTTCGAGTCCGTCCAGATCTTTCGGGATCCCGAGTTTGTCTTCTGGGGGTGTTGGCTACTCCGGCCGGTTTGGTGTCATCTGCAAATTTGATGAGTTCAAATTTCAATCAATCTATATACTAAAAGAAAAAGAATTCATAGAGTTAGCGACAAAAAAAGAAATGGAATTTTTCTTTAAAGAAAACGGAGTAGAAGATGCATCATTACAAAACCTATGGGGCACAGCCAAAGTGTACTTCAGAGGCAGAGCTACAACCCATACGGCAAAGAAAAATATACAGAGAAGGCTGCAGATTTGATGGGTTCCCCTTCAATTCCCTCTTCTACTAAATCATTGATGAAGATGTTGAAGAGTCCTGGGCCTAAGACGGAACCTTGTAGTACCCCACTGCTTACTCCTCTCCATGTGGATGTAGTGCCGTTGAGGACTACTCGCTGAGTACAGTTTGCCAGCCAGCTACAGATCCATCCTGTGGTGATGTTGCCTATGCCACCTTTTTCTAGCTCACCAAGGAGTAGATCGTGGTCTATTTTGTCAAATGGCTTGCTGAAATGGGGGAAACAGTCTTGTCTCCTCTCCCCACCCCTTGGAGACTGTGCTCTTGACCTCCACAGACCCTCAGAGCCATGGGGGGGGGGTGGTGGTTGGGGAGGAGAGATGCTCGGCCCCTTCCCCACTGGTGCAGCCCCTTCAGCCTCTCCACCTCTAAGAAGCTCACCGGGGCCTTTTCTCAGCTCAGAGAAACGTAGCCAACCGAGGCCACGTTCTCCACGCTCTGCCTGTCACCCCGGCAGCTCCGGGCCTCCAACGGCTCCGTTTGAAGGTTGGCAGTTCTGGCAGGAGATGCCAAGCCGGATTGAATGTCTCCCGTGGACGGTTCTCCGAGCTTTGGCTGCAGGATTCAAAATCTGGCTTTCCTGTCCTACATTCTTCTTCCCGATCTCCCCACTGGCGCCCGGAGCTGGTACAGCTGGTGCTCCGTGACCGTTTCGGAGGGATGGGGGGGGCAAGGACACCTTGCCACTGTGGGTTTCATGTGCCAGCTGCTCTGGACTGCCTGGCCGATGCAGAAATGGAGACCTCAGCGTGTAAAAATACGATCAGCAACGGATGGAAACGAATCAAGGAGAGAAGCAGCCTAGGACTAAGGAGGGATTTCCCGCAGTCAGAACAATAAACCAGTGGAACGGCTTGCCACCAGAACTTGCGGGTGCTCCAACACTGGATAATCGTTGGTCTTGGGTGATTTAGAGTCTTGAGCAGGGGGTTGGACTAGAAGACCTCCAAGGTCCCTTCCAATTCTGGTGCCATCCTCTCTGTTGGGCATTGAGGGGCTCCTGTCTCCATTACGGGAGGCAAAAGGGAACCAGTTTGATATAGTGGCTAAGGCACCAGGCTACAAACCAGGCGATGGTGAGTTCCAGTCCCGCCTTAGGCATGAGCACCAACTGGGTGACTTTGGTCCAATCACCAGGAGACGGTGAGTTCTAGTCCTACCTTAGGCACAAAAGCCCACTGGGTGACTTTGGGCCAGTCGCTCTCTCTCTCATCCCAACCCACCTCACAGGGTTGTTGTTGGTGGGGAAAATAAGAGGAAGAAGGACTGTTAGGTCACCTTGATTTATTTATGACAAAGGAACAAAGAAAATCCTTCTTGCCCATAAACTTTCAGATCGTCTTGTGAAATTCTAGCTCTGGAATTTGGACCTTCCTTGATTCCCCTTTTTGTGGGTTCTGGAGCGCATCTTCTCCAGGACATCCACGGGGTTGCGCATTTGTGTCAAAGAACTCAAGGCGGGAGCTGCAACGGCTCTCTTTTTACCCCTGTTGACCTGCGGTTCGGAAAGGACAGCCTGTTTCCTACCAGGAAGCAGAAGGGGGGGGGGGCAGAAACAAGGTCCAGGTCATTGAGAAGGACAACACTGTGTGGCCAAGAAGGACCAGCGGGAACACGGTGGCCGGTGGCTTCAGAAACAACCAGAGACGAGATCTCCACGGTGCTCTCTGAGCTGGGTGGTTTTTTTGCAGACATTTCATTGCCCTGATGATGCTACCCAATTGGGTCATGAAACATCTGCAAGGAAACCACCCAGCTCAGAGAGCACCAAGGACCCCACAGCGGTCTTCTTCCTCCTCCTCCTCCCCCTCACCCTTCTGGCACTGATAATGTTCCCTAGTTGGGTCACAAAACATCTGCAAGGAAAGCACCCAACTTAGAGAGCACCGGGGACCCCACAGTCGTCATTGTCATTCTCCTCCTCCTCCTCCTCCTCCTCCTCCTCCTCCTCCTCCTCCCTTCTAGCACTGATGATGTTCCCTAGTTGGGTCATGAAACATCTGCAAGGAAACCACCCAGCTCAGAGATCACCAAGGACCCCACAGCCGCCTTCTTCCTCCTCCTCCTCCCCCCCCTCACCCTTCTGGCACTGACAATGTTCCCTAGTTGGGTCACAAAACATCTGCAAGGAAAGCACCCAACTTAGAGAGCACCGGGGACCCCACAGTCGTCATTGTCATTCACCTCCTCCTCCTCCTCCTCCTCCTCCTCCTCCTCCTCCTCCCTTCTAGCACTGATGATGTTCCCTAGTTGGGTCATGAAACATCTGCAAGGAAACCACCCAGCTCAGAGATCACCAAGGACCCCACAGCCGCCTTCTTCCTCCTCCTCCTCCCCCTCACCCTTCTGGCACTGATAATGTTCCCTAGTTGGGTCACAAAACATCTGCAAGGAAAGCACCCAACTTAGAGAGCACCGGGGACCCCACAGTCGTCATTGTCATTCTCCTCCTCCTCCTCCTCCTCCTCCCTTCTAGCACTGATGATGTTCCCTAGTTGGGTCATGAAACATCTGCAAGGAAACCACCCAGCTCAGAGATCACCAAGGACCCCACAGCCGCCTTCTTCCTCCTCCTCCTCCCCCTCACCCTTCTGGCACTGATAATGTTCCCTAGTTGGGTCACAAAACATCTGCAAGGAAAGCACCCAACTTAGAGAGCACCGGGGACCCCACAGTCGTCATTGTCATTCTCCTCCTCCTCCTCCTCCTCCTCCTCCTCCTCCTCCTCCTCCTCCTCCTCCTCCTCCTCCTCCTCCTCCTCCTCCTCCTCCCTTCTAGCTCTGATGATGTTCCCTAGTTGGGTCATGAAATGTCTGCAAGAAAACTACACAGCTCAGAGAGCACCAAGGACCCCACAGTCCTCCTCCTCCTCCTCCTCCTCCTCAAAGCAGAATTAGAGAGGGAGAAAAGTCTCTCTTTGCACGGGGCCGCCATCCATCCAGGCCGTATCCTGTGGGGAGGTTTCCATAGCTACCTGGGAGACCTTGGCAACCGGGCGCCTGTGGGGAGCTGGAGGCATCGGGCCTCCGTGTGCGCTGAGCACATGTTTCATAACTCAGATAATAATAGCAGCACGGCACCTTCGCAGCCGCTCGCTAAGGGGCCTTCCGTTGCCTTCGGAGATGAAAGTTTGCAGGAAGGCAGAGGACCCCAGGGGCCCGTCTCTTGGATCCCCGGAGGCCCAGCGGTGGCCGGAGCATCCTCCCCACGTAGCCCTGCAACCTCTTCCTCTCCTGTCTTCACGGCTCTTTCATCGCTCTCCTCCTTCCTGTGGACTTTGCCAATTATTATTCCCCTGTTCATGAAAGCGTGTTGCAGTCCCTCCTGCAGGATCAGGGTGTTTCTTCCAATAAAAGGAGAACATCATTTATAGCTCAGGGTTGAACTGTGGGCTCCGTGGTGCTCTCTGAGCTTGGTGGGTTTTTTTGCAGGCGTTTCAGGACCCGACTAGGTAACTCCCCTCCCTTCTAGCACTGGTGTTGTCACCGAGTTGGGTCATGAAATGTCTGCAAGAAAACCATCAAGCTCAGAGAGCACCAGGGACCCCACAGTCCTCCTCCTCCTCCTCCTCCTCCTCCTCTTCCTCCTCCTCCCCCTCTCAGCAAACCATCCTCCCTTCTAGCACTGATGATGTTCTCTAGTTGGGTCATGAAATGTCTGCAACAAAACCGCCAAGCTTAGAGCGTCAAGGACCCCACAGTCGTCGTCCTTCTCCTCTCCACAGCATCCCATTCCCTTCTAGCACTGATGTTCCCTAGTTGGGTGATGAAACATCAGCAAGAAAACAGCCAAGCTCAGAGAGCATCAAGGACTCTACAATCATCGTTGTCTTCCTCCTCCTCCCCCTCCCCTCTGCAATCCCCATTTCCTTCTAGCACTGATGATGTTCCCTAGTTGGGTCATGAAATGTCTGCAAGAAAACTGCCAAGCTCAGGGAGCACCAAGGACCCCACAGTCTTTCCTTCCTTCCTTCCTTCCTTCCTTCCTTCCTTCCTTCCTTCCTTCCTTCCTTCCTTCCTTCCTTCCTTCCTTCCTTCCTTCCTTCCTTCCTTCCTCCTCCTCCCTTCTAGCACTGATGATGTTCCCTAGTTGGGTCATGAAATGTCTGCAAGAAAACCACCCAGCTCAGAGGGCACCAAGGACCCCACAGTCCTTCTTCCCCCCTTCCTCCTCCTCCTCCTCCTCCCCTCTGCAATCCCCATTTCCTTCTAGCACATGATGTTCCCTAGTTGGGTCATGAAATGTCTGCAAGAAAACAGCCAAGCTCAGAGAGCACCAAGGACCCCAGAGTCGTCGTCGTCGTCCTCCTCCTCCTCCTCCTCCTCCTCCTCCTCCTCCTCCTCCTCCTCCTCCTCCTCCTCCTCCTCCCTTCTAGCACTGATGATGTTCCCTAGCTGGGTCATGAAATGTCTGCAAGAAAACTGCCAAGCTCAGAGAGCACCAAGGACCCCACAGTTCAATCCTGAGCTGCAAATATTCCCCTTGATCCAGTCCGTTCAATGGATCCTCTGCTTTATTTTCCAACTTAGGGTAGATCTGTTTCAATCTCTTTCGCTCCTTTTTGCACAAAAGCTCACACTGCTTTTATTTGCAAGCAAAAGGTGTTATATAAATTAAGCAAACAGATTTTATTAGGGTTGGTCCCACAACCAGCCAGATGTTTACACTGGATTTGGCGTTTTTATCCACCCATGTCCAGATGTAGGTGTTTGGTGGTGTTTAAGGTCTGCTGGCAGGATGGAAGCCACTCCAGGTCAAGTCAGCTCTCTTATTATGTTCAGATTCAGCTGCAATCCGTGATGGCTTCTGCATGCAAATTTGGGAATTAAAACCTGCTGGTTTCCACTTACAAGCGAATTAGAGTCGGAGGGGTGTCCAGTGGTGCTCCTGGAATTTGCCCCCCCCCCAAAAAAAACACCCAGCTTTGCTCTTTTTCCTTTTTTAAAATTTCACCTCCTGTTTCGCTGCCTGAGTAGGAACCACTTTGGGGATCCTGCTGCGTTTTTGTTGTTTCTGGATGTCATTTTACTATCCTGAGTATTTTGGAGGCGGTTTGGCCGATGTGGCTTTTCTGTTCCGGACGATTTAGAAATAAATTAAATTTAGCACAGAGCCCAAGGTAGTTGATTCCTTTCTTGGTGGCAATTGAAAACAATTCTTGTGATATTTACATGGCTTGTAGTTATTTTGTAAGAGTTAAAGTGCGATAGATTTAATAGTTTATTGTTGTTTGCATAAGGTAGACTATGATTGCTTGTATTTTTATACCCTGTATTGAGCTCTGGGAAGTCGGGGAGGGGGGAGGGGGAAGGGAGGGAGGTGTTGGGGAGGGTTGGGGAGAGGGGAGGGGGTTGGGAGGGGTTTTGTTTTGTTAAAAATAAAATGTATTGTAAAACTTTTCAATAAAAAAAAACAATTCTTGTTTTCTTCCAGAATTACCCAAATTATCTGAAGAAGGGTGTTCCCCCCACCTAAAAAAAGAGTAATAAATAACCAATTGTAATAAGCAATTAACCAGTGGAACTACCTGCCTCCAGCAGCTGTGAAGGCTCCAACACTGGAAGTTTTTAAGAAGAGACTGGACAGCCCTTTGTCTGAAATGGTATGGGGTTTCCTGCCTGAGCAGGGGGTTGGACTAGATGACCTCCAAGGTCCCTTCCAACTTTCTTCTTCTTCTTCTTCTTCTTCTTCTTCTTCTTCTTCTTCTTCTTCTTCTTCTTCTTCTTCTTCTTCTTCTTCTTCTTCTTCTTCTTCTTCTTCTTCTTCTTCTTCTTCTTCTTCTTCTTCTTCTTGTTATTGTTATTGTTATTATTATTATTATTATTGTTATTGCAAAAAACCCCAAACCCGATGAAAGAGGACGTTTCAAGCCATTCTGTAACATCCATTTCATATTTCATATTTTCCCATTCAAATTCAAGAATAGGATGAGAATCTGGGAGGTGGGTCAAAGAAGGCAAGATGGCTACTCTGATCACGTTTCCATTCCTTTTTTATTTAATTTAATTATTAAATTAAATTAAATTTTAAGCACAGAAAAAAGGGCGATGCTTTGATTACAGGTTGAATGTGCTCTCTTGATTTTTTTTGCTCTGGCCTAGGGACCCCTCCCCCCAACTACAGTCTTCGACTTTCAACCATTTGTTTAATGACTGTTCGAAGTTACAAAAAACTGACTTATGATGAATCCTCATACTTATGACTGTCACAGCATCCCCATAGCGACATGATCCAAAATCAGGGCGCTTGGCAACTGGCAGTTGTTTACAATGGTTACAGCACCTCACGTCACGTGATCCTCATTTCCCAGTTGGCTTCTGACAAGCAAAGTCAATGGGTGGGGGGAAGCCGGATTCGCTTAATGACCTGACAATTCACTTAATGACTGCAGTGTTTTGCTTAACAACCGTGGCAGAAAAGGTCATCAAATTGGGCGTGACTCACTTAACAGTCACCCCACTTAGCGACGGAAATTCTTTTCCCAATGATGGTCATAATTCGAGGACTAGCTTCACGTGTTGGTCTGCAGCTCTTGTCCAGGTGGAAGAGCAGTGGCCTAAGCTGGCTGGGGACCATGGGAGCAGTAGTCCAACCTATCTCGGTCAGCCAGAGCGGGAAAGCTGAAAGGTATGGATTTCTGGGAAATTTTTGTCCAGAAAACGGCGACCTTTCAATCATCCACGTGATTGGCATCTCAGCCAACCTTCTGACCTGAAGTTGCACAGATGGCCTCTAGAGGGCGCCCGCACCCATCAGCCTAACTTTACATGCCTGTTGCTAATTTGCACATTTTTACAGAGGTTTTTAATTAAGTCTTTTACTTACAGCAGGCCTTAAAAATATGGAAGAAAAAGTGCTCTGGGCCCCGAATGGTGCTAAATGAAGTCTTCTTTTAAAGAAACAACAGCAATAATGTCTGTATTAAAGAGCTGCCTTTCCCCCACCACCTCTCTTGCACACGTAATGTTGCACTCTTCACAGTTGGGTTGATGACCCACGAAATGGGGAAAACACTCTATTATTTCAAGAAATCACCTCCCAAAAGGCACCTGGCCCCTTAACTGAGGTTAGGGAACCTTCCTTCTCCTGGGGACAAATAAGAAAAGAGGATGGAGAAGGCTGGGTGGGTCTCTCTGTCCAGCAGCTCTTCAAATCAAAAGGCCTTTTCACACAACCCCTGCCTGGCAAGGACACCCAGGACATGTGGCTGTGGGAACAAGGCTGTTGGCCTTGTCAACTAGGGATCTAGGCTCCTGTGTGGAGCAGTCTGTCTCAACCATAGAATCCTAGGGCTGCAAGGGACCTGGAGGTCTTCTAGTCCAACCCGCTGCTCGAGGCAGGAGACCTTATGCCAATAAACGATTGTCCAGTCTCTTCTTGAAAGCCTCCAGTGATGGAGCAGCCATGATTTCTGGAGGGAAGCTCTATCTATCATCTATCTGTGTCTCTCTCTCTCTCTCCCTCCCCCCCATCTATTCTCTATCTATTACCTAGTCTAAAGAAAAGAAGAAATAGGGGTGACACGATAGCAGCGTTCCAGTATTTGAGGGGCTGCCCCAAAGAAGAGGGGGTGACATTATTCTCCAGAGCACCAGAGGGAAGGACGAGGAACGACGGTTGGAAACTGATCAAGGAGAGAAGCAACCTGGAATTAAGGAGAAACTTCCGGACAGTGAGGACAATCAACCAGTGGAACAGCTTGCCCCCAGAAATCGTGGGTGCTCCATCCCTAGAGGTTTTTAAGAAGAGACTGGACAATCGCCTGTCTGAGATGGTATAGGGCCGTGGTGGCGAACCTACGGCACGCGTGCCACAGGCGGCATGCAGAGCCCTCTCTGTGGGCACACGTGCCGTTGCCCCAGTCCTAGGCCTTCAGCTGGGTTTTATAAAACCTTTTCGCTTTAGGCCTCTGCTGCTCTGTGCAAAAAAAAAGGTTCAATCAATCAATCAATCAATTCTCGTGGGGAAAAAAAAGATCTCACAAAGTTGGAATTGATTGATTGAACTTTTTAGTCCCACCCAGTCTGACGTTACCACCGCAGCCACGCCCACCCAATGGGCCACGCCCACCCAGCACCCGATGATACATAAGTGGGTTTGGGGTTGCAGTTTGGGCACTCGGTCTCTAAAAGGTTCGCCATCACTGGTATAGGTTTTGCTCGAGCGGGGGGCTGGACTAGAAGACCTCCAAGGTCCCTTCCTACATCTATTCTATTCTATTCTATTCTATTCTGTTCTGTTCTGTTCTGTTCTGTTCTGTTCTGTTCTGTTCTGTTCTATTCTATTCCATTCCATTCCATTCTATTCTATTCTGTTCTGTTCTATTCTATTCCATATTTTCTTTTCTATTCTATTCTATTCTATTCTATTCTGTTCTGTTCTGTTCTGTTCTGTTCTGTTCTGTTCTGTTCTATTCTATTCCATTCTATTCTGTTCCATATTTTCTATTCTATTCTATTCTATTCTATTCTATTCTATTCTATTCTATTCTATTCTATTCTATTCTATTCTATTCTATTCTATTCTATTCTATTCTATTCTATTCTATTCTATTTACATATAATCTCTCTCTCTCTCTCTCTCTCTCTCTCTCTCTCTCTCATCTATATCTATCATTTCTCTCTCTCTCTTTCATCCATCCATCCATCCATCCTTATGCCAACCTGGGCTGCTCAGTCTCTTCTTGAAAGCCTCCAGTGGTGGAGCACCGATCGTCAAGGGAAGCTGCTCCCATCCACCTATCCTCTGTCTATGTATGGAACGGAAGTTGCCTCCTGAAGTTGTGGGTGCTCCATCTCTGGGCTGCTATTCGTGCGAATGGTAGAGGGTTTCCTGCTTGAGCAGGGGGTTGGACTAGATGACCTCTAAGGTCCCTTCTAACTCTGTTATTCTGTTATCTGCATAGCTTCCAGGAAGGAAGAGCTTAAGCCAAATGCAGCAATGAGGCCGGATCATGCCTCCCATTCTGGGAGTTGTAGTCCTCAAAAACAATGCTGGCTGAGGAATTCTGGGAGTTGTAGTCCCCCAAAATGATGCTGTCCAGGGGATTCTGGGAAATATATGCTGTCTAGGGAATCCTGGGAGTTGTAGTTCCTAAATTATGCTGTCTG
Organism: Vipera berus; assembly: GCF_964194415.1. Classification (NCBI taxonomy): domain Eukaryota; kingdom Metazoa; phylum Chordata; class Lepidosauria; order Squamata; family Viperidae; genus Vipera; species Vipera berus. The sequence goes on from NC_138206.1 coordinate 1,492,403, forward strand.
GGGAATTTTGGGAACTATACTCCCAAATCCATGCCGGCTGGGGAATTCTGGGATTTGCAGTTCCCAAACGATGCTGTCTTGGGCATTCTGGGAGCTGTAGTCCTCAAAAACAATGGCGGCTGGAGAATTCTGGGAATTGTAGCTGTAGATTGAGGGGAAAACGCTCATTAGAGAAGTGTTTTTGAATCAGGCCCAATTTAAGATGACGGATTACAATTCCCAAAATCCCCCAGCCAGTTTAGCCAATCGTTTGGGCCTGCAAGGCCGAGAAGCGATCTGAATCCTTCCTGGAGGACTTTCTGATCTGTGGTAGATCCCGTCTTCTCCTCCGTGTCATTTTTTGTGCAGCTGAGGATGGGCTGTGTCTCCTTTGCGGCTCCTGGTTCGCCGTCCTGTGAATTTCGTCTGAATCAGCGTCCCAGGAGTGGGATCCTCGGCTTCTCGGAAAGAGAGCAAGCCAGGCTGATTCATCCCAGGTCACGTAATTAGGCCACAAGGGCCCAAGGCTTCCGGAGGCTGCTTGCAGTCCGGAACCACAAAATGGCCTCTGCTAATTGACTGGCAAAGCAGGTGGCTGGTGGAGCTAACGAGCCTCGCTTTCCCACCAGACGGCAAGCAGAAAAATGTCGGCCATGTTGTGATTATCGTCCTAGATCGGCTAGCAAGGGCTTCTTGTTCTGATCTGATGCTCCCCCACCCCAGCTGGGTTGAACCTAGACTGGGGGGAGCGTGTGTGTGTAAAGGTGGCCACTTTGAGATGGGAGTTGAAGTCCACCCGTCTCAAAATGGCCACCTTTGGAGACCCCTGACCCAGGCCTTCCAGGTGAGAGGCAGAGAAAGAGGCCCAGAGATAATTCTGCAGCAATAGAAGACAATCTCTGGAGCTCAGGGTTGAACGATGGGGTCCCTGGTGTTCTCTGAGCTTGGCTGTTTTCTGGCAGACGTTTCATGACCCAGCTAGGGAACATCATCGGGGCTAGAAGGGAGGAGGATGAGGAGGAAGAGGAGGAGGAGGAGGAGGAGGAAGGAAGGAAGGAAGGAAGGAAGGAAGGAAGGAAGGAAGGAAGGAAGGAAGGAAGGACGGACAGACTGTGGGGTCCCTGGTGTTCTCTGAGCTTGGCTGTTTTCTGGCAGACGTTTCATGACCCAGCTAGGGAACATCATCGGGGCTAGAAGGGAGGAGGAGGAGGAGGAAGAGGAGGAGGAGGAGGAAGGAAGGAAGGAAGGAAGGAAGGAAGGAAGGAAGGAAGGAAGGAAGGAAGGAAGGACGGACAGACAGACTGTGGGGTCCCTGGTGTTCTCTGAGCTTGGCTGTTTTCTGGCAGACGTTTCATGACCCAGCTAGGGAACATCATCGGGGCTAGAAGGGAGGAGGAGGAGGAGGAAGAGGAGGAGGAGGAGGAGGAGGAAGGAAGGAAGGAAGGAAGGAAGGAAGGAAGGAAGGAAGGACAGACAGACTGTGGGGTCCCTGGTGTTCTCTGAGCTTGGCTGTTTTCTGGCAGACGTTTCATGACCCAGCTAGGGAACATCATCGGGGCTAGAAGGGAGGAGGATGAGGAGGAAGAGGAGGAGGAGGAGGAGGAGGAAGGAAGGAAGGAAGGAAGGAAGGAAGGAAGGAAGGAAGGAAGGAAGGACGGACAGACTGTGGGGTCCCTGGTGTTCTCTGAGCTTGGCTGTTTTCTGGCAGACGTTTCATGACCCAGCTAGGGAACATCATCGGGGCTAGAAGGGAGGAGGAGGAGGAGGAAGAGGAGGAGGAGGAGGAAGGAAGGAAGGAAGGAAGGAAGGAAGGAAGGAAGGAAGGACGGACAGACAGACTGTGGGGTCCCTGGTGTTCTCTGAGCTTGGCTGTTTTCTGGCAGACGTTTCATGACCCAGCTAGGGAACATCATCGGGGCTAGAAGGGAGGAGGAGGAGGAGGAAGAGGAGGAGGAGGAGGAGGAGGAAGGAAGGAAGGAAGGAAGGAAGGAAGGAAGGAAGGAAGGAAGGAAGGACAGACAGACTGTGGGGTCCCTGGTGTTCTCTGAGCTTGGCTGTTTTCTGGCAGACGTTTCATGACCCAGCTAGGGAACATCATCGGGGCTAGAAGGGAGGGAGGAGGAGGAGGAGGAGGAGGAAGAGGAGGAGGAGGAGGAAGGAAGGAAGGAAGGAAGGAAGGAAGGAAGGAAGGAAGGAAGGAAGGAAGGAAGGACAGACAGACTGTGGGGTCCCTGGTGTTCTCTGAGCTTGGCTGTTTTCTGGCAGACGTTTCATGACCCAGCTAGGGAACATCATCGGGGCTAGAAGGGAGGGGGAGGAGGAGGAGGAGGAAGAGGAGGAGGAGGAGGAGGAGGAAGGAAGGAAGGAAGGAAGGAAGGAAGGAAGGAAGGAAGGAAGGACAGACAGACTGTGGGGTCCTTGGTGTTCTCTGAGCTTGGCTGTTTTCTGGCAGACGTTTTGTACTGTAGGCACCTGTCCAGCCGCCTGATTGGTCCACCTGGCCGGCGGGAATTCTTGGACACCGGGTTGTGTGACACCTGCACGGCGGGAGAATGGAGCCAGCGGGTTGGCTAGCACTAGGTAGAGACTGGGGGATATAAGGGCAACCTGGGCAAGCAAGGCCAGTTCGGCCACGTGGAGTGAAATAAACAAAGTAACCCTAACCCTGTCTCCGAGTCATCTGTCGCGGCACAAGGAGATAACACGTTTCATGACCCAACTAGGGAACATCATCAGTGCTAGAATGGAGGAGGAGGAGGAGGAGGAGGAGGAGGAGGAGGAGGAAGGAAGGAAGGAAGGAAGGAAGGAAGGAAGGAAGGAAGGAAGGAAGGAAGGAAGGAAGGAAGGAAGGAAGGAAGGAAAGACAGACTGTGGGGTCCTTAGTGCTCTTTGAGCTTGGCTGTTTTCTGGCAGACGTTTCATGACCCAGCTAGGGAACATCATCAGTGCCAGAAGGGAGAAGGAAGAGGAGGAGGAGGGCAGCTGTGGGGTCCTTGGTGTTCTCTGAACATGATGCTTTCCTTGCAGACATTTCATTATTTTTATTTTTTTACTTATATGCTGTACATCTCACTTAAACATGACTCTGGGTGTCTTACTATCAATAAAACACCAGCCTAAAACATTAAAACAATAAATGAGTATAACGAGGGCCCTGGGCTATGCAAAGCAGCATCCGGAAATATCAGTTTTTGCATTTTACACTCCTCCAAATGCAAGTGTTAGGCCCCTGAGCTTGGATGAATGAACAGTAGAGAGGACAACCGGGGCCTCTCTCGGTAAGAAGAAAATGCCCTTGGCCCTGCCGGCTGACCGTGTGCCCAGGCCTGGCTCTGCTCCCATCCTGAAAGCTGGAAGTTGGAAGCCGGCCTCCGATCTTGGTATTTCATGGCCCAGCTGGGTGACTTCATCAGAGCTAATGAGGAGAAGGATAGTCCTGATGAGGGTCCCTAGTTGGGCCTGCAAGAAAACAGCCCTGCGCAGAGAACGCCAAGGACCCCGCAGTCCTCCTCCTCCTCCTCCTCTCCACAGCATCTCTCTCCCGTCTAGCACTGAAGATGTTTCCTAGTTGGGTCATGAAACATCTGTAAGAAAATAATGAAGCTCAGAGAGCCCAGCCCCAAGGACCCACTCTTCTTCTTCTTCTTCTTCTTCTTCTTCTTCTTCTTCTTCTTCTTCTTCTTCTTCTTCTTCTTCTTCTTCTTCTTCTTCTTCCTCCTCCTCCTCCTCCTCCTCCTCCTCCTCCTCCTCCTCCTCCTCCTCCTCCTCCTCCTCCTCCTCCTCTTCTTCTTCTTCTTCTTCTTCTTCTTCTTCTTCTTCTTCTTCTTCTTCTTCTTCTTCTTCTTCTTCTTCTTCTTCTTCTTCTTCTTTCTTCTTCTTCCTCCTCCTCCTCCTCCTCCTCCTCCTCCTCCTCCTCCTCCTCCCAAGAGCCCCACTCCTCTAGCACTGATTATGTTACCCAGTTGTATAATGAAACATCTGCAGAAGATAACCCGGCTCAGAGACACCGAAGACCCTGCAGACTTCTGCCCAGGTGCCACCTTTGCAGATTGGCAGCTGGACTTTCCATTTGCTCCGAAATCAGCTCCGGGAGGTAGCCCCAAAAATGCTTTTCTAAAAGGCAACTGGAGTTTCTTGGTTTTTTAAAAAAAACCATATCACTTCTCATCCAAGAAGCTTCTTCAGTTCTAACTCACTGGCAAATAGAGAAAGAGAGGCAGAGTGAGAGACAGGTAATAATAATAATAATAATAATAATAATAATAATAATAATAATAATAATAATAATAATAATAATAATAATAATAATAATAATATAATAATAATAATCATCTTATTATTATTATTATATTATGATAATGATAATGATAATAATAATGATAATGATAATAATAATAAAGTTGGAAGGAACCTTGGAGGTCATCTAGTCCAACCCCCTGCTCAGGCAGGAAACCCTATACCATTTCGGACAAATGCCTGTCCAGTCTCTTCTTAAAAGCCTCCAGGGATGGAGCGCCCACAATTTCTAGAGTTAAGATGTTTCACTGGTTAATTGTTCTAACAGTCAGGAAGTTTCTCCTTAGTTCCAGGTTGCTTCTCTCCTTGATTAGTTTCCATCCCTTGCTTCTTGTCCTGCCTTCAGGTGCTTTGGAGAATATCTTGGCTCCCTCTTCTTTGGGGCAGCCCCTGAGATACTGGAAGACTGCTATCATGTCCCCCCTAGTCCTTCTTTTCGTTAAATTAAACATACCCAATTCCAGCAACCGTCCCCTATATCTTTTAGCCTCCAGTCCCCCAATCATCTCTGTTGCTCTTCTCTGCGCTCTTTCTAGAGTCTCAACATCTTTTTTACATCGTGGGGACCAAGGGTGGACACCGTATTCCAGGTGTGGCCTTACCAAGGCATTGTAAAGTGGTATTAGTACTTCACTTGATCTTGATTCTATCCCTCTGTTAATGCAGCCTAGCACTGTGTTGGCTTTTTTGGCAGCTGCAGCACACTGCTGGCTCATACTGAAGTGATTGTCTACTAGGATTCCGAGATGTCTCTGGGAGAGGGGGTGGAGAGAGAGAGAGAGAGAAAGAGAGAGAGGGTGAGTAAGAGAGAGGGTGAGGAAGAGAGAGAAAAAGAGGAAGAGAAAAAGAAAGAAAGACAGAGAAAAGAGAGAAAGAGTGAAAGAAAGAGACAGGGAAATAGAGAGAAGGGACGGAATGAGAAAGAGAAAGAGGGGGAGAAAGAGAGAAAGAGAAAAAGAAAGAAAGAGAGAGTGAAAAGAGAGAAAGAGTGAAAGAAAGAGACAGGGAAATAGGGAGAAGGGAGGGAAGAAGAAAGAGAAAGGGGGGAGAAAGAGAAAGAGAGGAAGAGGGGGAAAAAAGAGAGAGAGATAAGGAGGAGAGATTAAGCATATTTATGCAGGGTTACTGGGAGGGAGAGGAGATGCAGAACAAAAAAGCCTTGAATTCATCCCAGAATTTGTCGGTGGGATTTCTCCCGCCCGGCTGGCCGTCTTAGCTTCTTGGCAAGTGGACGGTCCAGGAGATTTACGGTTGGACCGAGGCAATTAGCGGGTGGCCCAGAGACCCCCTTGGGCAGAGGGCAAGCCAGCCGGCATTAGCGATGGGGACGGTTACCAAGTTCCAGTCTTTTCCATTCCTGGCTTTTGGGAATCGGTCCAGTTTGTAGAACCAGAGGACAGTTTGAAAAGCTGGAGTCCTATTTTCAGCCCCCCCCCCCCCCCCGATGCGACCGTCCCCAAGCTGGGGAATCTGGCCGGCAAGAAGCAAGAAAGCAGAAAAACAAGCGGAAAGCAAAGACGGATGGATGGAGTGATGGAGGGAGGGAGGGAGGGAGGGAGGGAAGGAAGGAAGGAAGGAAGGAAGGAAGGAAGGAAGGAAGGAAGGAAGGAAGGAAGCCACCGTGCCCTTCCTTATGTGTGTGGAATGCTTGATATACACAAAGAAATGGAAGCGCTGGGATCCTGGCCTTCTTTCCGCCCTCTGGACCGTTTTGGCCTCTCTGAGGCGCCTTTGGGGACCGGAGTGGAATGAAGGAGAGGCTGAAAAAGACACCCAGCCCTCAGCCAGGATCCATTTCCTCAGGCTGGCGGCGTTTGCCAGGGAAGTGCCGGCTTCTTCCTTCCTTCCTTCCTTCCTTCCTTCCTTCCTTCCTTCCTTCCTTCCTTCCTTCCTTCCTTCCTTCCTTCTTTCCCTCCCTCCCTCCCTCCCTCCCTCCCTCCTTCCTTCCTTTCTTCCTTCCTTCCTTCCTTCCCTCCTTCCTCCCTCCCTCTCTCCCTCCCTCCCTCCCTCCCTCCTTCCTTCCCTCCGAATCAGATCAGATCAGGAGAGACCAGCAGCTGGATGGACATCTCCCACTGGGGGCTCCACCTTGGCCAGGACTCCAACGGAGAGGTGCCGTTTTATTCCTGTAAACTCCCCATTCTGCACTATTTCCCATTCATTAGGCATTAGGAGGATCCTTGACTTACGACCAGAGTGTTCATTGCTGAGCAAGGCGCTTCTAAAGCAAGTTGTGGCCATTTTTTATGCCGGTTGCCAAACTTCCAAATTTTGATCACAGGAAGAGAATTGAGGACCTATCATACGTCACTTTTCTCAGTCGCTAAAGTTGAGGACTAAAATTTGGGGCAGTCACTAAAGTCAAGGACTGTCTGTCCTGAGAGGCCCAGTTGGTTCATCATCAAATGACTCTGTTTTTACAACATATTACAGATTATAACCTCTGAACTGCCCAGAATCACCTTAACAGAATAACAAAACGATAAAGCTGGAAGGGACCTTGGAGGTCATCTAGTCCAACCCCCTGCTCAGGCAGGAAAGCCTATACCATTTCAGACAAATGGCTGGCCAATCTCTTCTTAAAAACCTCCAGTGTTGGAGCATTCACCACCTCTGGAGGCAGGTTGTTCCACTGGTTAATTGTTCTAACTGTCAGGAAGTTTCTCCTTAGTTCTAGGTTGCTTCTCTCCTTGACTAGTTTCCATCCGTTGCTTCTTCTCCTGCCTTCTTCAGGCGCTTTGGAGAATAGCTTGACTCCCTCTTCTTTGGGGCAGCCCCTGAGATATTGGAAGAGTTGCTATCCTGTCCCCCCTCACCCTTCTCTTCATTAAACTAGACAGTCCCAGTTCCTGCAACTGTTCTTTGTATGTTTTAACCTCCAGCCCCCTAATCATAAAAAATTAATAAATAAATAAAAATGTGCTTCGAGATGTTGAACTGGGACGTTGGCAACCGGTGCCTTTGATGAGTTGATGACTCAGTGCATGGTATCCACCGTGCAAAGAGAGGTTAATTCAATAATGTGGTTAAAGTGTATTTTCTGACTCCCGGTCAGGCTGCAAAAATGGGCTTGGATTCTCCAGAGAAGACCCTAATGCAAAGGCCGTCCCTCTCATTTTCTCCTGCCTGTAATTGCCAAATTAAATAAGTGCCTTATCCCCCCGCCAGGCTCTGCCTTCATTGATCCTCAGACAAATCAATTTGCCCCAGTGTAACTTTCCACACTAATTGCTTGGAAGGTTTCCTGTTGGATAGAGAAAAATAAAATAAAATAAAATAAAATAAAATAAAATAAAATAAAATAAATAAAATAAAATAAAATAAAATAAAATAAAATAAAATAAAATAAAATAATAAAATAAAATAAAATAAAACAATACAATACAATACAATACAATACAATACAATACAATACAATACAATACAATACTATACAATATAATAATAAAATAAAATAAAATAAAATAAAATAAAATAAAATAAAATAAAATAATAAGCACATTGGTTTGTGCTTAAAATTGTAAGCCGCCCTGAGTCTTCGGAGAAGGGCGGGATATAAATGGGATTAAAATAATAATAATAATAATAAAATAAAATAAAATAATAAAAAAATAAAATAAAATAAAATAAAATAATAAAATAAAATAAAATAAAATAAAATAAAATAATAAAATAAAATAAAATAAAATAATAATAAAATAAAATATAATAAAATAAAATAATAAAATAAAATAAAATAAAATAAAATAAAATAATAAAATAAAATAAAATAAAATAAAATAAAATAAAATAAAATAATAAAATAAAATAAAATAAAATAAAATAAAATAAAATAAAATAAAATAAAATAATAAAATAAAATAATAAAATAAAATAAAATAAAATAAAATAAAATAAAATAAAATAAAATAAAATAAAATAAAATAAATAAATAAATAAATAAATAAATAAATAAAATAAAATAAAATAAAATAGGACATTGGCCGGGGAGGGAGTTGCCATCTCGGCTGGAACTTTCCAAAGAAATTGGGGAATGAAAGGAGATCAAAGGCAAGAGCAAAATTAAAAAAGAAAAATTAAAGAAGCCCAGTTGCTGAAATGAAGAAATTAAAGGAAAAGATCCGGCCCTGCAATTCCTTTCTGATGTGCACCTGCTGAGGATCAAAGGACTGGGTGCAAACCATGCTAAACCAAGGCTTTACTGCAGGGGCCTTCAAACTTGGCCCTCTGATGACTTGTGGACTTCAACTCCCAGAATTCGTGCCTGGCTGAGGAATTCTGGGAGTTGAAGTCCACAAGTCATCAAAGGGCCAAGTTTGAAGGCCCCTGCTTTACTGCAATGGCATTGTGGGTGTGGCTCTCTTCTAGAGCTTCAATTTGGGGTTCAGCCTTAAGACATGGACAGTGTTAATGAAGAAAGATGGATCAGTCACTGTTTCCTACAGTCAAATGGATGCCCAACCTCTTCTTGAAAACCTCCAGTGTTGGAACTCAAACAACTTCTGGAGGCAAGTGGTTCCACTGATTAATTGTTCTCACTGTCAGGAAGTTTCTCCTTAGTTCCAGGTTGCTTCTCTCCTTGACGAGTTTCCATCCGTTGCTTCTTGTCCTGCCTTCTGGTGCTTTGGAGAAGAGCTTGACTCCCTCTTCTTTAGGGCAGCCCCTCAGATACTGGAATACTGCTATCATGTCACCCACTTGTGGGACGTCAGCCCCACAGAGAAGGAAATATTAAAAGGGCAGGAAAATATATTTCCTCAAAGGATCTTAAAGAGGCAGAAAAGCATGCCCAGCTCTGTAGAAATGCAGATGTGATAATCCATTCAGGAAGGTTGGAGGCCTCTAGCTAGAAGTTTAGAAAGACAAAGACACCTAAAATCTACATAGCCCACCCAAACTCTAAGACAGGACATAATAGGATTAACCCACAGATGCCAAAGGGACACAGGTCAGAAGACATGACACAGGAAATACAAAGCCTCAAACAGGAACAGGAAACAACTCCAAACACAAAAGCCCCAGAGGGTATAAAAACCCACTCCCTACATGTGCTCACTCTCTTTTCCTTCCAGAGCCATCTTCCTGTCTGGCTCTCCTCTTCAATAAACTGCAACCTTCTTCCTAAAGCAGTCGCCATGTTGTTTATTCCCGGCTTAGACTGAACCCTGATGAAGACTTTTCCTTCCACGTACCAGTCCTCCTTTTCATTAGACATACCCAAGATTCCAAGATATTCTCGATGTCTTCCAGATGTTTTGGATTTCAGTGTTGGAATCCTAAGTCAGCACCAGAATAGGGAAGGCGGGATAATTCAAGCATGACCATTTATAGCTGCAGAGATGATATCTGATTCTTACATTCTCATGAAATAATAATAATAATAATAATAATAATAATAATAATAATAATAATAATAATGATGATGATGATGACGATGATGATGACGATGATGATGATGATGTTGGAAGGGACCAAACCCCTGCTCAGGCAGGAAACCCTATACCCGTGGTGGTGAACCTATGGCGAGCCCTCTCTGTTGGCACGCACGTCGTCGCCCCAAACCTAGGCCTTCAGCTGGGTTTTATAAAACCTTTTCGCTTTAGGACTCCGCCACCGTGTGCAAAAAAAAATGGCGCTCCATTTTGCTCTATGAGTTCATGGTGACTTAACCCTAACCCTAAGTGGAATTTTCCTGCAATGGGATTTTCCCAAGTATTTTACAAGGAAACATAGATACAGCGGCCTAGAAAGGTAAGTGCCCTCCTAACCATACCTAAGCTCTCTGAGTTTGTTGGCAATGGCCATTTTGCTCTATGAGCTCCTGGTGACCTAACCCTAACCCTAAGTGGAATTTTCCTCCAGTGGGCCATGCCCACTTGGCACCCGATGATACATAAGGCGGTTTAAGTCGCAGTTTGGGCACTCAGTCTCTGAAAGGTTTGCCATGATCGCCCTATACCATTTTAGACAAATGGCCGTCCAGTCTCTTCTTAAAAACTCCCATTGTTGGAGCATTCACAGCTTCTGGAGGCAGGTTGTTCCAGTGGTTAATTGCAGCTAATAGTAGAGGCTAATATCTCAGATAACTTTCAACGGAGAGTAGAGAAATTTTGTTGTTGTTGTTAGCTGTGAAGTCGTGTCCCACCCATCGTGACCCTATGGACAACGTTCCTCCAGGCCTTCCTGTCCTCCACCATCTTCTGGAGTCCATTTAAGCTCACGCCTACTGCTTCAGTGACTCCATCCAGCCACCTCCTTCTCTGTCGTCCCCTTCTTCTCTTGCCCTCAATCTTTCCCAGCATGAGGCTCTTCTCCAGTGAGTCCTTCCTTCTCATTAGGTGGCCAAGGTATTTGAGTTTCAGCTTCAGGATGTGGCCTTCTAAAGAGCAGTCAGGATTGATCTCCTCTAGGACTGACCGGTTTGATCGCCTTGCAGTCCAAGGGACTCGCAGGAGTCTTCTCCAGCACCAGAGTTCAAAGGCCTCGATTCTTTGGCGCTCAGCCTTTCTTATGGTCCAACTTTCACTGCCATACATTGCAACTGGGAAGACCATAGCCTTGACTATACGCACTTTTGTTGACAGGGTGATGTCTCTGCTTTTTAGTGTGCTGTCTAGATTTGCCATGGCTTTCCTCCCCAGGAGCAAGCGTCTTTTAATTTCTTGGCTACAGTCCCCGTCTGCGGTGATCTTGGAGCCCAGGAAAATAAAATCTGTCACTACCTCCATTTCTTCCCCATCTATTTGCCAGGAATTGAGAGGGCCGGATGCCATGATCTTGGTTTTCTTAAGGTTAAGTTTCAACCCAACTTTTGCACTCGCCTTCTTCACCCGCAACAAGAGGCTCTTTAGTTCCTCTTCACTTTCTGCCATTAGAGTGGTATCATCTGCATATCTTAGGTTGTTGATATTTCTTCCGGCAATCTTAATTCCAACTTTAGAGAAATTTTACTTACAAGCAAACTTTATACAACTGCCGAATTCACAGTGAGTCCAGGCAGGCTTACCAAAGTAAAAATACACACACACACACACACACACACACACACACACACGACAACAGAATGAGAGAATTGGAAGGGACCTTGGAGGTCTTCTAGCCTTACCCCCTGCTCCAGTAGGAGACCCTGTACTATTCCAGACAAATGGCAGTCCAGTCTCTTCTTGAAAACTTCCAGTGTTGGAGCACCCACAACGTCTAGAGGCCAGGAGTTCCGCTGGTTAATTGTTCCCGCTGTCAGGAAATTCCACAAGAATGAAACCCATCATTTGATGAGCAACTGTATCCTGTTTTATCGGCTTTTTATCACCGTATCTGCTTTTAATACCTGAAGGATGCTGAACTTAGCAAAGGGAAGGCTCAGCTTTATAGGATATTTTATGTTTGCATTATTCTACAACCCTCCCTCGGGACATAAATGGTAGGGATTGAAAATTGGAAATAGCTAAAAGTCACGAACAAATAAATAAGTACAGAAGCTCTTCCAGTCGCTGAGGGTGAGGTTTGGCCCAGGGCATTGCTTACCTCAGATATATGGATTATTTTCTGACAGGACTATCCGTCTTCCGGGAGATCGATGGTCCCACACGATGCAGCACACAGTAAATAATGCAAATTAAGGTGAAATAAATAATAAAACTGAAGGTTTGGGGCAGGAAGCTTTCCCCTGTCTACATTTACAAGCATGATTGGTGGCTGGAGACCTGGGTGGGAGGGCAAGGATGATGGGTATTTGCTAACAAACTGGAGGGCCGGTTTGGTGTGCTGGATAAGGTGCTGAGCTAGAAACCAGGCGATGCTGAGTTCTAGTCCTGCCTTAGGCAAGAAAGCCAACTGGGTGACTTTGGGCCAATCGCCAGGAGACGGTGAGCTCTAGTCCCTCCTTAGACAGGAAAGCCAGCTGGGTGACTTTGGGCCAATCACCAGGTGACGGTGAATTCTAGTCCCGCCTTAGACAGGAAAGCCAGCTGGGCGACTTTGGGCCAATCACCAGGAGACGGTGAGTTCTAGTCCCGCCTTAGACAGGAAAGCCGGCTGGGTGACTTTGGGCCAATCGCCAGGAGACGGTGAGTTCTAGTCCCACCTTAGGCATGAAAGCTAGTTTGGCGACTTTGGGCCAATCACTCTCTCTCAGTCCAACCCACCTTGCAGGGTTGTTGTTATAGAGAAAATGGAAGGAGGAATCAACATAAGCCCCAGCTGAGAAAGTTACATGAACAAAACATTTCAGGCATATATTCTTGCTGTCACCGCCTCTTCTTGCTTGCCTTTTCCAGGGCGAAAAGTCTCCATTTTCTTTTGCAGGGCTTCATTTCCCGCGCCCTCTTCCTCCTCGTCCCTTCCCCTCCCCACCCTGCCTTTCCTTCCCCTGATTCACGCACAGTTGTGTAACCATTGACAAGCTGCCACCCACACTGTTCACAACTTGAAAGGAGGGGGAAACACACACACACACACACAGACACACACGAAGGCTGAAACGGCACGAAAAGTTATCCGCAGAATCAGGTAGCTTGAGGTCATCCAGCTCAACCCGTTGCTGGGGCAAGGTGTCAAGTTAAAGCTCGAGCGGCAGGCAGCTGCTCCGCCTCCGTTTTTCCAGCAAAAGGATGCGTTCTCAGATGCCAATAAAGGAGAATATTTGAAGCTCAGGGTTGAAACGAGGTGTCCTCTGTGCTCCGTGAGCTTGTTTGTTTTCTTGCAGACCTTTCGTTAGCAAAGTAGGCGACGTCATCAGTGCTAGAAGGGAGGGGGGGGTTTGCAGAGAGGGAGGGGGAGGAGGCGGAGGAGGACTGTGGGGGTCTTTGTTGCGCTCTGAGCTTCCTCGTTTTCTTGCAGATGTTTCATTAGCCAAACTAATGCACGCAGCCACGATCCACTTGCGACCGCAACGGAGCTGAACATTTCTCTGAGACCTTTCTGAAGGGAGTTTGGGCCCCAGCGTATGACCTGTCTTGCCTCCGTCCTAAAGTAAATCACTGCAGTCGATAAGTGAGTCACCCGGCCGTTAAGTGAATCGGGGTTCCCCCCGTTGACTTTGCTCGTCAGAAGGCGGCGGAAGGGGATTACGTGGCCCCGGGGACACTGCGACCGTCATAAGTATGAGCCCAGTTGCCAAGCAGCTGAATTTGGATCGCGGGACCAAGGGGGATGCTGCCACGGTCGTAAGTGTGGAAGTCGTGTTTTTCAGTGCCGTTGTAACCTTGAACGGTCCCTAAATGAACTTTTGTTAACTTGCAGTCCGAGGGTCTTCGAACTAGGCCACTTTAAGACTTGTGGACTTCAACTCCCAGAATTGAAGGGCTGGCTGAGGAATTCTGGGAGTTGAAGTCCACAAGTCTTAAAGTGGCCCAGCTTGGAGACAACCCCTGCCTTGGATGGTGGCTGGGGAATTCTGGGAGTTGAAGTCCACAAGTCTTAAAGTGGCCACGTTTGAAGACCCCTGTTGTAGTCCATTTCCTGCAGCCCATCTTGCACGGCAATTGAAGTTGTGCTCTTGACGCAACTGTGGCTTCGTTGTTAATCTTCCTTGGTGTTAATTACGTCCCTTTTTAACAACTTTGATCACTGCCCAGCTTCAGCTGACTCATTTAGCCCGAACGTGGCAGCCCCTTTACAAGAACGAACATCCTTCCCTGCACCCAATCCCTTGCACCCTTCCTGGATCTGTGTGTGTGTGTGTGTGTGTGTGTGTGTGTGTGTGTGTGTGTATGTTTTTGCGGATCGTGTTATTTGTGGCTTGTCGTCTAAACCTGGAATCGACATTGCGGCACACCTCCTGACCTCCTCCCCGAGTCCAAGTCGGCACAAAGGATCAAGGGTGTCCTTATGTACGTTACAGGGAGTCCTCGACTTACGACGGTTCACTTAGTGACCGAGGTTGAAAGTGACGCAGGACCATTTTCACATGCAGCATCCTGATGAAGTCCACGAGTCATCATATGGGCCAAGTTTGAAGACCCCTGCGCTAAATCCTGATTTTTCTGAAAGTTTGGGTGCCTGGCAACTGGCCTCTATTTATGACGGTCGCAGGATCCCGGGCTCACGTGATTCCCTACTTGAGACCTTCCCCGCCAGTTTCCGACAGACAAAGCTTGATTCAAAGCTTGATTCGCTTAACGTCCACACACCTCACTTCGCACGCACGCAACTCGCTCAACGGCTGCAGCGTTTCGTTTCACAGCCGTGGCAAACACGGTCGTAAAATCTGAGCCCGTTCCATTAAGAACCATCTTGCTTAGCTACAGAAATCCTGGTCGTAAGTCGAGGATTGCCTGCAACAGGAAAAAAAAAAAAAAGCTGGAAGGGTGCCCTCGTCCCAGCAGTGGATTTTGCTATTCAAACGGGTGTCACAAACCTCAGGTTGTAGACTTGAGTAACTCTGCTACTCGTAGGAGTTAAACTGCCTTTCAGGATGCGGAATAATGGCTGAGTGTGTTCGGAAAGGACAAAGGTTTCAAACTTCCAATCTGTCTCCAAGGTAATTCGGCACAAGCTATTCAAACCTGCCTGCCTCTCTCTGTTTTGTTCTCCCACGGAAAAAGCAATTGTGAACACACCTCGGAACAGTTTGCGGAGAAAAAATCAGGCGCTTAAACTTTATGACACAGAACAGAGAGAGGCGGAGGTGTCACACGCCTTGCCTCCTTCGTGCTTTATCCCCAGAGATCTGGAGACGGGGTGTATCTCCGAAGGCTTGGATCCAGCCTTCCCACCCCACCCCACCCCCCATGATTATTTGCCCCATTTGATGGATCACCTCCTGGGCCATGGAGCGGCTAGGAAAAAATGGAGAGGAAAACCGGGAGAATAAATTCACATTAGATCTCTCCCGCAACGGTCGTCATCCTTAATCTAAAGTTCTAGAGATGGTGTATCCCTGGAATGTAGATCAAATCTTCCCCCGAGATTCATTGACCCATTTTATGGATCCCATCTTGTGCCTTGGAGCAGCTGGAAGAATAAATGAATTCATATCAGATCTCGGGCAGGGCCACCATCCTTAAATCAAAGATCTTGAGATGGTGCACCTCCAGTCGGTCGGATTCCCCCACAATGATTATTTGCCCCGTTTTATGGACCGCTTCTTCGGCCATGGAGCAGTTGCGGAAGGAAGAAGGGGGGAAACATCAGGAGTAAATTCATAGCAGATCTCTCCAGCATGGCCACCAGCCTCAACCCAAAGAGCTTGAGATGGCTGTCCCAAAGGCACTGTCTTTCAAAAGGCAACTGGATTTTCCAGTTTTCCTTGGAAGACATTCCACTTCTCCTTCAAGAAGCTTCTCCAGTTCTGCTGGCGTGCCTGAAGAAGCTTCTTCAGATGGGCTACCTCCAAAACAGCTGGATCCAACCTTCCCCAGATTTCATGAAACACATCTTGTGCCAGACAGCAGCTGAAGGGGAAAACAGCATGAATAAATTCAGACCAGGCTTCTCCAGCACTATGGTGCTGGAGAAGACTCCTGCAAGTCCCTTGGATTGAAAGGTGGTCAGTCCCAGAGGAGATCAACCCTGACTGCTCTTTAGAAGACCAGATCCTGAAGCTAAAACTCAAATACTTTGGCCACCTAATGAGAAGAAAGGACTCACTGAAGAAGAGCCTCATGCTGGGAAAGGTTGAGGGCAAGAGAAGAAGGGGACAACAGAGAATGAGGTGGCTGGATGGAGTCACTGAAGCAGGAGGTGTGAGCTTAAATAGACTCCAGAAGATGGTGGAGGACAGGAAGGCCTGGAGGAACGTTGTCCATGGGGTCGTTAGGGGTCGGACACGACTTCGCAGCTGACAACAACAAGGCTTCTCCAGCATCCAAAGATCTTGAGATGGTGTAACTCTGAAAGGTTGGAACCAGCCTTAGCTCTTTGCTTCATTCCACGGATCACATTCTGGGCCATGGAGAGGCTAAGGATGGAAGAAGGGAAAGCATGAAGAATAAACAAAAAATTACATCAGACCCCTGACATGACCACCATCCTGTCTACCAGCTTTGGTGGCCCTCTTCTTCAGATTCCTTAGCTTCTGGGAAGAATGGCCAACACATGTCCAGCTCCGTTAGTTAGAATGATTAACCAGGGGAACTACCTGCCTCCAGAAGTGGTGAATGCTCCAACACTGGAAGCTTTTAAGAAGAGACTGGACAGCCATTTGTCTGAAATGGTAGAGGCAGACATAGATGGATAAATAGATGGGATACAAAATAGATAGGTAGATGATAGAAATAGATGATAGATAGATAGATAGATAGATAGATAGATAGATAGATAGATAGATAGATAGATAGATAGATAGATAGATAGATTAGATAGATAGATAGATAGATAGATTAGATAGATAGATAGATAGATAGACAGACAGAGACAGACAGACAGATAGATATGGATGGAGATAGATAGATAGATAGATATAGATAGATAGATAGATAGATAGATAGATAGATAGATAGATAGATAGATATTAGATGGATGATAGATAGATAGATAGTTGGTAGATAATGGATGATAGATGGATAGATAGACAGATAGTTGGTAGATAATAGATGGATGATAGATAGATAGATAGATAGATAGATGATAGATTGATAGATAGTTGATAGACAATAGATAGATTGTAGATAGATGATCGATATGATAGGCAAACAGATAGATGGGATACAAAATAGATATGTAGATAATAGAAATAGATAGATAGATGATAGATAGATAGATAGATAGATAGATAGATAGATAGATAGATAGATAGATAGATAGATAGATAGATGATCTATAGGTTTTCCTGCTTGAGCAGGGGGCTGGACTAGAAGACCTCCAAGTCCCTTCCAGCTCCTAATCTATTCTATTCTATTCTATTCTATTCTATTCTATTCTATTCTATTCTATTCTATTCTATTCTATTCTATTCTATTCTATTCTATTCTATTCTATTCTATTATATTCTGTCCTATTCTATTCTATTCTATTCTATTCTGTCCTATTCTATTCTATTCTATTCTATTCTATTCTATTCTATTCTATTCTATTCTATTCTATTCTATTCTATTCTATTCTATTCTATTCTATTCTATTCTATTCTGTATTTCTATTCTGTATTTCTATTCTATTCTATTCTATTCTGTCCTATTCCTTATTCTATTCTGTCCTATTCTATTCTATTCTATTCTATTCTATTCTATTCTATTCTATTCTATTCTATTCTATTCTATTCTATTCTATTCTACTCTATTCTATTCCATTCCATTCCATTCCATTCTCCTATCCTATCCTATTATTCTATTCTATTCCATTCTATTCTATTCTATTCTATTCTATTCTATTCTATTCTATTCTATTCTATTCTATTCTATTCTATTCTATTCTATTCTATTCTATTCTATTCTATTCTATTCTATTCTATTCTGTATTTCTATTCTGTATTTCTATTCTATTCTATTCTATTCTATTCTATTCTGTCCTATTCCTTATTCTATTCTGTCCTATTCTATTCTATTCTATTCTATTCTATTCTATTCTATTCTATTCTATTCTATTCTATTCTATTCTATTCTATTCTATTCTATTCTGTATTTCTATTCTGTATTTCTATTCTATTCTATTCTATTCTGTCCTATTCCTTATTCTATTCTATTCTATTCTATTCTATTCTATTCTATTCTATTCTATTCTATTCTATTCTATTCTATTCTATTCTATTCTATTCTATTCTATTCTATTCTATTCTATTCTATTCTATTCTATTCTACAAAAAAATAAAAGACAGGCAGGCCTATTCAGGCTCTTGCCTTTGACAGCTGAAGCTTAGATATCAAAGATCACCCTGAAAAATGTGGCTATTGAAATGCCAGTCATCTGCTGGAGATTTGTTTGCCCCATGCCAGGTGGGGGAAAAAAAAAACCATGTAAAGATTTCCCAGTGTCAACTTCATCATTTGCCAGGGAGAAAATCCCCCCCACACACACCTCCTAACTTCCCTCCCCACAGGAGCAGGCGAGCTGGGTTGTGCTGTCAGATGTGGCACTTCCCCCCACACCCCTCCAAAAAAAAAAGATTTTCGGATTTTATTTTTTATTGTTCTTTCGTCTAGAAACAATAAGGGGAGGGCTGAGTTCCAGAAACGAAGAGAGACTTTCCAGCGGCTCAGGCTGCAGAAATCACCACCCCCCCCCCGTTTTTCTATTTGACGGGTTCCTGATCTTCCTTTCCCTTGCTGGTTGACCCCATCCCAGAGGCAGCGTGGAATTTAAGTGCTGATTTAAGACTCTTTTAATAGCCTTAACGGGGTACTCCGAGCAGCCTCCCTCCAGATAACGCATTTGCCCCAAATCCCCTGACGGATGCAAAATAATTGCATGCATTTCAAGTTGCGCTTTTTATTTATATATTTTTCGGAGGCTGGTGGTGGCTGGCATTTGTGTCGCAGAGAGCTGTTTAGCTTTTCGGATTAGGGGCGTCCACGTGAGTTTTTGATCTGCTTAAACGGAGAGCCGTTTGTCACCCGATCCAGGCGTCGTGTTGCAATCTCTCAAATGAGCAGATCTGAGCAAGGAAAGATGGGGCGAGATGGACGGGATCATCCGAGGCAGCCCCAGCAAAGCCCGACCAGTTCTTTGGAAAAAAGGGGAAAGTGCAAGGAATATAAATCCTTCCACTCCCCACCAGTCATATAGAATAGAATAAAATAGAATAGAATAGAATAGAATGGAATGGAATGGAATGGAATGGAATAGAATAGAATAGAATAGAATGGAATGGAATGGAATGGAATGGAATAGAATAGAATAGAATAGAATAGAATAGAATAGAATAGAATAGAATAGAATAGAATGGAATGGAATGGAATGGAATGGAATGGAATGGAATGGAATAGAATAGAATAGAATAGAATAGAATAGAATAGAATAGAATAGAATAGAGGAATGAAGAATAGAATAGAATAGAATAGAATAGAATGGAATGGAATGGAATGGAATGGAATAGAATAGAGTAGAATAGAATAGAATAGAATAGAATAGAATAGAATAGAATAGAATAGAATAGAATTAGAATAGAATAGAATAGAATAGAATAGAATAGAATAGAATAGAATAGAATAGAATAGAATAGAATTAGAATAGAATACAATAGAATAGAATAGAATAGAATAGAATTAGAATAGAATAGAATAGAATAGAATAGAATAGAATAGAATAGAATAGAATAGAATAGAATAGAATAGAATAGAATAGAATAGAATAGAATAGAATAGAGGAATGAAGAATAGAATAGAATAGAATAGAATAGAATAGAATAGAATAGAATAGAATAGAATAGAATAGAATAGAATAGAATAGAATAGAATAGAATAGAGGAATGAAGAATAGAATAGAATAGAATAGAATAGAATAGAATAGAATGGAATGGAATGGAATGGAATGGAATGGAATGGAATGGAATAGAGTAGAATAGAATAGAATAGAATAGAATAGAATAGAATAGAATAGAATAGAATAGAATAGAATAGAATAGAATTAGAATAGAATAGAATAGAATAGAATAGAATAGAATAGAATAGAATAGAATAGAATAGAATAAATAGAATAGAATAGAATAGAATAGAATAGAATAGAATAGAATAGAATAGAATAGAATAGAGGAATGAAGAATAGAATAGAATAGAATGGAATTAGAATAGAATAGAATAGAATAGAATAGAATAGAATAGAATAGAATAGAATAGAATAGAATAGAATAGAATAGAGGAATGAAGAATAGAATAGAATAGAATAGAATAGAATAGAATAGAATAGAATAGAATAGAATAGAATAGAATAGAATAGAATAGAATAGAATAAATATTGGACTATAGAATAGAATAGAATAGAATAGAATAGAATAGAATAGAATAGAATAGAATAGAATAGAATAGAATAGAATGGAATAGAGGAATGAAGAATAGAATAGAATAGAATAGAATAGAATAGAATAGAATAGAATAGAATAGAATAGAATAGAATAGAATAGAATAGAGATGGAAATAGAATAGAATAGAATAGAATAGAATAGAATAGAATAGAATAGAATAGAGGAATGAAGAATAGAATAGAATAGAATAGAATAGAATAGAATAGAATAGAATAGAATAGAATAGAATAGAATAGAAGAATGAAGAATAGAATAGAATAGAATAGAATAGAATAGAATAGAATAGAATAGAATAGAATAGAATAGAATAGAATAGAAGAATGAAGAATAGAATAGAATAGAATAGAATAGAATAGAATAGAATAGAATAGAATAGAATAGAATAGAATAGAATAGAATAGAATAAATATTGGACTATAGAATAGAATAGAATAGAATAGAATAGAATAGAATAGAATAGAATAGAATAGAATAGAATAGAATAGAATAGAATAGAATAGAATAGAGATGGAAATAGAATAGAATAGAATAGAATAGAATAGAATAGAATAGAATAGAATAGAATAGAGGAATGAAGAATAGAATAGAATAGAATAGAATAGAATAGAATAGAATAGAATAGAATAGAATAGAATAGAATAGAATAGAATAGAATAGAATAGAATAGAATAGAATAAATATTGGACTATAGAATAGAATAGAATAGAATAGAATAGAATAGAATAGAATAGAATAGAATAGAATAGAATAGAATAGAATAGAATAGAATAGAATAGAAGAATGAAGAATAGAATAGAATAGAATAGAATAGAATAGAATAGAATAGAATAGAATAGAATAGAATAGAATAGAATAGAATAGAATAGAATAGAATAGAGATGGAAATAGAATAGAATAGAATAGAATAGAATAGAATAGAATAGAATAGAATAGAATAGAGGAATGAAGAATAGAATAGAATAGAATAGAATAGAATAGAATAGAATAGAATAGAATAGAATAGAATAGAATAGAATAGAATAGAATAGAAGAATGAAGAATAGAATAGAATAGAATAGAATAGAATAGAATAGAATAGAATAGAATAGAATAGAATAGAAGAATGAAGAATAGAATAGAATAGAATAGAATAGAATAGAATAGAATAGAATAGAATAGAATAGAATAGAATAGAATAGAATAGAATAGAATAAATATTGGACTATAGAATAGAATAGAATAGAATAGAATAGAATAGAATAGAATAGAATAGAATAGAATAGAATAGAATAGAATAGAGATGGAAATAGAATAGAATAGAATAGAATAGAATAGAATAGAATAGAATAGAATAGAGGAATGAAGAATAGAATAGAATAGAATAGAATAGAATAGAATAGAATAGAATAGAATAGAATAGAATAGAATAGAATAGAATAGAATAGAATAGAATAGAATAGAATAGAATAGAATAGAATAGAATAGAATAGAATAGAATAAATATTGGACTATAGAATAGAATAGAATAGAATAGAATAGAATAGAATAGAATAGAATAGAATAGAATAGAATAGAATAGAATAGAAGAATGAAGAATAGAATAGAATAGAATAGAATAGAATAGAATAGAATAGAATAGAATAGAATAGAATAGAATAGAATAGAATAGAATAGAATAGAACACAACAGAACAGAACAGAATCTGGAAGGGACCTTGGAGGTCTTCTAGAAGAACTGAAGAAGCTTTCTGGATAAGAAGTGAAACATTTTCAATAGCAAAAAACAAACAAACCCCCAAAAGAAAAAGCGCCTTTGGGGCAGCCATGAATGAGAGTGATTGAGAATCTCCAAAGATTAAAGGCCTGGAGATTAAAGTATATGAAGAACGGTTTCAGGAACTGAGTATGGCTAGTCTAGAGAAAAAAGGACCAGGGGGGACATGATAGCAGTCTTCCAGTATTTGAGGGGCTGCTACAAAGAGGAGGGGGTCCACCTATCCTCCAAAGCCCCTGAAAGCAGGACAAGAAACAATGGGTGGAAACTCGTCAAGGAGAGAAGCAACCTAGAACTAAGGAGAAACTTCCTGACAGTGAGAACAATCAACCAGTGGAACTCCTTGCCTCCAGAAGGTGTGAATGCTCCAACACTGGAAGTTTTTAAGAAGGACCCGTACAGCCCTTTGTCTGAAATGGTATAGGGTTTCCTGCCTGAGCAGGGGGTTGGACTAGATGACCTCCAAGGTCATTTTAAGGTCTATTCTGAACTGAATTGCACTGATATTTTTTTTTAAGATATGGAGAGAAATAGTCTTAGGAGGGAGCATCTATTTATGGTTCTGACCAGCCAAGGCCGATTTAAAGGAAGAAAGGAGAAGAAAGTTCTGCAGATACCAGCCAGGACAGATTTAGGAGAAAAAGCCGCCGATCAACCCAGCTTCTGAATGTCTGTGTGGACTTGGCATCACTCTTGATAAGAGGCACTTTGGACTCATGAAACCTTGGCAAGATCCCAGGAGGTCTTTGCAAAGCCAGTCTGAGAAGGAGGACAGTATCTCTCTATCTCTAGTTATAGATATAGATATACATGATATAGATAGATAGAGAGAGAGAGACAGAGAGAGAGAGAGAGAGAGACAGAGAGAGAGAGAGACAGAGAGAGAGAGAGAGAGAGAGAGAGAGAGAGAGAGAGAGAGAGAGAGAGAGAGAGAGAGAGAGACAGAGAGAGAGAGAGAGACAGAGAGAGAGAGAGAAACAGAGAGAGATAGAAAGAGAGAGAGACAGAGACAGAGAGATGAGAGAGAGAGAGAGACAGAGATGAGAGAGAGAGAAAGATCTATATAGGGAGAAAGAGAGACACACAGAAAGAAAGAGAGACAGAGAAACAGAGAGATAGAAAGAGAGAGAGAGATGAGAGAGATAGAGAGAGAGATGAGAGAGAGATGAGAGAGAGAGATGAGAGAGAGAGTTAGACAGAAAGATGAGAGAGATGAGAGAGAGATGAGAGAGATATATATCTATATATAAAGAGAGAGAGAGAGATGAGAGAGAGATGAGAGAGAGAGAGATAGTGAGACAGAGATGAGAGAGATATATATATATAGAGAAAGAGAGACAGAGAAACAGAGAGAGATAGAAAGAGAGAGAGAGAGATGAGAGAGAGAGATGAGACAGTGAGACAGAGAGATGAGAGAGAGATGAGAGAGAGAGAGAGATGAGAGAGAGAGAGACAGAGAGATGAGAGAGAGAGATATCTATATATAAAGAGAGAGAGAGAGATGAGAGAGAGATGAGAGAGAGAGAGAGAGAGATGAGAGAGAGAGAGAGAGAGATGAGAGAGAGAGATATCTATATATAAAGAGAGAGAGAGAGAGAGAGATGAGAGAGAGAGAGAGAGAGAGAAAGAGAAAGAGAGAGAACATGAGAACATCTAATGTTCTTGATAACAATATGGAAGTACTGTCAGCAGAGAAGATTTGTAGGTCAGGGTTGAACTGTGGTTTTTTAGCAGATGTTTCATGACCCAACTAAGTAACATCATCAGTGCTAGAAGAGAGAGGGGTTTGCGGAGAGGAGGAGGAGGAGGAGGAGGAGGAGGAGGAGGAAGGACTGTAGGGTCCCTGGTGCTCTCTGAGCTGGGTGGTTGTCTTGCAGATGTTTCGTGGCCCAGCTAGGGAACGTCATTAGTGCTAGGCTGAGTTGGGAACCCAGAAGCCACCAACCAGCGCAGGGAAGGGCCGGCCTCTGCCCCTCTGGGAGGGCCGCGTCCCAAGGGGAAGCAGTGAGGCCACCCTATTTGCATGGCCCCAGAGGTGTGGCAAGAGCCAAGGGGCCGTGGGGCTTGCACTGTATGGAACAGATCCTGAAGACTCACATTCCTGGCAAGGGAGGACAAAGGCGTTTGTGTGCCCGGGGCGGGCTGGACCCAGCCCCCTTTGCATCGCATTTGCACACAGCTGCAGCCTTTGCATAAGGGTTAAATGAGGAGGAGGAGGGGGAGCGGGAGGGGGAGACCTGTGTGTGGGAGTCCCTGGTGCTCTCTGAGCTAAGTTGTTTTCTTGCAGACGTTTCATGACACAAATAGGTAACATCATCAGTGCCAGTACAAAACACTGAGATAAGCAAGGGTTGACAACAGACAAACAATTTAACAGAAAACAATACACAATCAAGGAGGTAGCAAGGAGAAAACTACACTTCCACCAACAGTGCGAGACAATAGATTTATATTTAAACAGAGTAAACTCCACTCCCTTCTAGCACTGATGATGTTTCTCCGTTGGGTCATGAAACATCTACAAGAAAACCACCAACCACCTCCTCCCCCCTCCTCCTCTTCTCCATAACCCCCTTCTAGCATTGATGATATTCCCTAGTACATGTACACTTTGCAGAGCAAGCAACAAAATTTCATTTTTAATGTGTGCCAATGTGCCTACAGTAAAAAATGACAGTAAAAGTTATCTATCTATCGATCTATCTATCTATCTATCTATCTATCTATCTATCTATCTATCTATCTATCATCTGTCTGTCTGTCTGTCCGTCCATCCATCCATCCATGTATCTATCCATCCATATCTATTTACCTCTCATGTCCATCCATCCTCCATCTATCTATCTATCTATCTATCTATCTATCTATCTATCTATCTATCTATCTATCTATCTATCTATCTATCTATCTATCTATCTATCTATGTTCTTTCTATCATCTATCTGTTTACCTCTCATCTATCTATCTATCTATCTATCTATCTATCTATCTATCTATCTATCATCTGTCTGTCTGTCTGTCCGTCCATCCATCCATCCATGTATCTATCCATCCATATCTATTTACCTCTCATGTCCATCCATCCTCCATCTATCTATCTATCTATCTATCTATCTATCTATCTATCTATCTATCTATCTATCTATCTATCTATCTATGTTCTTTCTATCATCTATCTATCTGTTTACCTCTCATCTGTCCATCCGTCTATCTATCTATCTATCTATCTATCTATCTATCTATCTATCTATCTATCTATCTATCTATCTATCTATCTATCTATCTATCTATC
Organism: Vipera berus; assembly: GCF_964194415.1. Classification (NCBI taxonomy): domain Eukaryota; kingdom Metazoa; phylum Chordata; class Lepidosauria; order Squamata; family Viperidae; genus Vipera; species Vipera berus. Next base: position 1,517,614 of record NC_138206.1, read on the forward strand.
TATGCATCTATCTATCTATGCATCTATCCATCCATCCATCCATCCATCCATCCATATCTGTTTACCTCTCATCTGTCCGTCTGTCTGTCTGTCTGTCTGTCTGTCTGTCTGTCTGTCTGTCTGTCTGTCTGTCTATCTATCTATCTATCTATCTATCTATCTATCTATCTATCTATCTATCTATCTATCTATCTATCTATCTATCTAATCTATCTATCTATCTATCTATCTATCTATCTATCTATCTATCTATCTATCTATCTATCTATCTATCTATCTATCTATCTATCTATCTGGATCCTGAAACATCTGCAAGAAAACAACCCAACTCAGAGAGCACCAGGGACCCCACTTTTTAAAATTGCTGTACTTCTTTCTCTTTTGTGCATTGATGCCGCTCGCTTTCATGTGCAAGGGAAGATTTACACCCTGTTTACACAGATTTGATGTCAGCTTTGTTCTTCTGAATATCTAAGAGGAATTCACTGCTAAGAAGTTAAGATAGATCCTGTTTTTGAGCTGGCTTTTTACAGGAAGAAGTGTCAAACCAATTGAGCCCAACAGAGGCAAAAATGGATAAAATGCTAAGCCAAATTGCAACAACAACAACAACAACAAAAAAAACCCAGACAAATCCACGGCTCCGGAGGCTAACCAGCTAAAAGGTCTTACAGAACTTCTGTAAGAAACACTTTGTTTTTTTTCCCCACAAAAGCATCAAACTTTTCTTTAACATATTGAATGGTCGGGAAAGAGTTCGCAGGATCCCAATTGTTAGAGGGGTAAAACAAGCAATGGCCCCTCGGCTTAACCTCTGCTCTAGGCGCAACAGTTAAAATATCATTAAAGGGAAAAATGAGCAGATAGAAGGAAGAATGAGCCTTGCGGCAAAGGAATCGATAAAGCTTCTGCAAATGCAGGCCTTGCGTCTCTAAGCTTTTAAGAGCAGAATGTTTCTGGCTAAGATTGATGAGCGCTTTGCAATCACAGCAACTTTAAGAGGTATGGACTTCATTTCCCAGAATTCCCCGGCATGAGGGAAGCCCACAAGCTTCGATTAGCAGACTAGGGTCTCCCTAAAAGCCTCCAGAAGGTGGGCCAAGGGCTGACCCAGCACAGATATTCTTACCTTCTGAGAAACTCAGAAGCAGCAGAAGCTGCAGGGAAATTGTGCCCTTCACATATCCATGAAACTGGCACCAGCTGGGCGCTTTTTCTGATAACTGGAGGTCATCAACAGCCATCAGGACCAATAAGCCTGCAAGACAGAACAGTGGGGTCCCTGGTGCTCTCTGAGCTGGGTGGTTTTCTTGCAGACATTTCATGACCCAACTAGGGAACATCATCAGTGCTAGAAGGGAGGAGGAGGAGGAGGAGGAGGAGGAGGAGGAGGAGGAGGAGGAGGAGGAAGGAAGGAAGGAAGGAAGGAAGGAAGGAAGGAAGGAAGGAAGGAAGGAAGGAAAGACTATGGGGTCCTTGGTGCTCTCTGAGCTTGGCGGTTTTCTTGCAGACATTTCATGACCCAACTAAGGAACATCATCAGTGCTAGAAGGGAGGAGGAGGAGGAGGAGGAGGAGGAGGAGGAGGAGGAGGAGGAGGAGGAGGAGGAAGAGGAGGAAGAGGAGGACTGTGGGGTCCCTGGTGCTCTCTGAGCTGGGTGGCTTTCTTGCAGACATTTCATGACCCAACTAGGGAATATCATCAGTGCTAGAAGGGAGGAGGAGGAGGAGGAGGAGGAAGAGGAGGAGATAACAATGACTGTGGGGTCCTTGGTGCTCTCTGAGCTGGGTGGTTTTATTGCAGATGTTTCATGGCCCAACTAGGGAGCATCATCAGTGCTAGAAGGGAGGAGGAGGAGGAGGAGGAGGAGGAGGAGGAGAACTGTGGGGTCCTTGGTGCTTTCTGAGCTTGGTGGTTTTCTTGCAGATGTTTCATGACCCAACTAGGGAACACCATCCGTGCTAGAAGGGTGTGTGTGGGGGGTTGTTTTCTGTTTACATACAGTAGCACAGTGTGGGTAGGAACGTTGTTTTCCTCTGGGCAGTTCCTTGATGAGAATATGTCTTCTCCAACATCCAGCACCCAGAGAAGCAGGGATTAACACCAGACAAATAAATCTAGCAGAAACGAACACCCCTATCAAGGAATTAGCAAGGGGAAAACCCTGCCCATCTCTGCAAGAAAGCCACCCAGCTCAGAGCGCACCAAGGACCCCACAGTTCAACTGCGAGCTACACATATTCTTTTCTATTGGGAAAACGCAATGCTTTTCAGAAACCCCACCTGCTTTCCACCCATCTCAGTCTGTATCTGCTTGAATGGCTACGGTTCTCCTTATGGCTTCATGTGCAACTTGCCTGTGGATGCTGCTGTACTGATGGAAATTGCGCAAGAGCAAACGCACAAATTTGCCGCATATCTGAAGCGCAGGGCGCCCCAAGATGGCCCTCCTGTCTGTATCCAGTAATTGGAAAAATGGTTTAGACGGCTCGTTAATTTATTACTACATCCCCGCTGTTGTGTATCACGTCCCTAATTGGCTAATATTTACGTTGTTTACGAGGCTCCATTATTTTTATTGCTAAAGGCTAAGGGGGCAATTTCTCTCCAAACTAAGTGAAAAGAGAATTTGAACACTACCTTTGCTGGGGGAAGAGATGGAGTTAAAAGACTGATTTTTAAAAGAACAGATAGGAATCAGCCCAAGTCATTCAAACGAAGCCATTAATGTTGAAAATTGCCGACTTTGAATGTCAGAAACGTGGATGTAGCTTTGCAAACCAAGCCAGGATTATTCTCACTCAAGGCGGGATCTGAATTTAATCACATTTTTAGTGCCACAGCAGCACAGGAACATGGCATCCCATTTTAGGTGCTGCACACTTAAAGGTGAGCAATTTGATATTAGCGTTTCTCTCCCTCCCCCCCCCCAGGTATTTCAAAAGATAATTGTGCCGCAGTTTAGCAAGCGTGAAATGCATAATCCACACGCTTCCGCCTCTGAGAAGGAGACGGAAAAGAATGGATTTGCTCAAGAACTGGCAGTGAAAGTAATCCATAGGCCTAAGTTAGTTGGAAGGAGATCTCTTTGCCTGGCTGCCTTTGAGGATCTGCCGCTGGCAATTAAAAAAATGCACAGGTTGACCCTGGCAGGCCTTGCCCAGGTGAAAATATGTTGCTATGGTGCTCGGAGGATTTACGGTGATGCCGCTCCTTCGGCCAAAACTATTTTCAAGTAAAGGAAAATATATTGATTTCTTTAAAATATTTATAGCCTGCTTTTTAGAGTGTGTTCTTCCCTGCAAAAGAACAAATAGACTGCCATATATTAATCACCCGTGACTCGTTTATGGGCAGAGAGGTAGGGTAAGAATAACAACCTTACTAAAAAATAATTAGATTAATAAATAGATCATAGGCCTCAGAAGTAATAAACGATCTTTGTCAAATGCAGGCAAAGGAAGAATTGCAGATAAAACTAATTTGCATGCTTTACTTCAGGCCCTTCCGGAATTCCCCAGCCAGCAATGGTTAATAACTCGAAGATGTGTGGACTTCAACTCCCAGAATTCCCCTGCCAGCCATGTCTGGTTGCTTGAAGATTTGTGGACTTCAGCTCCCAGAATTCCTCCACCAGTTAGGTAGAATAGAATAGAGCTGGAATGGACCTTGGAGGTCTTCTAGTCCAGCCCTCTGCTTATGCAGGAGAACCTATACCATCTCAGATAAGTGACTGCCCAGTCTCTTGTTAAAAATCTCCAGTGATGGAGCGCCCACAATTTCTGGTGGCAAACAGTTCCACTGACTGATTGTCCTCACTGTCAGGAAGTTTCCCCTTAATTCCAGGTTGCTTCTCTCCTTGATGAGTTTCTAATCATTGTTTCTCTTCCTTCCCTCTGGTGCCTTGGAGAATAACCTGACCCCCTCCTCTTTGTGGCAGCTCCTCAAATACTGAAACACTGCTATCATGTCTCCCCTATTTCTTCTTTTCTTTAGACTAGCCAGACCCAAGTCCTGCATGCTTTTTTAAAATATATTTTAGTCTCCAGGCCTTTGATCATCTTAGTTGCTCTTCTCTGAACTTTTTCCAAACTCTCAACATCTTTTTGTGTGATATGGTGACCAAAACTGGCTGCAGTACTCCAGGTGTGGCCTCACCAGGGTTTTATAAAGCGGTACTAATACCTCACGTGATCTTGCTTCTACGCCTCTGTTTATGCAACCCAGGATTGTGTTAGCTTTTTTGGCTGCTGCTGCACACGGCCGGCTCACGGTCAAGCGATCGCCCACTGGGACTCCGAGGTCCCCTCTCGCAGTTGCTGTTTTAAAGCCAGGTCTCGCCCAATCTGTACTTGTACCTTGGGGTTTTTCCTGCCTAGGTGTAAAACTTTGCTTTTCCCCACACTGAAACTCATTTTGTGGGATAGGGCCCCTTGTTCAAGTTTGTTGAGATCTTTTTGGATCCTGAGTTTGTCTTCTGGGGTGTTGGCTACCCCTGCCGGTTTGGTGTTCTCTGCAAATTTGATGAGTTCCCCCTCAATTCCCTCGTCTAAGTCATTAATGAAGATGGTTGCTGGAATTGGGTATGTGTAGTTTAAGGAAGAGAAGGGTGAGGGGTGACATGATAGCAGTGTTCCAATATCTCAGGGGCTGCCCCAAAGAAGAGGCAGTCAAGCTATTCTCCAAAGCACCTGAAGGCAGGACAAGAAGCCACGGATGGAAACTCACCAAGGAGAGAAGCAACCTGGAACTAAGGAGAAACTTCCTGACAGTCAGAACAATTAACCAGTGGAACAACCTGCCTCCAGAAGCGGTGAATGCTCCAACACTGGAAGTTTTTAAGAAGAGACTGGACAGCCATTTGCCTGTAGGGTTTCCTGCCTGAGCAGGGGGTTGGACTAGATGACCTCCAAGGTCCCTTCCAACTTATTATTATTATTATTATTATTATTATTATTATTATTATTATTATTATTATTATTATTATTATTATTATTATTATGTTGAAGAGTCCTGGGCCTAAGATGGAAAAATTAGAGGAAAACGCCCTGACCTTGGTTTATCCATCAGGGTTACTTCCTGGTTTCCAGCCACAAGCAGAGTGTTGATCCGGAGTAGCTACTTCGGGTGTCCCCAGTTAAATGGCCGACCTGTACTTGCTAACGCAGGCAGTCCCCTTCATTTAGTGACCATTCAAAGCTATAACGCAGCAGCTCCTAACCTTTTCTATACCCCACAGCCCTAAAATGCTTCTGAGATAGTCTCGCGCCCCTTACAAAAGTTCAAAATAACGGCAACAAATTATGCGTAGACACAAATTTTGAAAAAAAACAAAACAAGTTTTCACACACACCCTGGAATATCCCCACCCCTGGTTGGGAACCCCTGATGTACAGTAACGGCACTGAAGAAAGGGTCTGTTTTTCACACTTATGACTGTCGCAGCATCCCAGGCGGGGCGGTCCCGTGATCCTCTTTTGTGACCTTCTGACGAGCAAAGTCAGTGGGGGAAGCCAGATTCACTTAACAACCATGTGACGCACTTAACAACTGCAGTGATTCACAGAACAACAACAACAACAACAACAATAATGTTGGAAGGGACCTTGGAGGTCATCTAGTCCAACCCCCTGCTCAGGCAGGAAACCCTATACCATTTCAGACAAATGGCTGGCCAGTCTCTTCTTAAAAACTTCCAGTGTTGGAGCATTCACCGCTTCTGGAGGCAGGTTGTTCCACTGGTTAGTTGTTCTAACTGTCAGGAAGTTTCTCCTTAGTTCTAGGTTGCTTCTCTCCTTGACTAGTTTCCATCCGTTGCTTCTTGTCCTGCTTTCAGGTGCTTTGGAGAATAGCTTGACTGCCTCTTCTTTGGGGCAGCCCCTGAGATACTGGAAGACTGCTATCATGTCACCCCTGGTCCTTCTCTTCGTTAAACTAGAAATAATAATAATAATAATAATAATAATAATAATAATAATAATAATGATGATGATGATGATGATGATGATGATGATGATGTTGGAATGGACCTTGGAGGTCATCTAGTCCAACCCCTTGCTCAGGCAGGAAACCCTATACCATTTCAGTCAAATGGCTGTCCAGTCTCTTCTTAAAAACTTCCAGTGTTGGAGCATTCTGGAGGGAAGTCGTTCCACTGGTTAATTGTTCTAACTGTCAGGAAGTTTCTCCTTAGTTCCAGGTTGCTTCTCTCCTTGACGAGTTTCCATCCGTGGCTTCTTGTCCTGCTTTCAGGTGCTTTGGAGAATAGCTTGACTGCCTCTTCTTTGGGGCAGCCCCTGAGATACTTGAACGCTGCTATCCTGTCCCCCGCTAAGTCCTCCTTTTCCTTAAACTGGACATACCCAATTCCAGCAGCCGTTCCTCGTATTTAGCCTCCAGTCCCCTGATCGTTGCTCTTCTCTGCACTCTTTCTATACTCTCAACATCTTTTTTACATCGTGGTGACCAAAACGGGATGCAGCATTCCAAGGGTGGCCTTACCAAGGCCTTGTAAAGCGGTATTAACACTTCACCTGATCTTGAAGCTGTGGCAAAAAGGTTGTGAAACGGGGCAAAACTCACTCGACAACCATCTTGCACGGCGATGGACATTCTGAGCCCAGCTGGGGTCGTACAGCCTGTTAACAGCTGGAGTCGTGTCCGTGGTAACTCAAGGGCAGCATCTTCTGAACCGACCAAATGCTCAATCTGGATTTGCTGGGGGGCGGGGGGGGGGAAACTGAGGCTGGCGATGGGGGTGTGTGAAGCTGCTTGGAGAGGAGGAAAGAGGAAACTGAGGCTGCTTCGGGGGAGGGGGGGGCTGTTTGTAGATCGAGCCCCACATTTTCTGTTGCCAAGCGAGACTTTTGTTAAGTGAGTTTTGCCCCGTTTTACGACCTTTCTTGTCACCGGCGTTAAGTGGATCGCTGAGGCTGTTCAGTTAGTCACATGGCCGTTAAGCGAATCGGGCTCTCCCCCTCCCCCCTTGGCTTTGCTTGTCAGAAGGTCCCACAAAGGGATCACATGACACACACACACACACCCCGGGACGCTGCGACCGTCACAAACACGAGTCAGTCGCCAAGCATCCGAATTTGGGTCGTGGGGTTGCTGCCACGATCGTTAAGGGTGAAAAACGGTCCTAAGTCCCTATTTTCACTGCCGTTGCAACTTCCAACCGTTATTAAACTCACCTCGTAAGTCGAGGGCTACCTGCAGGTGTGAGGGAAGGAGCCAGCCAGGCCTGCAGCCTCAGGAAAAGACATCGTTTGAAAAAGGGTGTGTATAGGGGGGGGGAATCTGGCCACGTTCCAAGGGATGATCCAGAGAGATCCCATTTGCAAGCTGGGAGGGTTCCCGACAGAGAGAAAAGCGCCTCCTTTGGCGATTTGCAACCGCTGCAAATAAATAAGCGAAGTGGGGCGAAGCGGAGAGGCTCGGGGACAGGATCCGTTGTGCAACTCCCGAAAGTCGCCCCCCCCCGTCCAGTCCCCCTTCCCCTCCTCCTGCTCTCTCCCCGCCCCCCCCCGCGGCTGCGTTCACACGTTCAGTAACCCGGTTCCTGGACCGAGCCATTTCCTTCTGGACTGGCAGAGCCTCTTCAGTCCTAAGCGAACCGAACGGGAGGCTCTGGCCCCAATCAAGCGGGTGCAGCGCAGCTGGGAGGGTGGGGAAACGAGTCGGGGCGGTTGTCTGAACGCAGTCCCGCAGTGCAGAATCCACACTTCTGGGGCCTGGATCGCAAGCCGGCTTCTCCCCCCCCCACCTCCCGCCGGCATTGCTTAGGACAGTTCTTCAACAGGGCGGGGGTCTCCGTTCCTATACCCAGGAAGGCTGGGAGGGGGCTTCGTGCACGGAAACCTAGCCCGCCCTTAACCCAGGCCCTGGAGAGGAGGCGGGCCAGCTTGGGCTGCCGCTGTTCGCGGACCTCGGTCCCGAGCCCCGAGGTTCCGTGGAGGGGGGGTGTGTGTGCCGCTCCCCCGAATCCTGGGTTCCCCCACCCGACCCCCACCCGCGGCCTCCGAAACGCCCCCGCCGCCGCCGCTCTCTGCCATTTTCTTTGTGTTTCATACGTGCGGGCGTGCAAACCCGGTTGGCATCCGCCGAGCGCGCCGACCGGCCCTGCCCTCCTTCTTCAAGCAGGGCGGGGGTCCCCCTTCCCTGAGCGGGACCCCCAGGCCCCGCAAGCTCCTGACACACCCGCTCGGCCTGGGTCGGGGCTGCGCGGCACCACGCGGGGCTGCCGGCGTTCCCACGCGGGCTCCACATGCTCGCTGGCTGGCTGGCGTGGCGCGGCCCCCACCCCCACCCCCCGCCTTCCCCCCACCCGCATTAGGCTCCGTTACAGCCTCGCAACTCCCTCCCCGCGGCAAGCCCGGCGCGGCTGCCAACAGCTCCATTAGCAGCGAGCCAGCGAGCGAGCGGGGCAGGCGAGGCGGTGTCGGCCGCGGCTGGGCACCTGGCATCCCGCCCGCCTCTCGCGGCCGCCCCTCGCCCCTCGCCGGCGCCGGATGGGCAGAGGAAGAGGAGGAGGAGGAGGAGAGATGGGCCAAGCTTGCGGGCACTCCATCCTCTGCCGGAGCCAGCAGTACCAGCCCGCCACTTCTGACCTGTGAGTTCGGCCGCGGGCATCCCTGGCGGAGTTGGGAGACTTCGGGGGAAATTGGAGGAGGAGGAGGAGGAGGAGGAGGAGGAGGAGGGGACGCCTGCAGCACCGGACCCGGAGCAGCCTCGTCCGGATCGGGTGGGAGCCGGCAGGGAGGAAGGGAGGCGGATCGGAGCCGCAAGCGAGGCGACTAAGCGAAGCAGGAAGGAGTTGGGGAAGAGCGGCGTGGAAGAACAAAAGGATTTGCCGGCGGTGGGGGTGGGGATTGAGGTGTGTGTGTGGGGGGTGGTGGTTTGGCAGCGAGCAGCCCCCCACCGCCTTTCCCCGCGAGTCAAGAACGCGCCGCGCAAGAGGCAGCAAGGGGAAAAAAAGTTTCCCCGTGGATAAAAAAAAGCCGACACGGGACGCGGATTGCAGCCTGGAGGTGTCACATGGCCCAGGTGGCTGGGAACGCGTTCCCACGCAGCCCCGCCGCCACCCAACCTGGGTTGTTGTCAAAGGCGTCTGGAACGGACGACCCGCTTGGGCGCGCAGGTCCCGTCGCTGTCCGTGGTGCTGAACGCGGAATGGAAGGAGGAGGGGGAGGAGGAGGAGGAGGAGGAGGAGGAGGAGGAGGAGGAGGAGGAGGAGGAGGAGGGGTTGCCTCCTTCTCCGGCTCAACTTTGTCCGAAACTTCTTCTTGGGAAAAGTCGGGGTGGGGGGAAGGACCCCCAACCCTGGATAATTCACTTGGGTCTTTCTTTAATTTGTTCGCGGTTGTCTTTGATCCTGTCTGGCTAGGAATTGTTCAATTGAGAGGCGCAGAGAGGGCGTAAAAGGAAGGAGGGGTGGGTGGGATCAATTAAGAGGTGAAGTTTGGTGTGCAAGGAAACTCCGGAATAACAATTGTGTGGCTCTTTTCTCAGTGTGTGACTGATGCTGGACACTCTCTAGGACTAGAGGGCAATGTTTGTCAACCTTGGCAACTTTAAGACACTAAAGATATGTGGACTTCAACTCCCAGAATGACTCAGCTGGCTGGGGAATTCTGGGAGTTGAAGTCCACGCGTCTTAAAGGGGCCGAGGTACAAAAATCAAGAAGAGGCTGCTGTAATTACATCCTTTAGCGATCAGGGAGAATTCATTTGCAAAGGAAAAAATATAATGGATTCAAAGTTGCAACTCTTCAAAAAAACAAAACAAAAAAGCAACAACCCACAACCCCACAACTTTACATGTTTTCCGTCGAAAGGACTGTTGGTGGCAAAGGTTCGCTGGCATTACACAACTTTTGCTTTAGTCTTGACTAAAATGCCTTGAGTCGATTCCTCCTCCAGTCTTGTATGGGGAAAGAACCTTGTTTCTCAGTGGGCAATTTATATTTTGCGGTGGTCACAGCTGAGATCTGGCTGAAGGGGTCTTCTGACCGTCTGTCTCCAGAAGCCAGCTTCTGATGCTACACCAGGGTGTCTGAACACTGGTTTTGTAAGGCTGACAGAGGGCTGATAGGCAAGGCTAGCAAAATTGCTTTTGGCTGGTAAAGAGTTGCGTGAATTCAGAAAGCACCTCGCCATTTCGTAAGCCTGCAAAACACGCAACGTTTGTGGTCTGTTTTCCGGAGGCAAACGGAGGTTCTTGTTTTCCGATGAAGACATTTCTCTTCTCATCCAAGAAGCTTCTTCAGCTCATCCAAGAAGAAGCTTCTAGAATGAGAAGCGAAACAGCTTCAAAAAACCCCCAAACAAACAAGGAAGTCCATTTACTTCTCAAAAAACAAACAAACCCACCTTTGGGACAACCATGACCTGAAGGATGGAGAATCTCCATAGGCAACGTCTGTTGCTTGCAACAGGGTGGACCTACAAAGTCCTTTTTGATTCGGATATTGCGAGAGGGACGTTGAGGGTGTAGTTCAGGGCTCTTCAAACGTGGCCCTTGGATGACTTGTGGACTTCAACTCCCAGAATTCCTGACTGAGGAATTCTGGGAGTTGAAGTCCACCAGTCATCCAAGGGCCACGTTTGAAGAGCCCTGGTGTAGTTTGACATCAGCCATATTTGGTCCTACACAGATGTCTTGATTTACCTGCTGTAGCTCAACAACATGATAAGATACAGTCAGAGTTTTAATCAGCTGAGTTTCACAGTTTTCAAATGATTTCAGATGGCTTTAAATTTTTGATTGGCAGCCGCCCCGGGTAGATTGAAAGACGGGCAACTGTATAAAATGTTTTAAATGAATAAAATAAAACTGGCGCCAATGATGTACAGAAAAGAGAGACGGAAGTGGTAGAACTCAGCCTAAAAGATGACAGAAGGTGGTGGTGAGGAAACTCAAGAGATTGCCTTCTGCTAGAGGGATGTTTTCTATTTGATCCCGGCTAATGTTTGTTATATGGAGAAGCTAAGGAGGAATTTCCTGACCGTTAGAACAATTAACCAGTGGAACTAACTCCACAGGCGGTGAATGCTCCAACACTGGAGGTTTTCAAGAAAAGACTGGACAGCCATTTGTCTGAAATGGCATAGGGTCTCCTGCCTGAGCAGGGGGTTGGACTAGATGACCTCCAAGGTCCCTTCCAAATCATCATCATCATCATCGTCATTATTGTCATTGTTGTTGTTGTTGTTATTATTATTATTATTATTATTATTATTATTATTATTATCATCATCATCATCATCATCATCATCATCATCAATATTCATATGTTATAAAATTCCAAATCCACATATCTGTTGGAAAAGTTTACACGGTAGCTCAGCTCCAGAAACCACAAAAAATCTCAAAAGTGTGTGTGTGTGGGGGGGACTCCAAACCGGACTTGCTGAGCAGGAAATCCATTCACCATCTGATATTTATTTATATCCCATCTTTATTATTTTTACAAATAACTCAAGTTAGTGAGCATGTCTAAACAGACCTTCCTCCTCCTATTTTCCCCACCACAACAATGCTGTGAGGTGGGCTGGGCTAACAGAAAGGGGCTGGCCCAAAGTCACCCAGCTGACTTTCATGCCTAAGGAGGGACTAGAACTCTCCGTCTCCTGGTGATTGGCCCAAAGCCACCCAGCTGGCTTTTGTGCCTAAGGAGGGACTAGAACTCTCCGTCTCCTGGTGATTGGCCCAAAGCCACCCAGCTGGCTTTCGTGCCTAAGGAGGGACTAGAACTCTCCGTCTCCTGGTGATTGGCCCAAAGCCACCCAGCTGGCTTTTGTGCCTAAGGAGGGACTAGAACTCTCCGTCTCCTGGTGATTGGCCCAAAGCCACCCAGCTGGCTTTCGTGCCTAAGGAGGGACTAGAACTCTCCGTCTCTTGGTGATTGGCCCAAAGCCACCCAGCTGGCTTTTGTGCCTGAGGTGGGATTAGAACTCCTGGCCTCCTTCTTTCTAGCCTTCTGCGTTAACCCCTAAACCAGGCTGGCCCCACCTGATCCAAGCCGTTAACTTTCAGCTGGGCTTGACTACAACACCCATCAGCTCCAGCCCAGCCACCTAGAGACTGCTGGCTCAAAGAAAAGGGTTGTCTGGCGGGTTGGCAACGCTTCTCTTTTATGAAGAAAATAATGGTTTGGCTCCGATATTCTGTTCTCCAGCCCCTTCTGCTAATTTACCACCAGGGGCCCTGGGCTGAGAATAATCCAGTTCGGTTGGAAAACTCTTTGATGCTGTAGATAAATGTCATTTGAACGGCCTGCTGCTGAGTCCTGCGCTGATCAGCCTGTGGCCTAATTGGTAACTTATTTCCCTCCCTCCCTCCCTCCCTCCTTCCTCTCTCTCTCTCTCTCTCTCTCTCTCTCTCTCTCTCTCTCTCTCTCTCTCTCTCTCTCTCTCTCTCTCTCTCTCTCTCTCTCTCTCTCTTTCTCTCCTCTTTCAGCTTAGAAAATTCTTTCACACATTATGAAGGACAGTTCTGGCCCACAGATATTTTGCTGCAAGGCCGTTCTTTTGCAATGAAATTGTCCTTGTTCGATGCAGGCAATAATCCTAGAAGCCTAGAATTCCTGGAAGGGAACCTTGGAGGTCTTCTAGTCCAACCCCTTGCTCAAGGCAAGAGACCTGATTGCATCCCAGGCAAACGGCTGTCCGATTTTTTTCTTGGGAACCTCCAGCGTTGGGGCGTGCACAGACCCGGGAGGCGAGCTTCTCCGTCTGTTTTTCTATTTGTCTATCTCTCATATATCTCTTATCTATCTATCTCATGGAATCATGGAACCATAGAAGGAACATGGGAGGTCATTTAGTCCAGTCCCCCAGGGGCCCAAGGCAGGAGACCTCATTGCATCCCAGAGAAATGCTTGTCAGGTCTTTTCTTGAAAACCTCAAGTGATGGAGCATCTGCAACATTGGGAGGAAGCTGTTCATTTTATGTGTCATCTGCCTGTCTGTCTATTTGTCCGTCCGTCCGTCCATATCTATCATCTGTCTGTCTGTCTGTCTGTCTGTCTCATCTATCTATCTAATCTATCTATCTATCTATATCTGTATCTGTATCTATATCTAACTATCTATCTTCTATCTCATCTATCTTTTCTATATCTATCTCTATGTCTATCTCATCTATCTATCTTATCTATATCTATCTATCTATCATCTGTCTATCTCATCTATCTATCATCTATATCTATCTATATATCTATATCTGTATCTGTATCTATCAATCATCTATCTATCTCATCTATCTATCTCTGTCTATCTCATCTATCTATATTCTTTATATCTATGTCTATCTATATCTATCATCTGTCTCTCATCTATCTATCTTCTCTATATTTATCTCTATCTCTATCTCTATCTCTATCATCTATCTATCTATCTCATCTATATTTTCTATATCTATCTATCTATCTATCTATCTATCTATCTATCTATCTATCTATCTATCTATCTATCTATCTATCTATCTATCTATCTATCTATATGTCTGTCTATCTATATTCTTTATATCTATCTCTATCTATCTATCTATCTATCTATCTATCTATCTATCTATCTATCTATCTATCTATCTATCTATCTATCTATCTATCTATATGTCTGTCTATCTATATTCTTTATATCTATCTCTATCTATCTATCTATCTATCATCTATCTATCTATCTATCTATCTATCTATCATCTATCTCTATTATTTTTTTATCTTCTGTCTATCTATCTGGTCAATCGTCCTCACTGTCAGCAAATTCCTCCTTAGTTCTAGGTTGCTTCTCTCCTTGAAGAGTTTCCATTTGGTACTTGTCTTGCCCTCAGTGGCCAAGGACCCCCTCTTCTCTATGACAGCCCCTCAAGTCCTGGAAGATGGCTATTATGTCTGCCCTAATCCTTCTCTTTGTTAGGCTAAGCATATCTAGTTCCCTTTGCCATTCGTTATATAATTTAGCCTCCCTGATCATCTTGCTGAGGTTTCCCTCATAACTTCTTGGGAAATTCAGAGTAATTTTTTCCTTTGGCCCCGTATCCTAATTTGTCAGGATTTAATCCATTGAGCCTCTACATACCTTTCTCAGAAGTCCTACCAAATGTCCGAGGGAGACTGGCTGAGCCAGGGGCAGGAGTCAAGCAGGGAACTAGCCAGGAATCCTTACGTAGGCACCAGAGGCCAAGGCCCAATCAGTAGGAGATGACCGGGCTGATGGCTCAAACCCATAGTAAGTCAGGGGTCCCTGCACACCTGCAAGAGATCTAATTCCAGCCCTCCCCTTGAATGCCTTCCTTATCTCCTGCTCGTTTCCCTTGACCGTCAGTTGGTCAGTTGTTTGTAGAGAGATTAAGCTTGCTGTAAATCTTTACACTCATTTGAACTGCCTGAAAATTCTGATTTCCCCGGCAGTTGACACAACCCTGCTTGAATGCAGCTGACCCTTATCCAGACGAGCCCAGGTGCGAACTGCTAGTCTGGGGAAGATTCCTGTAAAATAGGCATGGAGCAATAAAGTAGCTAATTCCAACTCTTTCACGTCTGGATCTGGTTGTTCGCACCTGACTCCGGATCTGCTTTGAGCAAAATTTCTTTCCCTGACCTAGAATGCCTTAAACGTCCCTTTGCACGGCTCCTGAGGATGATAAAAGAGCCTCCGTGGGGCAGGATATTAAAATATCAACTCGGAGGATAAAAGGACGGTGATGCTGAGTATTTATTTGCGCAGCTTGGTGGTACCTGGCGTGGGAGCAATTAGCCCTCATAAATAAACTACAAGACAACAGGGGACCCTAAATTAAGTCATTTGCTTATCAGGCCACGTCAAATCCTTTTTCGGCTCTTGATTGCCCTCTTTGACATGGCAAAAACACCACGAGGTAAATATAGTCGGAATGGAGAATGGGCTATTCTGGAGGGCCTCCAAATGCAGCTTTGGGGAGGACTCTGTCTAGGCTGGAGTTTGTTCAGTCAACTGACGAGCGCCCGGAGAAACACAGCGGGTGTTGTTCACAGCGAAAACAGAAGGAGAGATGGGTTTGGTTGACACCGCTTGTTTTGCTCAAGGTTCCTACGTTTGGAGGGAAGGCAAAGGAGTCCTCAGCATGCCTAGAATAGAATAGAACAGAACAGAACAGAACAGAATAGAATACAGTTGGAAGGGACATTTGAGGACTTCTAGTCCAGCCCCTGCCCAAGCATTCTATTCTATTCTATTCTATTCTATTCTATTCTATTCTATTCTATTCTATTCTATTCTATTCTATTCTATTCTATTCTATTCTATTCTATTCTATTCTATTCCATCCCATAATTCTATTCTATTCTATTCTATTCTATTCTATTCTATTCTATTCTATTCTATTCTATTCTATTCTATTCTATTCTATTCTATTCTATTCTATTCCATCCCATAATTCTATTCTATTCTATTCTATTCTATTCTATTCTATTCTATTCTATTCTATTCTATTCTATTCTATTCTATTCTATTCTATTCTATTCTATTCTATTCTATTCTATTCTATTCTTTATTTCTATTCTATTCTGTATTTTATTATTCTATACTATTCTTTATTTCTATTCTATTCTGTATTTTATTATTCTATTCTATTCTGTTCTGTTCCGTTCCGTTCCGTTCCGTTCCGTTCCGTTCCGTTCCGTTCCGTTCCGTTCCATTCCATTCCATTCCATTCCATTCCATTCTATTCTATTCTATTCTATTCTATTCTATTCTATTCTATTCTATTCTATTCTATTCCATTCCATTCCATTCCATTCCATTCCATTGTGCTAATTCTATTCTATTCTATTCTATTCTATTCTATTCTATTCTATTCTATTCTATTCTATTCTATTCTATTCTATTCTATTCTATTCTATTCTATTCTATTCTATTCTATTCTGCTCCGCTCCATTCCATTCCATTCCATTCCATTCCATTCCATTCCATTCCATTCCATTCCATTCCATTCCATTCTATTCTATTCTATTCTATTCTATTCTATTCTATTCTATTCTATTCTATTCTATTCTATTCTATTCTATTCCATCCCATAATTCTATTCTATTCTATTCTATTTCCATCTTTATTCTATTCTATTCTATTCTATTCTATTCTATTCTATTCTATTCTATTCTATTCTATTCTATTCTATTCTATTCTATTCTATTCTATTCTATTCTATCCCATAATTCTATTCTATTCTATTCTATTCTATTCTATTCTATTCTATTCTATTCTATTCTATTCTATTCTATTCTATTCTATTCTATTCTATCCCATAATTCTATTCTATTCTATTCTATTCTATTCTATTCTATTCTATTCTATTCTATTCTATTCTATTCTATTCTATTCTATTCTATTCTATTCTATTCTATTCTATTCTATTCTATTCTATTCTATCCCATAATTCTATTCTATTCTATTCTATTCTATTCTATTCTATTCTATTCTATTCTATTCTATTCTATTCTATTCTATTCTATTCTATTCTATTCTATTCTATTCTATTCTATTCCATCCCATAATTCTATTCTATTCTATTCTATTCTATTCTATTCTATTCTATTCTATTCTATTCTATTCTATTCTATTCTATTCTATTCTATCCCATAATTCTATTCTATTCTATTCTATTCTATTCTATTCTATTCTATTCTATTCTATTCTATTCTATTCTATTCTATTCTATTCCATCCCATAATTCTATTCTATTCTATTCTATTCTATTCTATTCTATTCTATTCTATTCTATTCTATTCTATTCTATTCTATTCTATTCTATTCTATTCTATTCTATTCCATCCCATAATTCTATTCTATTCTATTCTATTCTATTCTATTCTATTCTATTCTATTCTATTCTATTCTATTCTATTCTATTCTATTCTATTCTATTCTATTCTATTCTATTCTATCCCATAATTCTATTCTATTCTATTCTATTCTATTCTATTCTATTCTATTCTATTCTATTCTATTCTATTCTATTCTATTCTATTCTATTCTATTCTATTCTATTCTATTCTATTCTATTCCATTCCATTCCATTCCATTCCATTCCATTGTGCTATTTCTATTCTATTCTATTCTATTCTATTCTATTCTATTCTATTCTATTCTATTCTATTCTATTCTATTCTATTCTATTCTATTCTATTCTATTCTATTCTATTCTATTCTATTCTGTATTTTATTATTCTATACTATTCTTTATTTCTATTCTATTCTGTATTTTATTATTCTATTCTATTCTATTCTGTTCCGTTCCGTTCCGTTCCGTTCCGTTCCGTTCCGTTCCGTTCCGTTCCGTTCCATTCCATTCCATTCCATTCCATTCCATTCTATTCTATTCTATTCTATTCTATTCTATTCTATTC